>NW_015173674.1:1671052-1732043 GCF_001447785.1 Gekko japonicus
CGCGAATGGGCTGTACCGCCGGGTCTAGATCCAGGGAGATGGGGAGCCCAGAGAAACATCCCAGTGTGCCATCAAAAATGCGGGGAAATTCTGTGCACACCGTGCCAAAATCCCGTGACCTGACCTGATGGATTCCATTCAGAGAGAGTCCAAGGGCCTCGAACCACAAGAGTCCTAGATGGCTGGAGAGTGGCCTATCCACCACCAGCAGGTCTAGGGTGCCATTAAAGTCTTGGAACTGTACCCGGAACTCGCCCCAGCCCAGCACCGCCACGGGATTCTTATTGAAGTTCCTTAACCGGAAACCCCGCAACTTCTGCAGGGGCGGGACCCCCTTTGGACACAGCGTGCAGAGTGTATCCACGGAGATAATGGAGTAGGTTGACCCTGTGTCGATCTCCATGCTGCAGGGGGATCCCTCTATAAGGACCGTGACATGCATTTTGTTGGGGCCACCGGGGGGCAAGTTACAGACCTGGTGCTGCACTCTGGGCCACTTTATGGAGTGGAGGTCGCTGGGCAGCTCCGGCGTGGTCTGGTGCCGGACGACTTCTGGCATTGTCCTTTGGAGCGGCAAACCCCAGAGGTGTGCCGGACGACTTCTGGCAGACTGCGTTTCGGAAGCGGCACAACCGGCACTCATGGCCCTCACCACAGCTGGCGCACGGGGCAGAGGCGGTTGAAGAGGCCTTGCTTGCGTTGGTGGACGGCTGAGACGACTGACGACGGACCTGGTGCACTTCATCCTCATCCGAGGCATTGTGGTCGGCTGTCGCTTGCGTGCGGTGGACCGCCTTGGCACGACGGTCTTGGTGTGCCTTTTCGTATGCAGTGGCCTCCCGGATTGCCTTCTCCAGGTCCAGGTCGTCCTGGCTTACCAGCTTCCTCTGAAGCTTCGGCTCTCGGAGTCCCACGAGGAACTGGTTGAGGAGAGTTTTGGCTAGGTTGGAGAAGGAGCACCTGGTCACACTCTGCCGCAGAGCCGCCAGGAAATCTGACGCGGTCTCTTCAGTGCCCTGGACCTTTGCGAAATAGTCCAGGCGCTCCACAAACTTCGTTGGTTTGGGAGCCAGATGGTCGGTCATCGCCTTGACCAAGGAGCTGTACGACTCGTCTTTGGTCAGCTTGGGCGCTATTAAGTCCTTAAGCAAAAGATGGGTCTCCATCCCACAGTGGCACAGCAGGTACACCTTTTTTATATCTGGATCCACCACTTCGTGGATGGTGAAGTGGCTCTCGAGAGGGGGCCTAGTTGTCGGAAATGGAAGTTGGATTCCATGCAAATCAACAGCAGTTTACTTCCGAGTTAGGCGTGGAGAGCTGGATAGTTGTGTGTGTGTCTGTCCCCCATAAAGCGTAATCTTAAGCAGGTCTACGCAGAATACTACTGTGAAAGCAGTTCATCTCTTCGGACACATGGTTGTGCTAGAAACTCCGAAGACACCCCCCCCCACACACACACACATTTTTCAGCCTGCATTTTGCTTGGTTGGATGGTGAGTAAATTCTGCAGCTGGAGTTCGACTTGCAAACTTTGAAATGTATTTCCATGGTAAGAAGGGGTCTTTCAGTGTTCTAAATTTGTTTGTTTTTAGGTGGGTCCCAAAGAATAACCAGAGTGGTGCACCTTGGTACAGAAATGGGATGGATGCCACCATCCCCCCCCCCGAAAATCTGGCATTCTGATTCAGTATAATGTGTGCAGAAATCTGGAGGATGCTCACGGAGTAATCACATTCTGAATTGCTTTAAAGGGCTTTCCACTAATGTTAAGGACTGTTTTTGTGCTTCTGGCCATGCCCCCCCCCCCAGCCCTTAGAGAAGGACAAAAAATGCATATCTTCAACCTACTAATGTTAAATGTCCTGTCTTTTTCCAAGGATAAATTTTGAAGATGGGGTACAATCATGAGAAAGTATAATCTCCAGTCTCTCTCTCTCCCTCCTTTTCCCTTTCAGGGTGTTTGCCTCCCCTCCAAGCAAGTTCAGTTGTTATATTATTAGGGGGAAACAGAGGTCACGGGGTTCTCAAAGTACCAGGAAGCACCCTGGCCTTTGTGGATTTTGTTTTGTCTGTGGCTGATGAAATCGGAAAAGAGTAATATTACTGGGGGTAGGGGTAGAATCCATACTAGAAAAAGAAATAACGCCTTTGCCCTCTCCACACAACTGGTGGTTTTTTAAAATCTGAAATAAGACAAAAATGGACTGTTTGCACTCTGCCAGTCACATGTAACACATCTTTTCTCCTGACTAGAAAGAGGTATTATTGTCTTCCATGAGGGGATTTAGAATGTGGAAATGACAAGAAGGAAAGCAGTCATCATGACCAATGTTCCCTCTAAGCTGTGGAGTCTTGTGAGCAAAAATTCTACTTTGTGAGCTCCTGGTATTAAAGTCGTGAGTGAGCAATTTGGCTACTTTATAAATTAGTTTGCTCTGGAGCCACATCCTTCCTGAGCTAAGGCAAAAATGTGTGAGCCGGAGGGTAAAAAACTGTGAGCTAGCTCACACTAACTCAGCTTAGAGGCAAAACTGATCATGACCACAATTGGAAGTTATCTTCAGAAGCAATCAGTTAAGGAACACTTTTCAGCTCCACACAACATTTTCATACATGGATATATCACCTCCTTGTGGGAAACCTGCATGTAAAAGACATGTATACCACCAGATGTGACAGAGGCACCTGTTCTATATACATGATTTATTTATTTATTTATTTTAGCATATTTAAACCCCGCCCTCCCCGCGAATGGGCTCAGGGCGGCTTACAAAGTCAGTACAATGTACCTGGTATACATAAAACAATTAAAACAGTTTAAACAGTTTAAAAATAGTTAAACAATCATACATTTAAAATGCTCACAGTACTGATCTCCACTTATTAAGCTTTGAATGGTGCAGCCTAAATGACAATCACAGTTCCCCCAGCTTCCCCCTTCAGTGGCCTTCTGGCCACCTGCGGAGACCTAGCTCTATCTCTATCCCTATCCCCAGGGCCGACCCTGTCCACCTCGATGGTCAGATGGTAATAATTGGTGGTAGTGGCGGCTCCAAGTTGAAAGCAGTTGATATAGCAGGTGTATACAAGACAAAGTGTGACAAATGGATACACGTACGTTTTACCACATGGTACCTATCACTACTTGCAACTTCATGTCTCAAGTCACCTCTTTGTCAGCTCTGCATCTGCCATGGACTGGGGGGGGGATGCTGAACGCTGGATAAATTGCCTCTGTTTCTATGGAATGTTTAGTTTCCCTTCTCCCTGCATCCTTATTGCCCATTGGTCTGAGTTCGTGACCTTGGTACCTTGTCACTCCTTCTCCCTGGAAATGCTTACCCGTTAGCCTAGGTGGGCTTTTGCATGACTCCTGATTGGCCCCAACCATCCACTGACCCTTTTGATTTATGTATATCACTAGCCTGACAATGCGAGCCCAAACTCCCACTGAGCTTGCGCTGGTGGGAGGGGGCTGAATCGTCTCCTCGTGAGGCATGAAGTGAAGGACACCGGTGCTGCGAGAAACGCATGAGTGTATGCTCAGAAGACCTACCTTTACTGTACCCAATAAATGTAAACCTCTTGAAGGATCGTTGTTGAGGGCTGATTGCTGTGGGACTCTGACACTCTTGTGGTGAAAACTGAATTGTATTTTTTACTTTCTAGGTTTTCCAGTTTGACCATAAAGAGCCCCCCCAAGACAGCTTTCATTTCTATCCTGCTGGAATAGCTATTTATTTGGCTGGTATCTGAAGCTAAGGAACAAACTGTAGGTCATGTGGAAAATCTGGATTCTCCTGGTACAATTTTTTTTAATGTAGCCGCAATGGACTGCTAATTTGTTCAGAGAAGCAGTGGGGGTGTTTTTAGTTCACTAGCTATGTTCTGATTTTAAAAAATCATACACACTGGTTCCTCTCCCCAGAACTACATTTTCTATAAAAGAAAGCTAAGGGAGCCAATTGTGGATCTCCTGCATAATGTATTCTATGGGGGCTTATACTATACTTCAGCCCTAACTTGGATAGCTCAGTTTAGCCCAATTGCATCAGATCTCAGAAGTCAAGCAGGATCAGTCCTGGTTACTACTTTTTTGGGGGGAGGGGGAGTGAGTTGTATGTGTGTGTGCTTGCAAGCCTGGAAGTCATGGTGACTTCTGGTGACCCCTAGTAGGGCTAGGACATTTCAGAGAGGTGGCTTGATAACCTGCCTCTGTGTCCCGGCCCTGGTATTCCTTGGAGGTAGCCCTTCCAATGACTTGCCTGGGTCAGCCTTGCTTAGCTTCCAAGATCTGATGAGATCAGGCTTGCCTGGGCTATCCAGGACAGGGCAGCCCTGGTTACTGTTTTGAGACCACCAAGGAACTCCAAGGGTAGCTGTGCAGAGGCAGGCAATGGTAAACCACCTCTGTTTGCCTGTTGCCCTGAGAACCCTATGGAGTCACTATAATTTGGCTATGATTTAACAAAGAGAGAAAGAGAGAGACTTCTGAGTAGTCTCTTGCTCAAGGAGTGACTGAACTTAGACCTGCTTAGTTTCAGCTGTGTACGAATATTATGTACCTAGGATCACATCTGAGCTTCTGTTATAAAAGTGATAAATGTATCGAAAATGTACATTGCCATTTACAAAGACTATGACATGACCCTCATTTACCATGCAGATATCAGCAGCAAAGAAAAACAGACATAAAATTGCTACTGATCTCTTGCCCCTGGTAGTATGGGGTTGTGCACACAAGCAGCTTCAGATATATCTATATATCTATATACACTATATATAGATATAGATATATACACACACATACATACATACATACACATATATACTTGGGACCAGTGTTCCCTCTAAGCTGAGTTAGTGTGAGCTAGCTCACAGTTTTTTGTCTTAGCTCAGGAAGAATGGCTCCAGAGCAAACTAATTTATGCAGTAGCCAAATTACTTGCTCACAACTTTAATGCTAGTAGCTCACAAAGTAGAATTTTGCTCACAAGACTTCACAGCTTAGAGGGAGTGTTGCTTGGGACTAGCTTTAACAGAAGAATAAACTGATTTAGTTCATTGCATTCCATCACGATTCCCAACCAAGCCAGTTTCAAATCTGGTTAAGTGTGATAACGGTTGCTAATGATGAAATACTTACACTCAGGGCTATTTTGGGGCAGGAACACACAGGAAAGGAGTTCCGGCTGGCTTCAGAGTTGGCCACGCCCACTATAGCCAAAACCTCTGCGTGCGTGGCTACAGAGGGAAGGCCTGGAGAGCGACCCCCCCCACAGCGACTTTAAACTGCCTTCCCTTTAAGGGGGGCTTGCCCGGGCTCCCTGCAGCCACGGGGCACCCAGGCAAGCCAAAGGAAGGCATGGGGTGTGGCCTAATATGCTAATGAGCTGTGCCATCGGGTGTGGCCTAATATGCTAATGAGTTCCTGCTGGGCTTTTCCTACAAAGATAGCCCTGCTTACAGTGCAATATACTCTTAAGCCCACTGAATTCAAAGGGTCTGGAAGGATTAACTCTTTGTGGGATTGCATAGGTGAGCACAATTAAGGGGATAGGTGGAAATTGGCTTTCCAGAGGTGAGGGGCTGGGTAGTTCAGAGATCCCCACTTCATTATGTTTGGATAAACTGCCAGGACTTCCAACTCTCCTTTATTTTTCCAGCCTGAGAACCAGAACAGGCCAAGCAAGGGAGAGTCAAACGCAGATGTCATTTTCCAGTGATGGAAGGCACTTCTCCCAGCAAAATGGATTCATTTTTTTGGATCTTAGGAAGAAAGTTCCACCATGAACTCATTGTGTGGCCTCTGCATCTTAGTTCTATACAACCGTGCTGGCTTTCAGATGCTTTGGTGGATGCTTGGTGGGAAAACACTCCATGACAGGGACTTCCTGGCAAAGTGAGTTGCTGCACTATTGGGTTTATCCATGAACTCCCAGAGCCCAAATTGGTCTGCTTAATCAGTCCCTGTCTAGCCCAACAGGCAACAGATCTGCAGGTCCTCTGGTCAAAGGTCTTTGCCTCTGCTCTGAAAAAGAGATGATAACATCTACCTCATAAGGTTGCTGCTGAGGGCAAACAAGAACGTGGTCACGGTGCTCCCGAGAAGGTCCATGCAAGGATAACCCTCCTAATAACCCTCCCAGTGGTGCAGCTGGAGAAATCACACCTGCCAGATGTCTCTCCTGCCACACAGCTATTCAAGAGGCACAGGAATGCTTCCAGCCAGGAGAGAGGTAAGATCTATACCTCCTTCTTCAGGCACCAAAGATTAGACAGAGTCCCCTTTTCTCTGGGCAGGGGTGTACGATTTAAGTGGCTGGCAAGGGGATCACAACCATCCGGCTCTTTTGTTATCTGCAATCTGATGCCTCCCCCTTGATAGCCCTTCGGTGTCAAATATAGCTGCTATTGAGCTGGCGCCAATGGAGGCAGGCTTTGGGGGGGGGGGGTTACAGTCACTCCCGCAATGTTTTTGACAGACCCATTCATGTAATGATCCAATGGCCTGCTCTTCCACACAATCCCTGCCAAATGGTGGGATAAGCTTTTTTCTCTCTTTTTAAATTGCTATATTGTTTGGGTAAGGAACATGTGCATCTGCCTTGTACAACATCATCCCATTGGGCCAGCTAATCCAGTACAGCATGATGCAGCACCAGCGGCTCCTTCAGGGGCTCAGGCCAGAGGTTTGTGCCAGCCCGGCTATTGATCCATTCAGTAGCTACAAACACCAGAGACTCAACTGGGGATCCCATGTAGGTGCCCTAAAGCCCCTTCCTGGCAAGTGCTGTTCTCTTTTGCCCCAGGTGCATGGGTGAGTCTGGGATCCCACCTGTATAGGAGAGCCTCTGTGGTGCAGTGGGGCTGGTGTGTCAGACTACGATCTAGGAGACCCAGGTTCGAATCCCCCACTCTGTCATGGAAGCTTGCTGGGTGATCTTGGGCCAGTCCCACATTCTCAGCCTAACCTACCTCACAGGGCTGTTGTGAGGATAAAATGGAGGCATTGGTGACCATGTAAGCCAGTTTGGGGTCCCATAAGGCTGGGTATAAATGCTAATTCTGAACACTTGTTTCCTTAAAGCAACTATGAGTGCAATCCTAAGGACACTTTCCTGGGAGTTAGCTGCACTGAATAACATTGGACTTAGTTCTGAGTAGCAGCCTAAATACCTCTGGCTACCCTGACCTTATGAGAGCCTGGAAGCAAAGCAGGGTTGGCCATGGTTAGTACTTGGATGGGAGTCTACCAAGGAAGATGGGGGTGGCTATGCAGAGGAAGGCAAAGGCAAACCACTTCTGCTCATCCCTTGCCTTGAGAACTCTATGGTCCTGGGATCACCACGAGTCAGTAGCAACTTGATGGCACCCAACTATTAGTATTCTGAGTACACCAGCTCAGGCTTGCTCCCGCCATACTCAGGGGTGTACATTTAGATACCGGGACCTCAGGCCGTGAACAATGCAGGACATCCAAAAGATGAAAGTCAGGAACAAACAGGCAACCCCATTTAAACATTTCAGCCTGTCACCCTGTGCTTACAGACAGCCATTGTAACAGCCACACTATAAGAGTCCCAGAAGATCCCGTGAACCACCTTTGTCATTGTTTATACAGGGGCCAGTGTAATGTCTGCGTGTAAATCTCTGATCCTCTTTTCCTTGTTGCAGTTTTCCCCAGTTCGAGTTTTCTCTTGAGTACCGTGCCATGGGCAAGAGAGAGGCTCCTGTGCGGATGAAAATAACGTTTAGATGTGCAGTGTGAATCCTGAAGGAGACTGATCTGGTTCTGTCTTTGAAGTGAAACAGAGTTAGGCCCAGACAGATCCTTGAAGGAGAGGAAGAATACAGTGAACGAAGCCAGCGTGGTTCAAATCCCACCTCTGCCATGAAAGGTTGCTGAGGGAGTCTGGGCCTGTCTCAATCTAACCAACCTTACAGGGTTGTTGTGATGACAAAATGGAGTAAAGGAGAGCGCTGTAAGTTGCCTTGGGTCCCACTAAGAAGAGAAGCACGTTATGCATACCTAAAGTAAACAAATAAATAACATTACATTTGACTTTCACATCCTGCTTAGGTGCAAACCTCACATGATCGCCTTCTCCAAGCTCAGTTTAGCCCACCTCAGAGTTGCTTTCAGAAGAAAATAGCACCACATCTGTTAGCTCAGTATCCTTAGAGAAAGGGTCGAATAGAAATGCAATAATGCAGACCCATGTTGAATTGTTGGGAAACATCCCCCCCCAAGTCTTTAGGGAGAAAATAGTTAATGTTACATAAATTACAGCAGAGAAAAATCAATAAATTGTTGCCCCTCCAGGCCAGATCTATTGTTTAATATCTGAGATCAGTTCATCCTACTTTAGGAACAAAATCCAACTGTGCACAAAGTGTTAAACTAGGGACAGGTATTCCTGCAAGTGGACTTTTGAGGATGTTCTGCATCTCATTTTTTAAAAGAAACCTTTGGTTATCCTTCAGAAGCTGGTATTCATAAATCATGGTCAAAACTTTTAAAGAGTTGTGGTCAAAGGTTTTTCTTCCTCACAACCTTAACAAAACTGTCTTTACACCCTCCGTTTTCACAGCACACGGTTCTGGCCAAGTAGAGCCTTCATGCCTTCGTAAAGTTAACCCTGTGGAAAGAGTCTTCCGAGTCTGGAAAAGAGGGAAGCGGCCCTCCTCTTGCTCTGACTCCCAGTTTCCGAAGGTTGCATTTCTGCCCCCTCCCCCGCTCATTTCATCTGGAGTTCAAGTTCACAGCCCCACAACCTCTGGATGTTGCGAACTAGATCTGCAGGGCGTTAAAAATTGCTCGCTGTGCGGCAAGCGCGCGGGGGGAGGTCCCAGCTCCTTTTAGGCTGCTTTGTTTCCTTTGGATTCCTCTCCGACGCAGTTATGAATGAACCGACAGTCATGAACCTGGATGATCAATGGAGCCAGTGGGGCCAAAAAAGGCATTCCACGTCTCCAGCCCTGTTTCCTTTCGGGCTGGTGTTAAGCAAAAACAACGAAGCGTGCTGCGAAGCATCTGAAGAAGTGAGCTCTGACTCCCGAAAGATTTCCGCTAGAATATATTTAAAGTACTACCACGCCTCCTTTCTTTCTCCTTTCGCCTCTCCCCCCCCCAACGGTCGTGCAGTACGACAGATAGACACAAGGGGGCGCTATAAAACTTCCGCCTCAGAATAGAATGGGACCAGTAGCCGCCTTCGTCTGCCTGTAGGAGCGCTTCATTAAGAGCCATTGTGGCTGAAGCGCACACGCTCCCGTGCAATCCTGCAGAAAAGTCGAGAGGTGCTGCTGGGAGAGTAACCTCCCGATGGCCAGCCAAAAGGAGCGTAATGAGCCCGGCCGGCCTTGGGAGGAGGCGGCACTCAGGCAGCTGCAGCTCGGTTTGTGCTGTCAAGTTCTGAGGACGTGCGAAGAAGAAGAGCCGCTCCAAGGGAAGGGTGTGAATGCGGGCCGCTTGGATGCCGGAGCCTTGTTAATAGAGGCGCAGGAAGCGCTTCCCACCGGCAAGTCAAGTTCTTCTTTTAATAGCCTCAGTTTGGCCAGCGGGCACCCTAGGGAACTCTCCCCCCCCTCGTCCGAACATTAATTTTTTTTGTTGTGTCCCCTGGCGTGCCTACCGAAGTGTTTATCCAGGGAGAAACACTTGGAAGCAGAAATGTGACGCGTATGAGACCATCTCCCGCACACACACACACACCACTTTCCTTCCATCATTAGTGACAGTGGATTAGCTAGTGGGTCATTACGTAATTCTCTCTCCAAATGCAAGTTTGAACGCTTTGGCTGCCAATGAAACTGATAAGCGAGGTCTTTCATTCAAACACACATTCAAACCTAACACAAAAACACATGATGTGTCTGGTCCTATGCACAATTCCTCAGAAGTAAGTAATGGGCCTTCCTCTGAAGTCAGGGTACAGAAGATGGCATTTCTTTCTCAGCTATGGTTGCCCCAGAAGATAAACATCTGCAGAATCATGTAGTCGCATTAAAGAATTTTGAGCGTGCCAGGCATAACCCCCCCCAATGTTGTACCCCTATCCAGACTTTCCTGAGAGTTAGTCCTATTAAAGTCTATGGGATCTACTTTTGCGTAAAAAGGATTATACTGTAGATGAAGTCCATCATTCAGTAACAGAAGTTACTGGTGCAGAGAGCAATACAAGTTACAATATCCACATTATTAAAAAGAAAGTTTCTAACTCCACAGAAATTGGGAAAATTACCTCCCAGCCTGGCTGGCTCATGTTACAATGCAGTGCACCCAAGAATACTTGTTAGGAGTAGCGGCCCTTCACCCACAATCACTCAAGTATCAGAAACCCAGGCTGCAGTCTGTTCTCAGGATCACTCACCAAAGATTAGGAGCCCTCCACACACTTTGACTCTGCACTTGTTTATGCAGTCGTCATGGCAAAAATGCAGCCAAAGGGATTTGCACTTTCCTGTTGCACGTCAGTAGGCGCAGCTTCACAATCCAGTTGTGCTATCCATGTCTTTTATTCTTGGGCATATTAATTGTTAACATTCATAAATTCCCAGCTGAGAATTTGCATTGCTACCCTCCATCTTTTTAATGGCTCTTTAGAAGATTGAAAAAAGTCAGTTCTTTAATTGCTCTCTAGCCACCATGAATAGGAGAATGGAAAAGCTGTAGTCTGGTAAAAGGAAATTACATCATGTGAAGAAATCCACATGCTTATTTAAGGGGGATTCCCACATATAGGCTGGTCCATGTTGATTAGTGATGGCAAGTATAATGTGGGCTGCTCTAATATGGTTTTTCACATTGAGACATGTGTCAGGAAGGTAGTCTGTATACTTACCTCCCTACCTGTCTATTGGAATGTAAAATAAATACATAGTCATGCCTTGTTATAAAGTTCACTCATTCCTGTGCCAAATTGTAAGCTTCTGTGAGAAAGTGGTATTTGGCCATCAGTCATCCAATTAAAGAATTGCAAGATATTTGAGCAAGATTCATAGAAGAAACTTACCAAGAAAAGTGCAGTTGCTCAAAGCAATGGAAGTAGCACAGCCAATGAGTGGGAAATGGCCTTGTCTGTATCTGAGTGCATTTGTGTTAGAGTGGGCCAGGAAGGTAACGGAAGACAAAGGAGATAATGACATTGTCCCACTAAAGCTAATCATGACAGTCCTATTGCATTTAATGGGAACCATTAGTCATCACTAACCTGATCTATTGGTCTCACTGGGATTTAATCTCAACTGGCTCTATCAGAACTGGGGCTAGCAACACTTTGGCTTCACACAGACATGTATATCACTTGCAGTCATCAAGCGCCCAACCACTGTGGATGCATTTGCCGTTAATTCAGATGATCATCTCTACGTAGTTTCCTATTTTCAGAATCTTACAACATGACGCAGTTTTTTTGGGGTGGGTGGGGAAATCATAGCACATTTCCATGCCATTTCTGCATAAAATGCTACGTGTAGACTACCAGTGAGATCATGGCATGTGTATAAAAGACTAGAGTGAAATACGGAGTCACATTTTAACAATTACAGGGTTGGAGCCAACCAGTTTTTCTGCTGATCAAGAAGGGAGGCAGAAACGAAGGTTATGTTAGGGCTCGCAGGGCTCACATGGCAGGCCCATAGCCAGGAATTTTTGGTTTGTGGGGCATATTTTTTTCTTGTGGGGCAGCCAGTATCAGCCACCTGCCACCGCCACACTGAGTGATCAGAACTGATCGTTTTTAGCCATTCATTCACAGTTTGGGAATGGGAACGGGAAGGGAGGGTGGTGCTGGCGAGGTCACAGGACCAGCTATTCAGGAGAAGGTGCAGGAGGCTACTGATGGCAGGGCACCACGCAGAGCACGCCAGACTTTGCTCTTCAACCCACCCACCCCCAACCCCCGTCAAGTCTTGGATATGTGAAAAGAGGTGCCTACTGGGCAGGGCACAGCACAGCACAAAAATATACAAATAAATATTTAAAAAAACAGTTCTCTGGCATGGAGACTTGTAAAATGAGGGGGCATGGCCCTGCAATGCCTCACCATAGCTATGGGCCCGCCAAAGGGCTCGTGGTTCAGGGGCTGTAATCAGGTGGAGAATTATGGTAGGTTGAGTGAAAAGCAGGCTGGATCCAGTTCACATCATTCATAGCTATGACAGCACTTGTTGTTTAAGCTGGAGCTGCCCTAAAACTTAAATGGACTTTATTAAAATAAACGCCATAAACTGTAATTGTGATACTCTGATATGGACTATACTGCTGACCCTCTTCTGTAATATGCCATTGACTAAAGATGTATTGTCTTTGATACTTCATGTCTGTCTAGACTTATTTTAGCTGTACTGACATTCCCTGTTCCTACTGTGATGACGTTCAGTCTAAACAAATTCTGATTGACCATGATATCTGGTTTAAACTCTGCCATGAGACCAAGATCTAGCCAGGATGAAATTCACAACAGGAAATTGGTGGGGTTGTCTGTTTTAGCTGATATTAAGAATATTCCAAGTGAATAGAAATGGATTCTAACCTAATGTGTCCCCAGTACATGTCCTTTGTGATCCAAATACAGGTCAGTAAACAAGTAGATATGGTTTTCTCAACAAAAATTCCACAATTCTAGTGAGATCTTTTGTCTTGTTTTGCTTTTAGCAGTTGAAGTGGTTTGTTCCATCACTTCCAATAATTTATCAGTAGGCCTAAAAGAGATTTATATTGACCGCAGACTTCCGTTTCCTGGGAGAAAAATGAGCATTGAAACTACCCCACTATCTCCCCCAAGCCCCTCTCATTCTTTTAGCACTTTGTTTCAGAATCTATTTCTCTCATGCTTCTCCCTCCAAGTGAAGCAGGCATTGATTCGGATGGGGGAATTGGGTTTAGCAAAGGCTTTCTCTGAGCTCAGTCTCCTCACATTATTAATTTCCTATGGGGGTAGGGAAATGGAGGATTATCAAAGGTATAAAAAGGAATCTAGAGCAAGAAATTCCAGAAGAAATATGGTAATTTATATCGTAAAATGTGTATCACTTTTCCAAGAATGTAGAAATGAGAGAGAATTGCATAAACATTTTATATAAGTGGTATCTTAGAAGAGAAGGAGATTTGATTTATACCTCGCCCTTCACTACCTGAAGGAGTCTCAGAGCGGCTTTCCCTTCCCCTCCCCACAACAGATACCTTGTGAGGTAGGTGGGGCTGAGAGAGCTCTTTTGAGAACTGCCCTTGAGAGAACAGCTCTGAAAGAATTTATGACCAGTAGTTGCATGTGGAGGAATGGGGAATCAAACCCAGTTCTCCCAGATTAGAGTCCATGCTCTTAACCACTATACTAAACTGGCTTCCCCTGCAAGACTAGGGAAGATATGGAAAGATGCCTCTAATTTGTGCTGGAAATGTGGAAAACCAGTGGGTTCCTCATACCACATCTGATAGAGTTGTGCTTTACTTAAAAGATACTGGAGAAACATACAAATGGAATCTCTCAGATTATTGAGACAAAAAATTCTGTCACTGCTTGTATGTCTGTTAGGATTTAATGAGGATGCTTTACCTAAGGGTATGTGGTGTCTACTTTGGCAAATATTGATTACAGCAAGAACAACACTAGCAAAACCCTGAGAACAACCACATCTGCCAAATGTAGGATGTTGGCTTCATAAGGTATACACTATTGTATTGTAAAATTACCATGCTGAAGCAGGATGGAAAGGATTAAGTTTTGGAACAGAAAATATGCTACAGAAACAGTAAGAACTGCATTCTTAAACTGGATTTGAAGTGAAGGATAGAACTATGGACTTTATGTTGGAAAAGATAATGGATTACAGAATTATAGATGTGCTATAGATGTTTATGGGGAGCAAGCATATTGAATAGTCCATTAGAATTTGGAAGTCCATTAAAGTTTGTTGCTATTTTCTAAAAATTTTTTGAAAGGAATCTTTTCCTAGCTTCCCTCCTCAGTTCCCTGCAGGTTCCCTACAGGGCAATTATCAACTGACAGATTTCCTTTGTTTTCCTTCTGATTGCCACTGGACATTCCACAATTAATTTGCTTTAGTTGTTTCTCTCTTCTTGTGCTTGTGCCAAGTCTTTCAGCATACTGAATGTCTTCACACACACACTGCCATCTTCCACTGTCCTGTTCCAGATCCCCCAGGTTCTGTCAAGCTTCCAGGGCCACAAGGCAATTCTCTACCAGGCTATTCAATCTTCCTTCCACCTCACAAATGACAAACACCGGGGAGATAGTTGAGAGTCTGGTTTAATTGTATAGGTTTCATAGCAAAACCCATAGCCATATTACAGCCAAAAGGTCCACTTGCCAATTAACACAACCACCTGCTTCTGTCCAGGATTGAAGCTGTCACCCAAGCGTGGGTGTCAAAACCCCTGATCTGGGCCTTTCTCTTGTTTGAGAGGAGGGAAAGTGTTGGGATTCTTTTTAAGTAAGTCAGCAGAGTATTAAGAGACTTGAGTCCATGGTGTGTATTAAAATATAAACATTTACTATAAACCTAACATGGGGAAAAGGATATGAAAATAACAAAGAGCTAATATGGCTACATCCTTACAGCTAAAGGTAAAGCGGGAAGAGCAGAATGGCGTCTCCTTCTCTGGTCAGAACGGGAGGAGATGCCAATATGCTAAATACTTGACACCTTGGTTTCCAATCAGACTAGCAAATTAGCTCCAAAGTTCCTGGGCATTCTATTGTCTAAACAGATTGGTTACAAACAAACATGTGACTTAACAAACATCATTAACCCTGTAAATACTGAAGTGTTTTGACTTGTAACACCCAACAGAAAGACAAGGCCAGTCCCCAAGACTAGGTAAGGGGAAGGCAGAGGGGAATGACTGCCAGCCCTTGCCTCCTCAGGGCTAAATACCTCCTGCTCAAGAGTAGGCCAAGAGAGCCAGGAAGTGTGCTAGCAGGAGAGTGGTGAATCAAAGGCCAAAGATGAGAAAAAGAGACAAAGGTCTGTTTAAGGATAGCAAGGCTGTAAGCAGGGCAACCAGAGAGGCCTGTTTCCTCTGCAGTATGAAGGGACCAGACCTTATTATTTTATTAGTAGTAGTATTTATTTTATACCACTTTGCCAATAATAAGTCCCTCATGCTGGAGAGTTATGATCCATCTGACCACCTACACCCTCCTGTTATGTTACTAGATCACGGCCACTGTTAACTTTAGGTGTGTGAGGTAAAGTGGGTTTTTTATTAGCATGTCTTGTTTTACACACACAGGATTCCTTAATCCTGTAGCAAACAGCACACCAGCTACAAACCAAGCCCCCTTTTCTCTGGGTCATACAGAGGGTACAGTGGGTTATGTAGTTTGAGGATAATACAGGTGGCACTACACATGAGTTTGTTTAGTTTGTGAGCATAACTTGTAATGCCTTCCCACTCTAGTCTGACAGCTGATACATTTATCAGAGTCGGGAGGTGTGGTATAATTAATGGTCACAGTGTTGGTTCTTTCAATGTGTCAGCCTTAAAGACAATCACTAGACAGCTTTAACAATTCACTGTTTTTATTGAGAAAGAGCACCCAACTCTTGTCTGTCTAAAATCACACACTCTGCCACCTGGAGATCAGTTGTAATTCCAGGAGACACCAGCCACCACCTGGAGGTTGGCAGCCCCAGTAGCTATGCCTCCATCACCTCTTAGTTCCTGCCACCCCCTGACCTGAAATGCCCCCTCTTTTTTCCCTGGGAAGGTCTGGTCCCTTCATACTGCAGAGGTTGCCCTTCCTACATACTTGCTATCCTTAACAGCCCATTGGCTCTTTCCCCCTGCTTTAGCCTTTGATTCACTACTTCCCTGCCAGGCATGCTTCCTGGCTCTCTTGGCTTACTCTTGAACAGGAAGTATTTAGTCCCGAGGAGGCAAGTGCTGGCAGACATTCCCCTCTGCCTTCCCCTTAGCTAGCCTCGGGGACTGGCCTTGTCTTTCCCTCTTCTGAGTAATGGAACTTGTTGCCTTGGAACTATTCCTACTAAGGCTGCCAAATGCTTGGAGAGAGAAAATACCCCATCCCTTTAATAGATGCTTAATAGGATGTTATTTACCAGGTGATATCTTCATGTCATGAAAAGCTTCCACTGCCCATTTTCACACATTAAGCCTCTGATAAAGGGAACAGAATATTTTCCTCCAGGCCTGTTGGCAACCGTAATTCTCAGCCCTTCCCTGCATCACACCATGACTAGGGAAAGGCCGTATTCTGAATTCTATTGGTAATCATGTCATTCTGGGCTGCACATTCTTTTAGATGAATCCCTTTTGTGCCCTTTCCCTTAAATTGCGCAATGCCACATATGCCAGCAATTCTCTAAAATTGACATAAGATCAGATAAAAATAAATCAATACGTTAAGATATCAGTAGGTAAAAAACAACTCCAAGGTACAAGGACATCTCTGCGTGTGTGTGTTTTTAACACACCTTTGTCACTGTTGATTAGACCATTTATTTCCTTTGGAATTAGTTTAGGAAGACAGCCATTTCTAACAGACTTGAAATTGATTAGAGGCATGTTTAACCAGTATGTACACACATATTCATTTTGTCCCATTGTCACCTCCAGTCACCAAGGTTACCTACCCAAATAAAAAGTGGGGTGGGGGTGATCCTCCTTTCAGACCTCTTCAGAGCTTTGACAATAACAGCTGTCTCCGGCCTGAGCCACATATGATCATAGGCTTGAATGAAAGGAACCTCAAAACTTACCCCCCCCCCCGAAGGATGGGGAGATGTTTTTCATATGTCAGTCTATCAGCAACTATCATATTATCCACATGGGTATGACATAAGCAGAACCAGCCTGCACCACATCAAGAAGAAGAAGAATCTGCCATCAAGCTTTGACCTGCATAGCCCAGGCTAGCCCAATCTCGTCAGATCTTGGAAGCTAAGCAGGGCCGACCCTGGCAAGTATTAGGATGGGAGACCTCCAGAGAATACAAAGGCTGGGAGGCCAGAGGCAGGCTATCAAGCCGGTTCTCTGAACATCCTCCATGCCCCAGGAGCTGCCAGAGGTTGCCATGACTTCCTGGCACGGGCACACACACACACACAAATGCAACAATACCAAGAGAAGAAGAAGAATGTGCCATCAAGTTGCAACTGACTTATGAGGACTCCATCCACGGGGCACTCCAGGCAAGAGATGGAACAGAGGTGATTTGTCATTGCCTTCCTCTGTCTTCCTTGGTGGCCAACCCTGAGTAGCTCCCAAGCTCTGGTGAACCCAGGTAAGTGGGGCTATTCAGGCTGCTAGCACCACATCAAAGGTACTTGCAATGTTGTATTGCTATTTTGGTTAGAAATCAGGAATGAAGGCAGGAATGACTGAAAAGCAATAAATGTTAATTATGTGGAATATTCTATGTATCCAACATGACAGGATGCTTGGAGCTGCCAACCAGTTTTAGTCATTTGAACCATTTTTTGCCAGAAATGTGGTCTTAAATTACAATACTATTATCAAGAGAGCCACGTTCAATTCTCCACTCCTCCACATGCAGCTGCAGGGTGACCTTGGGCAAACCACAGATGTCTCCGAGTTGTCCTCTCAAGAGCAGTTTTTGAAGAGCTCTTAGCCCCACCTACCTCACAGGGAAGGAGATTGTAAGTGGCTCTGAGACTCCGAGTGAAGGGTGGGGTATAAATTCAATGTCTTGTTCTTCTTCCTCTATCCCACGTACAGAACAGCTGGCATCTGATGACCCAGAGGCCAATAAATTAATCGGTAGGCAAGAATAAGTAATCACTGACAAGCTAACTAGACAGAATCATGAGTATGAGGGGAAATTCCTTCCTGATAAAGATATGGCAATTGGTTCAATTCCACACAGGGTTACAAAATATATTTTAACTGCGTGAGCCATGAAGGACTCCATCCCCACTGGACACACATTCTTTCCACCCAACTGTAGCCCTTCCTGGTGCCCCAGAAGAAAATAGTGTTTCTAGAAATATGCACATACAATCATGATAGCACGAGTGTACCCTTCACTCTGCCTGAAAGGGAAGGCCGGGTTTACGTTCTTGTCAGCCATAGTGCCATGATGTCACCCCTTTGGTACCTCCTGCTGATAAAAATAGTGTGAGCAGTGACTGACAACCTGGGTGAGGACCATTCATGCAATCCTTATTTTACGTAGTGACCCATTTCTCAGCTCACATTCACATGTTCAGCTTCTGTTGGGCAACACAACACACTGGGATATGTGATGGTATAACAAATTCCTTCAAGAACTGGTGATCTCTTTCTCCAAAAGTGTTTGACATCACACCCTGAATACCAGTGTAGAAAGCTGGTCTTGTCACATCAGTGTGACTGGAGTCCACAGCGTGCTTATTTTTATCCCAGCCTATCTCCAGTGTTCTGTGGTATCTTTGCATGGTCATATCCAGAGCATGTTTTCCACTGTATCTCTCCGTGCCCTGCTAAGCAGGCTGTAGGTGTCTAAACTACTTCCTGCTCTGAATCTTGACCTATCCCTTATGAATATAGCTAATACTTTTTTTAAGCCATCGGAGGAACAAATCAGATTTACGCTAAATGCATAGTTGCTCCAATTGAAAACAGCATGTCCAGATCTCCCTCCCCCTCTCTAACTTATAGCAGAAATTACAGGTTTCCTAAAAATCTTTTACTGCCTATTACCACACACCCAGCCTCTATTAAAGGTGCAGGGCATTTTCTCCAGGTTTTTGGCAACCCTAGCAATGGATAAGGAAAGACAGAGCATTGTGGTTAGAGAAGGGAACTGGGCACAGGGTTGCTATTGCATGGCATCCATGCATTTAGGGTAGTTTGGCCTTTAAATTAGATTTTGTTAAGCATTACAAAATCATGTCTGACAAGAGTTGCCAACAGCCTGGAGGACAAGTGTCCTGCCCTTTTAATAGAGGCTTAATGGGATATTATTTACCTTAATGCCATGAAGAGGTTTTTCTGCCCATTCCCAAACATTAAGCCTCTGTTAGGCTGTGGTCACACACACAAAATAATCCACTTTCAATCCACTTTCAGTGCACTTTCCAACTGGATTTTACTGTGTGAACTGGCAAAATCCAGTGGGAAAGTGGATAGAAAATGGATTGAAAGTGGATTATTTCGTGTGTGTGACCGCAGCCTTAGAGGGCTAGGACACTTCTTTCCAGGCCAGCTGGCAACCAAGCTTAAAAAGCACCCCTTAAAAATTACATTGTAAAAATATGATTTAAGGAGTCACACATTGACACATAACAGCTCATTCCATCCTCACTTTATTATACTGGTGCAAGGGCAGGCAGGGACTGGCTAAAGGTGAGCAAATGGAAGCTCAGTCTAAACCAAATGCAAGTGCTGAGGCCTGGGAGTAATTGCGGCCCAGGAATAGGGTTTCAGGCTGGTCTGGCAAGGTTTGTACTCACTTGAAAGAGCAGACCTGCACTCTGTGAGCACTCCTGGTTTCTGAATGATTGTCTCATAATGGAGGCAATTAGGGCTGTACTCTTAAGAATACTCTCTTGGGAACAGCCTCCCTTGAATAAAATGGAATTTGCTTCCAAGTAAACCTGCCTAGGACTGCCTAGTTGGGGCCGTTCATGGGGAGATGGACTTTCAGGGGCCACAGCCACACATATATTCATTTACAACATTTTTATCCCACCTTTCTGCCCAGTCAGAGCTATCAAATCATAAATAACTAAAACTGAGCATTATAAAAACAAATCATGAGAACAAAACTTAGGCCCCGGTCACATGGGCCAGATAACGTGGGGGGAGGCGTGGCTTATTGCACCGGCGCAATTTAACGCACCAGAACGCGATCAGACACTGCCGCGGCAAAGTGGGATTTGTTTGTCGGTGCGTGTTTTTGGCGCACGTCAAGAGTGCGCTTGAGCAATCACACGTAGGTATTCCGTCGATGGTCCGTAGCAAACCGTTTGCTAGTAGGCTTTCCCAGGTATTTTTTAACACCGGATCTTTGGGCAGATGCTACGGGTTGGTGATGGGTGTGCTACGCTTGCCAGATGTGTTCTTGTGATCGCGCCCATATCCTCTGCCCGACATTCGTGCCTCTCCCGCCGCAAATGCTGCGTGTGAACAGGGCCTTAAATATATATAAAAGAACACAGAGAAAGCACTTAAAACATGGCAGGAAGGAGGGGTGGGTGAGCAAACACCTGGTGAAAACTAGTCTTCCCTGCCGGCAGAAGATGGTGATACAAGGGAAGAGATTAATATCCCTGGGGAGCGGGTTCCATTATTTTGGGCCATAGTCAAGAAGGTCCTCTCTCAGATTGTCCCCCATCTTGACCTCAGAAGGCAGAGGCAACCAAAGTGGGGGCTCAGAAGTTGATTGTAGTGGTTGGGTAGGTTCATAGAGGAGTACGCAGTCCTTAAGGTATGCTGGTCCTAAGCTGTACAGGGCTTTAAACATCAACACCACCACCTTGAATTGGTCCTGAAAGCAAACTGGGAACCAGTGGAGGTGGAACAACAGCGAAGTGCTGTGGTTCCTACTCTGACCCATTCAACATCCCCACTGCAGCATTCTGCACAAATTGAGGATTCCAAACACTTTTGAAGGCAGCCCTGTGTAGTGTGCATGTCTTAGTAAAAAGCAGGTGGCATTACCATAATATACATTTTCTGGGGTTGCCGTTGAAGATGATCTGGAATCTTCAACTGGTATACAGTGTGGAAGCCAGAATGTTAACGATTTACTGTAATAAGCATATAATTCTTATTCTGTATCAATTATATTGGCTCTTAGTCTGATTTCAGGCTTAATAGATGTGCTGGTTTTGACTTGTAAAGCTCTAAATGGTTTGGATCCAAAGTACCCCCTTCACCCACCTACTTGCCCACACTCTTAAGATTATCTGAGGAGGTGCTAGAAAACCACAATTAAGGAAATAGATTTGGTGGGGATCCATCCAAGAGCCTTTTGTTAGTTGGTCCTAGCATTTGGAACTTTCTCCACCAGGAATTCTGCTTAGCTTCACCATTCTGACATCAGCTGGAAACATTTCTGTTTGAGAAGGCATTTTAAAATTAGATTCTTACAAGAGGTGGACCCGCGATACTCACGGGGGGGGGGAGGCAGAGCGATCGTGGTGGTGCCAGGAATCGTGGGGCAGGGCTGAGGCAGCAGGGCAACGCCTCTCCTGCCCTCACTTGAACTACCAGCCGGCGGCGGCCCCCTCGCTGCCCCCCTCACCGACGCAGGCCCCCCTAGCGTGCTCAGTCCGCGACGGTCCGGGTCCCCCCTCCTCCTGGCCAACTGAGGCGCCCCCAGGCCCTGGGCTCCCTTCTCGGTGCTGGCTGGCGGGTGGGCGGGCTCCTCCTCCCTCTTCCTTGCCGGGGCGGCCCAGGCTCTGTGGGCGAGGCTCCATTTGGCAGGCTGCTGTGCGGCTGTGGTGTGAGAGGCCCCTTCCCCTCCCCCCTCCCTCCCCTCCCTCCCTCTCCCTTTGGCCACCACGGGGCGGTGGGGCGGGTGCGGCGGGTGTCCGCTGGAGGGGAGAGCAGGGGGGGGTGTCCCTGGGGGGAAGTCTACCAGGAAGCCCCGCAGCCTGCGGGCTCCACCCCTAATGCCCAGCTAGAGCTCGCTGTCTCCTGAACGACTTACGTCTAAGTAAACCTTCACGGGTTCCTGCTGCTGCGAGGCTTTTCTTTTGCTGTTGCTTATCTGAAGCCCTTTCCCCATTCTCTTTCCCCATTCAGAAGCTATCCCTCCCTCCCCCCTCGCTGCTCTCTCCCCTTCCCCCCCGGCTCCCAAGCGAGGGCTGAGCGGCGAGCCGCTCGGCCATCGGCTTTTTCTCCTCTCCCCCCTCCCGCTCCGAAGCGAGGGCCGAGTGCCCTCCCGGCTCGCCGCTCACCTCCCAAGTGGCGGTGGCGGCGTTCGCAGAGCATTCCCTGCGCATGCGCAGGGGTTGCTCTGTGAGTTTCGGGGGGATTTAAACATCCCCCCAATACTTTTTTCAACATTTAGGATTTTTGTGCACACGTGGGGACTGCCCCACGTGTGCACAAACCTCTCCCTGCCCCCCAACTGCCCCCAAAGTGCGGATTTAGATATCTGCACAGAGGGGGCCAGTTCACTATTAGATATATAGATTTTGGTTGAAAAATACAATATAAACGTGGGGTTTTTAAAACTTTCAGTGAATAAAAATGTTAATAACTTATTGAAACTATGTTCATATCTATGTTTTGTTGTCACTGTGAGCTGCCCTGAGCATTTTTCATGGAAAGGTAGTATATAAATATTCCAAAGGAATAAAATATGGAAAAATAAAAGGCACTTAGAATGGAGCCTATCCTGCTCAGCTAAATCTTGACTGAGTATACGATCATGTCATTAGTTTCAGTCCTTCATATACAGGGGTCATTTCCTGCAGGAGCACACAGAAGCGGAGCTCCAGCAGTAAGGAGCCCAGGAGGTGGGCACATACAACAAGCCCCGCCCCCTGCTCCCAGCAGCCCTCAGTCGGGCCATGAGGAGCAAGAAGCAACCAGGTAAGTTGCAGAGTGTCACGACAGGGCCAGTGTGGCAAGGCAGAGAGGAGGAGTTCACAATCCAGTCCAAGAGTCAAGCTAGAGAGAGAGCAAAACAACCAGAGCAAAAGTCCCAACACATAAAGCCAGGCCGTAATCAGAGTGTTACCGAGAGTCAGAGTCCAGATACGCAAGCGTCGAAGTCAGGGTGCAGAGCCGAGGATCAAGAGCCAGGGCGTCGTCAAAATGCGGACTGGAGTCAGGAGCCAGGAAGTCAGTCAGTGGCCGGATACCAGGAACAGAGTCAGAGGTGCAGAGCTTCTGGTCCGAAGGACAAGTTTGCTAGCACTATTAGCCAGCAGTCAGCGACCTATTCAAATAGCTCGCTGGGTTGTTAAGTCATTAGTGCCTCATTAGCACTGCCTCGAGAAGTCCTTGATCCTGCTAGAACTCCGGGCTTATTGATCTCCAACCGCGCAAGCGTGCCTCTTTGCGTCTGGTTGCCAAGTCTTGGCGTCTCCGATCCCTCAGCCGGTCGACAGGTGGCGGAGAATTGGGTGGCGTGCTGCTAGGGACAGGCGCTGCCTGATCGGTTTCAGGTGCAGGCTGTTCTGGAGGCTGGTGCTCATCCTTTCTGGTACTTAGGTTTGACAAAGACTCCCGTGCCTCTGATGGTGCTAAAGGCACGGAGTCCTCAGTTTCAGAGCTCCCAGGCGCCGGGTTGGGGGCAGGCATGACACAGAGCCCCCCCCCACATTCAGGTACAAGCTCTCCCTCCTCTGTGTGGGCAGTTCTACACGTGTGTCCCCCCCCCCAATAGCTAGCAATCCAAAACAGCCCAGTAGAGCCTGAGTGGTGGGTGTTACCTTCTGACACACCTCCGGTGATGTCAGGGGGTGTGGCATATGCAAACAAGTTATGCTAATGTTATGCTAATGAGCTCCTGCTCCACTTTTTCTACGAAATGACCCCTGCTCATATATATTATGCAGACAAGTGACCTACCTCACAGGATTGTTTTATGGGCAAGAACAAAAGAGATTGAAAAATTGCAAATTATAATGTTACAAGTGAGAAGAAACAATTGCTTAAACCAACAAGTGCTCTGTGTAAACTAGTTTAAACATTGGGCTATGTGAGAAAAACCCAGGACCATTGAGTAATCTAGGAGAGTTAGGATTATATGAGATAAAAAAGCCTGATATTTTTTTTTGAAACCTGCTGCTTTTTCTGGCAGTTTTTTTTGTCTTAATCCAGTTTATCACTTCAAGATGAAGTTGATGGTTCTCAGGGAGATTAGCACACACCCATGCTTGTTAGTTTGGTCAACGTGGAAAGAACCTTTAGTACGTACATACTGGCTTAGCTAGAGGCCCTTGTCCGTTCTATTTCAGTGCTTCTTTGGTCTTCAAGACAATTTGCATAAATTACACATAACGACACTATCATGTCTGACAGTCCCTCCAACCTAATTAGGAATTTGTGAGGTGAAGGAAAAGAAGGAACATGAACGGAGAGAGCAAAAAGTAGAAGTTAAGCAAATATATTATTGATACATTCTGGGTTCACATAACGAACAGTCCAGAAAGGCTCTTCATGCGGCACATATATACTGTATTAGGAACTGATTGGTATATAGCACAATCCTATACTGAGTTAGACCTTCTAAATCTAGTGGCCCTAGAAGTAGGCTGTTTGGGATTGGAGCATAAATAGGGTTGCTGACTCTGGGTTGGGAAATTCCTGGCAATTTGGGGGCAGTACCTGGGAAGATACTTCTGTTTCTCCTAAACTCTATGGTATTCCATAGATCTTGCCCTCTGAAGCAACCAGGAAAACTCTAGTCCCCCCCTGTAGGTTGGCAACCCTAGGAAGTAACTCAGAGACAGAGAGAGGCCAATGTGAAGCTCACTGGATGCACTCGGGCAGGACATTTTTTGTCAAGGTTGAGCTGAGGTGATGTGGCTTTGAGCACTGTGGAAGATGGGCGGGATACGCAATTACTTCAGCAGCTGCTTATTGCAGAGACTGTGGTTTCAAGGAAACAGCTTGATTATCCTGTCCCACCCTCACCTCTGAGGTATGCTACTTTGTTATGGAATGGCCTAGAAACCTTACAGTCTGTTCAATTACATATAGCAACACAGAGCAATATGTGACTTCTTTCCAGGGTTTATTCTGTCGTTATGATTTAGGATCTACCAATCCCAGAGATGAGAGTACTTCAGCGAACCAAAAAACTGTTCATGGTCTCATTTAAGCAACTGGTCAGTCATGCTATTGCCATTTGCTCTGTCCTCCAGACGTGGTTGAAGCAAACAACAAGAGAATTCTGGGAACAAGGTCACAGTTCAAACCTTAAAAAATGTGGATTGCCCCAACATTCTGTAGGTCGCCACCTCGACAGAGGCCATTGATACCCCACCCTGCCCCCACATAACACTAGCTGGTTATGGTTTGACCACATAATTGTACTGTTAAGAATGATAATCCAACCTCTCTCAGGCAATGAAAGAACCTTCTCCATACAGACAACCTACATTTTCAGGAAGGTGGAGAAGTAGAGAAAGTTTATAAGAAACCGGTGCAAATCATGGGCTGATCATGAGGTCATGAATACAATGAGCTTGGCAAGTTAAGGAAGGACACCTCTCAGACATACAGACATTTCAAACTTAGTAGCCATCCATTCTACAGGCAATAAAAGGTACTCTACTCTTACCCAAGGGTGCCACCTGCTGGGGTAAAAGGGAGGGCATACTTATTTTTATGATATGCTTTCCAGCACAGTGGGTTTTAGCCATCACCATACAGCCCCTCAGGCGTTATCTACAAAGTGGGGAGGGGCAGTCAGAATCTGTGGGGTGGGGTGAAATGTGGGACATTAGTGATTTAATGTAGCCCCCTTTCCTCACATTCACTGGCTTATGATAGCAGACATGAGAGTTATTTTTGATTGCTCACATCACCCTGAGGATAAAAATCCCAGATTCAAGATTCTTCCCCGGGTTCTTTAAAAAGTGGCACTCTACATATAGGAAGCACACCTAATGTTAAAAGAGCTGGCTGATGGCCGGCAGGCAGAGGGCTCTTTTGAATGCCTGAGATTTGTATATCAAATGCATATACTACCTATATAAATAAAGCTCCCCTTGTCTGGAGTGCTGTTTTTAACATCCCATTTTTTTGCTCATTGCTTGCAGCATTCAATGATAATCTTGCATACCTGATAGGTGATAGTCGATTAAAGATTAACAACCACTGCTCTAGCAGATCTGTATTTCATGTCTGTGCCTGTTGTGACCAATATATTTTGTGACATGGATGCATATCCACTTAATAGAAAAGGTATTTATTCATTCTTATTTATTGAAGGATTCATATCCCACCAACCTCCTGGGATTCAAAATAGCTAACAGTGCAGTTCTATGCCCAGCAATTGGAGTTGTTGTTGTTCAGTCGCACAGTCGAGTCCGACTCTTCGCGACCCCATGAACCAGCTCCCTCCAGGCCCTCCGGTCTTCCGCCATCCTCTGAAGTTTGCTCAACTTCATGTTCGTTGCATCGATGACACTGTCTACCCATCTCATCCTTTGCCGTCCCCGTCTTCTTTGACCTTAAATCTTTCCCAGCATCAGGGTCTTCTCCAGTGAGTGCTCCCTTCTCATTTGGTGGCCAAAGTATTTGAGCTTCAGTTCCATTATCTGGCCTTCCAGGGAACAGTCAGGGTTGATTTCTTTTAGGATTGACTGATTTGATCTTCTTGCAGTCCAAGGGACTCTCAAGAGTCTCCTCCAGCACCATAGTTCAAAAGAATCTATTCTTCGGCGCTCGGCCTTCCTTATAGTCCAACTCTCACAGCCATACATGACTACTGGGAATACCATTGCTTGGACCATGCGTATTTTTGTTGGCAGGGTGATGTCTCTACTTTTTATCATGCTGTTTAGGTTCGCCATCACTTTCCTCCCAAGGAGCAGGCGTCTTTTAATTTCATGGCTGCAGTCACAGTCTGCGGTGATCTGGGATCCCAGGAACGTGAAGTCTGTCACTACTTCCACAGCTTCCCCTTCTATTTGCCAAGGAGTGATGGGGCCGGATGCCATGATCTTAGTTTTTTTGATGTTGAGCTTCAAGCCCACTTTTGCGCTCTCCTCTTTTACCCTGAGCAAGAGGCTCTTTAGGTCCTCTTCACTTTCTGCCATTAGAGTGGTATCGTCTGCATATCTGAGGTTGTTGATCTTTTCCCCAGCAATCTTAATTCCCGCTTGTGATTCATCCAGGCCAGCATTTCGCATGATGTACTCTGCATATATATTAAATAAGCAAGGCGACAATATACATCCTTGTCGTACTCCTTTTCCTATGCTGAACCAATCAGTTGTTCCATATCCGGTTCTAACTGTCGCTTCTTGGCCCTTATACAGGTTTCTCAAGAGACATGTGAGGTGGTCTGGTACTCCCATCTCTTTAAGGACCTGCCATAGTTTGTTGTGATCCACACAGTCAAAAGCTTTAGCATAGTCAATGAAGCAGAAGTAGATATTTTTCTGGTACTCTCTTGCTTTCTCCATAATCCAGCGAATGTTGGCAATTTGATCTCTAGTTCCTCTACCTCTTCGAAACCCAGCTTGTACTTCTGGTAGTTCTCTATCCACGTACTGTTGAAGCCTAGCTTGTAGGATCTTGAGCATGACCTTGCTAGCGTGTGATATGAGTGCAATTGTGCGATAGTTTGAACATTCCTTGGCATTGCCCTTCTTTGGGATTGGAATGTATACTGACCTTTTCCAATCCTGTGGCCACTGTTGCGTTTTCCAAATTTGCTGGCAAATGGAGTGCAGAACTTTAACAGCATCATCTTCTAAGACTTTGAATAGCTCAGCTGGAATACCATCACCTCCACTAGCTTTGTTGTTAGTAATGCTTTCTAAGGCCCATTTAACTTCACATTCCAGGATGTCTGGCTCGAGGTCAGTGATTATACCGTCGTGGTTGTCAAGGACATCGAGGTCTTTCTTGTATAGTTCTTCTGTGTATTCTTGCCATCTTTTCCTAATCTCTTCTGCTTCTGTTAGGTCCCTACCGTTTTTGTCCTTTATCATGGCCAGCTTTGCATGGAACGCTCCCTTGATTTCTCCAATTTTCTTGAAGAGATCTCTAGTCCTTCCCATTCTATTGTTTTCTTCTATTACTTTGCACTGTTCATTCAGGAAGGCCTCCTTATCTCTCCTTGCTGTTCTCTGGAAATCTGCGTTCAGTTGGGTAAATCTTTCCTTTTCGCCTTTGCCTTTCGCTTTCCTTCTTTCCTCTGCTATTTGTAAAGCCTCATCAGAAAGCCACTTTGCTTTCTTACATTTCTTTTTCTTTGGGATGGTGGTGATTTCTGCCTCCTGTACAATGTCACGAACCTCCGTCCATAGTTCTTCAGGCACTCTATCTATCAAATCCAGACCCTTGAATCTATTCTTCACCTCTACTGTATATTCATCAGGGATGCGATCTAGGTCAAACCTGAATGGCCTCGTGGTTTTCCCAATTTTCTTCAGTTTAAGTCTGAATTTTGCAATGAGTAGCTCATGATCTGAACCACAGTCAGCTCCAGGTCTTGTTTTTACTGACTGGATAGAGCTTCTCCATCTTTGACTGCAAATTATATAATCAATCTGATTTCGGTGTTGCCCATCCGGTGATGTCCATGTGTAGAGTCACCTCTTAGGTTGTTGGAAAAGAGTGTTCGCTATGACCAGTGTGTTCTCTTGACAAAACTCTGTTAACCTTTGCCCTGCTTCAATTTGCTTTCCAAGGCCAAACTTGTCTGTTATTCCGATTACCTTTTGACTTCCTATTTTAGCATTCCAGTCCCCTATGATGATGAGGACATCATTTTTTGGTGTTAGTTCTAGGAGGTGTTGTAGGTCTTCATAGAACCGGTCCACTTCAGCCTCTTCTGCATCAGTGGTTGGGGCATAGACTTGGATTACTGTGATGTTGAATGGTGTGCCTTGGACTTATTTCCGTGTATACAGGCACAGGATGAGCCAGCGAGTTTGAATGCATCTGCATCCAAAGGAAAATGTTTAACCTCAAACTGGTTTACTTAAAGAAGTATAAAGTTCTATTACCTTCTAACTTGGAAGCTTTCATTCTCCAAAGGAAATAACTTTGGCTGTGTTTTAGGTAACATAAAAACCAGGGGTTTAGTAAGTTGAATGCAATAGAAGTTGCATTTAACACAGTTCTCCTCATAAAGAGGGCATGACAGTAATAGCTGAGGTTCACAGACCCAGTGGAAAATTGAATCAAATTCTTCCTTCGCTGAGCCATCCAGAAACTTAAAAAAAGAAGAAGGGGGGTTGGGAGCTTTCAAATGCCTTGTGCCTGAAGGCATATTTTAACAATGGTATAATATCTGATGCAAATCTAAAGCTGAAAAGTTTTGCTGTTGCTGAAACTCTGTGACTAGATTCAACACTAGATCTTTTTTGTACACATTTGAAAATATTCTACTGGAATCACTCAATGAACCAACACTATATTTGACTTTATTTATTCTTTCCTCTCTTTTTTGATGTGATCTGAGGCAGTTTATCTAGGTTTTCACTTGATAGCTATCTGTGGCGTTTTGGAGATACGATGTCTCTTCTCCTACTTGAACAACCATTCTTTCCTTTTATCACTTCCATCCACCCTCCCGTGGCTTTTTCTTCTCGCCACCCCTTCTTTCCATTCTTTAGACTCCTCAAAAAAAAAAAAAGTCAGTTAAACTGTACTTTAGAATTAATATTCCAGGGCACTCAGCTTTGAATAGTCAGTCCAAATGACTAGGGTTTCCAGCTCTGGCTTGGGTAATACCTGGAGATTTTGGGGGTGGAGCCTGAGAAGGGTGGGGTTTGAGGAGGGAAGGGACCTCAGTGGGGCATGCCATACAGTCCACCTTCCAAAGTGACCATTTTTTCCCCCAGGTGAATTGATCGCTGTCACCCAGAGATCTCCAGGTACCACCTAGAGGTTGGCAACCCTGCAATCTGCATATAAAAGTACAGGAGAGATTCATGAGGACTGAGGGAACGTCAATCTTTCAGCTGTTTAGGTGTTTTCTGAATAGGGGTCTTCTCAAAATTTGGACACCAGGAACAGGCCCTCCCACTCTCCTATGTGGTGCTTGTACCACCCGTTCCCTGTCTCCCAGCTCTCCCCTGTCTGTTTCCTGCAAGCATATGTTGCAACATGAAACTTTCCCTTTACAACCAGAGTTTCTCATTTTCTGTGAAACCCAGTAAGTATTTCACTACTTACTCTTCTTTTGATGTGTGTGTGTGTGGGGTAGGGGATTACACTTGGAACAGAACCAGACCAGGTGATACAGCACACTTTATTATTCATTATACACCTTACAAAAAATTTCTATAGCATATTTAATCCTTATCCCGAAAGTACCGGATAAACTCAACATTATTCTGGTCTACTTTAACAGCCATGTAGATCAGACCAAAATAGAACCCTACTGATCACTCAGATTACCACGACACTAACCTGAAAGAACTTCACTCAGTGTCTAATCTCTATCCTTCCTTGTGGCTTTTATATATTGCTGACTGAACACTAAAGTTGTGGCAGCCTATGATCTAAATTTGTGCTCTAGATTACCTCATTTTAAAGTTATATAACTTGTTTACTTCTTAATTTTGATTTGTTCATCTAGTAGGGCTGCCAGATCCCCCGGGGGAGTGGGGGGGGGTTGCCTGCTTTATGGTATCATAGCTTCTAGTCGAATGCTAGAGCGTCCCCCTGGTGATGTGCCTAGCACGATGATGTCACTTCCAGGTGATGTCATCATGGCATGCACACTATGTGTGCAAGTCAGAAGGTCCCAGGAGAAGAGCTTCTCACCCCGCCAGAAAAAGGTAGGGACCTGGCAACCCTATAATCTATTTTAACTTCTTATCAGGCCCACACATATGTTTGGCCCTATCATAGAGCACATAGCTTCAGACATATTGATTTAATGAGAAATGCATCTTGGTTCTGTATATTGCTTCTATATCCACATGCCTTCTCCTGTGATGTCTTTTGATAACATGCTGTGTCTTGTTTCCTGTTGCAAGCCAAATGGTGAGGCCACATGGCCTCAATAGCCATGCCATAAACCCACATTCTTTCACACTTTCATGCTAAATGCCAGACCTCATGGCTACACTTTCTGGCCCACTTGCGACCAGTCACATACACAATGAAGTAGCTGGAGTTTGGGTCACCTGACTGCAGGAGGGGCCCCAAACTTATAGCCAATCCTATGTTGCAGCTATGGCAACCAACAATTGGTCACACACCCCTGTCCACTCGTGATTGGCTGATGGCCACAGCTGATTATGATTAGATTGGGGTATAATTCCTTTGAACACTATGGGAGTGAGTGCTCTTAGCTCTCTTGTGCTCTCTTTCGCTCTCTTCTCTCCTCCTGCCATTGCTGCTATGTTGCACCTGGAATGCTGTCTCTTGGGAAACAAAGAGCTGCTTTGTGAATTGGACCACATGGTTGTGCAAGATGGGATTTCTGTTCAAAATCCCTTGGTGCTTATTTGGACTGATATACCATGGATCTGTATGGACTATTGAACTTCAGTTGGTAACTATGATGCTTAATGTGTAGTTAGGGCAAATCGCCATAACTTTTTATTGTTTTCAGTATCCTCTAATAGTCTGGTTGCTATGCTCTGTACTGAATAAAGATCATTCTTATTTCTAATTGTTTCTCATTTGTAATTGAACTCCAAGGCTAAAACTTGTGTCTACGCTGACCACTTAAGCTACCTTTGTAAGAGTAAAAAGTGTGCATCTCTGAGTAGAGCTGCTGATGTGTAAACCCCAGATGCCAACTAAGGGCTTGAATCTCCTCCCTTAGGAAAGGCAGGGACTAGTGAAAAGAGGTTCTGGTGGCAAATTGTTGTGAAGACCAGAGATGGTACAGACTGTCTTGTGGCTTGTTGTTTAATGTACTGAAAAGTACAGGATTCCCTCCCATCCCTGGCCTGGCCTGGGTGGGCTAATCCCTGTACAGGTTCCATGAAAGGCACAGCCTGGCCCATTCTTAACATATTTGACATAAAGAATGAACAAGGGGCAGTTTTATATCCCATATAGGTTTGGAGATTTTTCCATGTATCCAGACCTGGGTTTTCTGTTTTAGTTTTATTCATTCTTTAGTTTATTCCTATCCAACCATCATCCAGCCTTTCCTATTAAGGCCAAAAACTCCTTCCTGCCTGCACTTGGTGGGATTTTATTCATTTATTTATTTTGCAATTGGGCATAGACAAAGGAACAGCAGTTTCTCGAGTCAACTGGACACAACCTGGTTCATTCACAGGCTTCATACTTTCTGCCAACTACAGTGACGGATGGCATATTGGCTCTGTTCTGTGTGTGAAGAGGTACTGGGGCCTACTAGACTAGGTCCTAGACTCAGATAGTGAGGGTCTTGGTTTACGATCCCTGACATACTAAAACTCATACTAAAACATCCAGTGCTCCCATAACACTCTCTTTTTTCTCTTTCCTCCTCCATGGATATACAACTGTGCTAACCTGGACTTAAAATACATAGTAGATTCCCCTGTGCCTTTATTCAAAAGGCAGGATATTGGGAGATCTGGACTCCTTTCATTTTGCTTAGTTTGGTCAATGTGAATCTTCAGATGTTTGTTCAACTTGAGATTTGGGCAATGAATTGTGAGAGATGAGCAACCATGATCAAGGGAAATGGAAGGCCCAGACTGTTGCTGCTTTCCTTTTTCTCAAAGGTTGTTCATGATGGGAAATAAAATTGGGAAAGAAAGGGGATTTTTTTTTTTTTACAAAGGAAGAAAGAAAAGGGTAGAAGGAAGTGGTTTGCGGTTCAGTAGGTCCAAAACACTTTCTGCTTTGCAGAGCTTCACAAGCTACACTAGCATGTGATTTGATTAGGGAAAGCACTTCACTTGCTACTGATTCCAGAATCTATTTGGCTTTCATTTGAGATTATGATGCAAATCCACTTCAACAGCTAGGAAGAAGCAGAGACTCTTCATCCCTAGATCGTTGCAATAAACCCAAGATCCATATACTTTCCTCTCCTCAAAATAGCTGCCCTAATGGAAGGGTTAAGAGGAAAAGGAAGAAGCACACACCAGACAGCGAGGTCATCTGGCATCATGGGAAGGGGCAGAAGCTGCAATCCACCTTCTGGGAGGGCAGAGGATGTCACTGTAATTTAGTTGACAATGACTTGTGTGGTAGTGGTGGTTGGAAAGAAATGAAGCCCAAGCGACACAGAAAGGAATTTACACAGGACCAGCCTCAAATGTTTTGACAATTAAGGTGGAAAATCCCCACCCAACCCTTGTAAGCAATGTGGTGGAAAGTGCCATCAAGTCACAGCCAATTTATGGCAACCCCATAGGGGTTTCAAGGCAAAAAATAAACGTACAACTTGCCAGTTGTGTAAGTTCTGTGTAGCAACCCTGGGCTCCCTTGCTGGTCTCCCATCCAAATACAAACCAGGGCTGCCCCTAGCTTAGCTTCTAAGGTCTGATAACATTGGTCTAACCTGGGCCGTCCTTTGGATGGATTATCATTTTTAACAGGGCAATTATGTGGTCAAACCTTTGTGTGGAAGCTGCCTGAGCTATTGTGCAATAGGGTTGCCAGGTCTTACCTGTCTGCCACAGGGCACTCCTGGCTTGTCCCCAGTGTCTCCTTGCACAAAACGCTTTGTGTGCATGCTGTGATGACATCAACTGGAGATGATGTCATCATGTTGGGCATGTTGTACAGGGAACACTCTAGTATTTGGCTAAAAACTCTATGGTCACTCACCATAGAGTTTTTAGCCAAATGCTAGAATGTCCCCTGCATGATGTGCCCAGTGGGGCCCTTTGGGGGTGAGTTCCCCCTGCCAGTCAGCTGGCCAGTGGTGGATTGGGGGAATCCCCTGCCCCCATCGGGTGGTTTGGCAACACTATTGTACAAGCAGCCTTTGTATTGCTAGATCCTACCCTACTCCAGCAATACCTACAGGAAGAAATTTTATGGGCTGGGTAACTGAGATCACCCACCCATCTGAGAGTTCCTAACAGGTCATATGAGTGCCTTTTTTGAGCTTCATGTGATCAGAGCCTCATGAGAGCTGGAGTAACACAGTGTTTACGTGACACAGCTGTGGACCAAGAGACTTTGGTTTAAAACTTGCTCCTTCTAGGAATGTATTACATGGCCATCAGCAAGGTGCATTTTCTCAGCATTCTCCCCCTTTCTGTCACCCAGTTAGCATCATGGGGACAACACCAACCCACCTTAGAGAGCTGTTGTTATGATTACCGAGATAAGGTGTCTGTAGTACTTTAAACAGAAAGAGATACCAACATATGCAACAGTACTATGGAATCACACCACACAGAAGCAGTTTCCAGGTAACAGATAGTATATTTGCATCTGTCTATAAAAATATGATTTTCATTTACTGGACCCACTGTTGTTGGGATAGGCATGTGTACATTTTTGAGTTCCATTGAATTCTTTTGTAGGTAATTATATAAAAATTAGTTCTCTCCTTGGCTACACAGAACACATCTTCCTATCTAGAGCACTAACAAAACAGAGGTATCCAGCAAGTTCACAAGAGCCATAGAGAAAGTGATCAACAAACACAACCTTCTCTGTCATGGCTTTTCCCTCCCCAGCAATTCCTACCAGATCACTGCTCCTTCCATGTTCCCTTAAGCCAACTCTTGCATCTCCATTAATTCTTTACCTTCTACACGGCACTGCCACCTATTATTATTTCTGTTGTTCCTAATTAATGTTGCACCAGGCACTGTATAATAAAAGAAAATGCCAAGCTCTCTCACCTTCGGATTACCATCTAAGAAACAATACCTACAATGTATCGGGCGTGGGAGGGGGAAAGTAAAAATGAAAATAAATAAAACAGTTTTAAAAGTGCAACATAATAGATGCAAGGGGTGCCTGCTGCCAGATACAGGGACTTCTGTCAGGAATGGAAGGTTGGAGAAAAGAGGTAGGTTTTAAAGAAATGTCTTAAAAGAGAATGTAGCAGCATGACTTGTATCTTGTGAAAGAAAAGAATTCCAACGTCAGAAAAAGGTGTGGGGGCGGGGAGGGGGAGAGGGTGCCAGCAACCAAGTGAAGTCAGAGTTTAACAAGGTTGCACTTACCTGTAACTGTTCTTGGTCTTCTGTGCAGGCCTTGTGCAGGCCTGCCATGGAGATCTTTTTCTCTAAAAACTATCTAGGGCTGTGGTCACACGGAGCATTAGCCATGCTACAGAGACGGAAGATAGGCAGATTTTCCGGGTGCGATCAAACCACTACATCTGGGAAGCGTAGAGCTCCCGTGGCTAACCCGAGGCTTCCTGCCGAAAATGCACTGTAAAAAACTAGTACCTCTGAGGTACTAGTTTCCGGAAACCGTGGGGCAAGGGTGGGCGTCTGATCACGTTTCCAGTGGTAGTTCGTGGTATCTGGCACCCGCCCATGTCCCGTCGCGAAAAGGTTTGTTTTTTTCAAGTCTCCACGGGATGCGCACAAGCACCCAACGGCACGTGTGCACACTTCGGTTAAAAAACCCCCCACAACCCCCGCCGCGCCGCTTCTTTGCCGCGCCACAGGATTGATGTATGATCCGCACCTCCCCCCGAACCACGAGACGTCAGCGGGATCTTTGATCCGGCAGCCGCACGGTAGTTCGCTCCGGGGCAAACAGCCACGCCTCCCCCTGCGATATCTGGCCTGTGTGACCAGGGCCCCGAATGTTCAGAGCACTCAGTCCCCTCCCATCATAGGCTGGCTCCTTCCCGCTCAGCTGACACCTGACAGGGCAAAGCAAGCATTCCTTCCCCCAGTTCCTTCTCGCCGGTGTCGTGGAAGGACCTAAAGAGTGCAAGGATACCACAGCAGGGAAAGGAGGGAGCGATGTATGCCTGCACAGAAGACCACTCAATGAGCAACAGTTACAGGTAAGCACAACCTTGTTTTCATCTTTGTGGCTTCTGTGCAGTCCCAGAGGGGAGAACAGCAAGCTGACTTACCAGTAGGAGGTAGGAGTGGGATCCTCAGCAAAATAAGGACTGAAGAACTGTTTTCCCCACAGCTCCATCCCATCTGGAATTGACATTGACTGCATAGTGCTTGATGAAGGTTTACGGGGAGGACCAGGTGGCCGCCTTGCAGATGCTGTCGAAGGGGATGTGACTGAGGAAGGCTGCAGAGGAAGACCTCATCGAGTGAGCCCTGAGGTGGAGCAGGTAATCGATCTTGGGGGCAGAGTCCCCCTCTGAATGGCTTTGACAACCACGTGTGATATGGTTTGAGAGGAGGCTGCCTGGCTCTTGCAGGGGCCAGCAAAGCAGACCTGCAGGTTGTCCTCCTCCTGCAATTATGTGGTATGGTCTGAATAAAAAAACAGTGACCTGCAAACATCTAGTGTGTGTTGGGTTCATTCCTTGTAAAATGTGGGGGAGGGAAAAACACCTGGCAGAACTATGCCCCGGGAAACATGAAAGGTGGACAAAACCTTAGGGAGGAATTCCAGACTAGGGCAGAGAACAACCTTTTCATAGTAAAACCTGGCAAAGGGCGGGGAAGGCCACAAAGCCCTGAGTTCTCCTACTCTTTAGGTGGAGGCGATTGGCAGAAGGAAGGCTACTTTATAGGAGAGGAAGGACAAATCACATGTAGCAAGGGGCTTAATGGACTTGAACATCAACACAGAGAGCACCAATGAAAGACTCCACTGGGGAACGGGAAGGGGTGCCAGAGGGTGTAAGTTAAATAAACCCTTCCATGAAGTCATGAAAGGCTGAATGGCCAATAGATGGACCCTGACTGAGGTAACAGCCAGGCCATGATCTTTCAGGTGCAATAGGTATTCAAAAATATAATTCAATTGGATGGATTCGGGGGGTGGGCAACTGCCCAGGAGGAAAACCTAGACCATTTAGCAGCATGAGAGTTCCTTGTCGAGGGGTGCGTAGAGGACAGTAATGCCTGTGCCACACTATCTGACCACTCTAGAAGACATGTATCAACCAGGCTGTTAGGTACAGGGACTGGACATTGTGGTGCAAGAGAGGCCCTATATGGAGTCCTCCTGAGACTCATACTTACGGTCAGGGGTCATTTCGTAGAAAAAGAGGTGCAGGAGCTCCTTAGCATAGCTCCTTAGCATAACTTATTTGCATATGCCACACCCCCTGACATCACCGGAAGTTTGTCAGAAGTCAACACCCACCGTTCAGGCTCCACTGGACTGTTTTGGATTGCTAGCTATTGGGGGGGGGGGAGAGAACATGCAGATCTGTCCTCTCAGAGGAGGGAGAGCTTGTACCTGAATAAAACTTGGTCTTAAAGGTGCTTCTGGACTGTTTTGGGCCGGGGGGCCGGGGGGGAGGCTCTGCAACTTACCTGGCTGCTTCTTGCTCTGACTGAGGGCTGCTGGGAGCAGGGGGTGGGGCTTGTTGCATGTGCCTGCCCCCTGGGCTCTTTACTGCCGGAGCTCTGCTCCTGTGCGCTCCTGCAGGAAATGACCCCTGCTTATAGTCAATTTTCTTAGCAGCAGGGGAGACCGACACTAGCTTGATCCAGATAGATTAGGATATGTCCAGGAATCCCTGTAGCACTGGTAAGGTGATTAAACCCACATTGGGTGGATAAAGGACTTTCAAAATGGGGTCAGACGTAGTTGGTTTCAAGCAGATGACTTTGATGTTAAGGAACTTGGCCATTCAGATCAGTTCAGTGTAGAGATGGAGGTCTTCCATCGGAGAAACAGGTGACAGGTCCACGATACACTCATCAGGTGATGGTTCCGAGGGGGCATTGGAACAACCTAAAGATGGAAGCTTTTTTCATCTGGTTCCAAGGGACTTGGCTCCATAGCAAATGGAGCTGATGGAGGAGCATGGCATGGCTGCAAGCTTGGTTCCTCAGAAGGTGGTAGTTGTTGTTCCCACTGCATAAGCCGGTCCATAGGTGGTGGGGTGTTCTAGAACCACTATGCAGGTGGCCGTCCCCAGTGTTGTGTGGTCAAAGATTTGCCCAGCTCCAGGGGAAGACTGAGGGGCAACCTCAATGACGTTGTCATCAAATGAAGGAGATGGTGACTGTCTATGAGTTGGAGAGGGGGGTCTGGGGTCACTAAGTAGGAGACAGATCTACTCCCGGTTGGATGGAGGAGGAGGGGTGAGAAGTCTTATGCTTCAACTTCAATTTCTTCTTTTGTGGCGGTGGTTCCAAGTTGCTATGTGCTGCTGAAGATTTCTTTAGATCCAATAGTGGGCCCAGTTCTGATAGAGATCCTGAAAGCGCTGACCCCAAAGGGGAGGTATGGGCCCGATGGTCCAGTTCCAACTCCTTAGAAGGGGTCCGATTTTTGCCCAGAGCTGCTAAAGCCTTCTTCTAAAGGGTAGCTTTCAGTCTGGAAGCCTGGTCCAAGCAAGCCTTTGGAGTAAACTGCTTCTAAATAGAGCAGGCAGAGACACTGTGAGCCTCACCCAGGCACAGAAGACAATGCTCATGGTCATCTGACCTAGCCATTCTTAGGCCACATTCAATACACTTTTGAAGAGAACCAAAGCCCGAAAATAACGTTCTTTCCAACCCCCCCTTTTGCAGCAGAGTGAAGTGATGAAAGAAAGAAGGTGAATAGAGGGGGGGGAATCACAAAGAAGAACTTGCAATGCTCAGAAGAGAGTGAAGATATCCAGTCTCCATAGTGGTGAAGAAAGGACTGCAGGAAAGAAGGGCTTTTGCAGGAGGGGCTGTGGCTCCATGGTGGAGCATCTGCTTGGCATGCAGAAGGTCCCAGGTTCAATCCCCAGTATCTCCAGTTTAAAAAACGATCTGGTAGTAGGTGATGTGAAAGAACTCTGCCTGAGACCTTGGAGAGGTGCTGCCAGTCTGAGTAGACAGTACTGACTTTGATGGACCAAGGGTCTGATTCAGTAGAAGGCAGTTTCATGTGTTCAAGGAGTGCTCACCCTGCCCCGTCAGGTGATGGCTGGGTAGGAAAGAGCTGGCCTGTGAGGGGAGGGGGCTAAGCACTCCATACTTTCTAGAGAGCTTTTAGAGAAAAAGATCTCTGCAGCAGGCCTGCACAAACGCAGTCCCATGTGGGACTGCTATAAATAGGACTATTACCCAAATAGGTACCCATGTAGGGGCTATAATATGCAAAACATCCTTTACGTGTTTAAGACTCAACATATATCATTTGAGTAATGAACTTTGGGGTCTTCTGCCTGTGTATACCAGGTTTCCCCCTCAGGGTCTTTTATCAATGTATTCCATAGAGAATTCCAGCAGGTGGCTGCTCCCTTTTTAGAGGGTCCCATGGGATTCCTGCCAGTTTCAGCGGTCTCCAAGTTAATATCAAGCTAGATATTTTATATAGGCCTCTGGCAGTCCATCCGGAGGATTTTTAGGGATTAGCAATATTGAGAGTCTCCGTGTGGGAATGGTCTTGTAGGTATCATAGTTAAGCCATAACTTCAGATGGAATTAAATAGAAGTAGTGTGACTGCTAAGAATGAATGTAGGACTAATTGGTAAGCACCCTGAGGCATGATGAAAGACCATCACTAAAATAGTCCATCATTTCCTGGGGTAGTGGGGTAAGCTGGGGAAGGCACCGAGTGGCATCAACCAGCTTGTTAGTTGGTATAGCAGCATATTGGGAGACGATGAAGTCTAACACTTCTTGGTGCACAGATAAGGATAAACAAATCCCATGGTAATGTTAGCCAACCGTGGAGCCACAGTGGTGTTGCCCAAATTTGGATAGTCATTGTGCCACCTTAGTCACAACCTACATATAAAAGCTTATTTGTAGTTTGATAATGCAGACTGGCCATTTAATAAAAACATAGTTTAACCCATTTAGTCTTGTGTCTAGGGGTGTGCAAGAAAATATATTTTTTTTCCAATTCAGGTATATCAGACCAAAAAAACAAAAAACACAAACATTGGTAAATACTGAATTTCCCGACTACCAATACTGGTACAGTATTGAGATCCAGGAAATATTCTTTATTTCTGAATATATTTGGGTCTGATATACTCACCGGGAGGGAAGTGAGAGCAAGAAGAAGAAGAGGAGATTGGATTTATATCCTGCCCTTCACTACCCAAAGGAGTCTCAGAGCGGTTTACAAACTCCTTTCCCTCCCCCTCCCCACAACAGATACCCTGTGAGGTAGGTGGGGCTGAGAGAGCTCTGACAGGAACTGCTCTTTTTCAAGAACAGCTGTGCCAGAACTATGGCTCGCCCAAGGTCATCCAGCCAGGTGCAAGTGGAGGAGTGGGGAATCAAACCTGGTTCTCCCAGATTAGAGTCCGTGCACTTAACCGCTATACCAAACTGGCTCTGTTTAAATGCCTTTCCTTCCCTCCCCCACCAGACAGCAACTTCCACTGGTCAGTTTCACTCCCCACCAGTCAGCTGTTAGGTTTAGGCCATTTAAACAGCTGATCAGTGGTGAGGATTAAAATGACCGGTGGAAGTGGTGGGGTGGCTGGGGGAGGGAAGGGAGAGATGACATGTTTAAATGCCCTCCCTTCCCCCATCCACCCCCCACAGGGAAGGAGAGAGAGGGGGAATTTAAACATGCTTTCCCTTTCCTTCCCCAGCCACCCTGCTGCGGTGGGGGGGAGAGGCTGGGGAGGGAGGGAGAGAGAGAGAAAGCATGTTTAAATGTCTTTTCTTTCCTTCCTGCCATTGGACTGGTCAGTTTCACTCCCCTCCCCTTCCAAGGGAGAGAAGTGAAACTGAGCATTTTAATAGTGGAAAGGGAAGGGAAGGCATTTAAACATCAATCAATAAACCTTTAATAGCATATATAGCATTAAATTCAGAAACAGAAGATGACACAGTCAACTAAAAAACTGAAATAATTATAAAATCATGAAACAGAGTTTCCCAAATTTTTCACTCTTATCACATCGACTAAAAAATTAGCCACTGCCACTGTAATCTCTGCTGTTGTATCATTCAATAGAATTTGACATTTTCTTTCATTAGAAAGGTGATATTTACCATGCAACCAAGAGTTTAACCATTTTTCCCTAGCAGATACATGCAACGAACAGTCTAGCAGTATGTGATCAATTGAATCAAGAGAGCTTGAACCACAGTCACATCTCCGTTCGTACTTAGGAATATTATGAAACCTACCATACAGTAGTTTTGATGGGAAGGCATTTACTCGAGCAAGGGAAAAAGCTCTTCGATGGCTAGGGCTATCCAAATTATACAAATACTGGGGAATACATCCCACATCATTCTTAAGATTTAATGAAGCTGAAGAGCAGACAGGGGGATGAAAGGGCTGCAGTTTTTGAAACTCAATATCTAAAAGCCTCTGTTTGATTGTATTAAAAATATACACTTCAGAGGAGAAAGCTAACTCCTCCAAGGAAAGGCCCAAAGAAGTTATTTTGGATCGAATATTCAAGTCCCAAGAAGTACTATGAATTTCCTTTAACAGAAAGGACAAAAGCGAACCATCTTCAATGTTAAAATACAATTTAAGCCAGTAACGGACTGTTAACACCCATGTCTTGGTTTCAATCAAATTGTCCTAATTCAGAGCACAATGCATGGTAAGAAACACAGTTTGGGAAACCCATAATTTGTCTAAAAAAGGATGATTCAATTGATTCAACTTCACAGTTAAAAGCACTGAACCATATAGGAACACCATAGAGAACTTGGGCTAAAATTTTAGTATTAAAAACTTTAATGGTGGCAGGCACAAATTGGTTTCCTTTGGAGAGTTGGTTGGAAGATAGTTTCCCCAAGCTGATAGACCTTCTTCTATGAGTTGCCCATTGGAGATTAAAATTAAACGTGACACCCAAGTATTTAAACATGCCTTCTCTGTCTTTCCTTCACCAGGCGCCCCACCACAGCTGGGAGTCTGGGGAAGGAAAGACAGAGAGAGAAGGCATGTTTAAATGCCTTCCATTTCCTTCCCTAGCATTCCCTCCGTGGCGAGGCAGCTGGGGAAGGAAATAAACAGTGAGAAGGCATTTAAACATACCTTCCAGCTGCCTCACCACAGCTGAAATCTGGGAAGGAAAGACAGAGAGAGAAGCCATGTTTCAATATCTTTCCTTTCCTTCCCCAGCCTCCCTTCCGCAGCAGGGCAGCTGGGGAAGGAAAGAGACAGTGAGGAAGCATGTTTAAATACCTTGTCTTCCTTTCCCTCCGAGGGGCAGCTGGGGGAGAGGAGGCAAGGGATTTAAACATGCCCCCTCTCTCTTCCTTCCCTTCTCTGTGGGACCACACAGAAGCCACAACGATGAACAGGACAAAGCAGGTAAAACAGAACCAGAGGAGTGGAACGAAGGAGCCAGAGACTTAAGAGATGTTAGGGAAGCGGGAGAGAAGGGAGCTTTTCCCATACAAAACGTTCATATCTCATTACGTTTTTGCTCCAAGTCTCAGGCTGCCAATTTCCTGGCTGTTGTCCCACCATTTGGCCTTCATTAATGAAACCAGAGGCACTGGAGACTAGGTATACTCACCAGCTCTTTGAAACAGAATTCTCTTGGATATTGCTTGTGATGCCTAACAAAGCGTGGCTGTGCCATCAGCCTGAATGGGGCCCTATGATCAGAGATCTTGTTTGAGGCCATCTATGGCTATACTTGACTATAGATTAGATTCTCATGTGCCTAGTGGGGAAAAAAGGAAAGAGAAAGAGAAGGCAACAGCTCAGATCTGCAAACTGTAAACAGAGAACAGGCCTGAGTCTCCAGTCAGTATGTCACCTCAATAATTTAGTGTCCAGAGGGTACAATAACGATCAATAATTCATTGGCAATAATGTTCTACAATCTCAAGCCGACAATTTTGTTATTCTGAATGTACACAGCCTTCCTAGGGTGTTGGGTCTTTAAAAGTTTGCTTCACACAGCAGGGAAAACAGAGCCAGGCAGGCTGGGAATCGTGAACTTGCTGACTCAAATGTAATCCACTGAGTCAGTAGATCACTCAGCTAAAGCTTTAATGGGGTCAATTGTTAGAAGACACATTTAGTTGATAAGGGCAAATTGTAATTGGTGAGTACAAAATTTCTGTTGCCATTTCCCAGGGCATATCACCATTCTGAATTCTTTACAATTAGCAAAATAGCTGTACATGGAAACAATAACACATAACAATTGGGATATTATACAGGAAAGCTAAACTAGGCTCCATTTAAAGGAATTCCTGTTTAGTGGACACTCCACACTGCACCATTGTTATGCACTAGATTTCCCTCCCACTTTCCAATTAAAGGAACATTACTTTGGGCCTTATCTCACACGGCACAAGTAATATATGCTGAAGCAGCCATCTGCACTTGCCTCCAGAGCCATTAAGATGTCATTAACACATCCCTTGATACATCCTTCTGAGCAGCTGGAGTCAAATAGGGTCTGGGTGGCAAATGGATTCTTGTACAAAGAGAACCCATTGCTTGACAATCTCCATAGTGGAGAAACTGACATCTTCACTAGCTCTGAGACCCAAAACATCTGTGACAGAACGGAGTTAGAGAAATCACCTCTGTTGTCTCCTTTAACACTTTGTTCAGGCCTCAGCTGATCAGTGTGGTCATAGGAAAAGCATACAGCAGACCCCTGGGTCAACAGCAAGTGCGTGTGCCCTCACCCTCTGCCCTGGAATTGTAGAAACAGGTTAGAAATCTGGCAACACAGTTGTTGTTTAATGTTGGAACAAGATCCAAGAGAGGGATCCTGAAACAAAGGGTGATTTTGCTAGAAGATCTTTTTGTTTAGACTCCATTGTCCTCCATCTGCTTTGGACAATATGATCCTTGCAGTGTGTTCCCTGGCCCTTACTGCTGGTGGCCACAATTACCATAAGGTAAGGAGGCTGGAAGAAACTGACTGCCCTTGTCAGATTTGGTCTTGAAGACCACTAGGTTAGTGACTTCTTCACGGGGGCCAGTATTCTGACTTATTTGTGCTCCCTTTGTGTGTGTGTGTGTGTGTGTGTGTGTGTGTGTGTGTGTGTGTGTGTGTGTGTGTCCTTCTGATAAGGGAGAAGAGTCCATCGTAAAGGTCTGGCATGGAAGTGGGCCCAAGAAATCAGATCTATGAACTACATCCTCAGCCCCAGTACTATCAACCGGTATATGAGGTCCACTGACCTCTGTTGGGTTTCTTTCACCCCTTCCAACAATTTTTCCTGCTTCTTTGGAGGTAGAAACACTTTGGCCATCCTTATCTGAATCCTGGCCCATAAGTGGACTATGTCCCTGGAGGGTGTGAGATTATTTAAAAAAACAAAAAAAAAAAAACACATTGATCAGGCAGCCATGTGCCTGAAGAGATTGCATAGTGGACTTGGTGTCCTAGCTCACCTCCTCTCTCTCCTAAGCTCTGTGGAGGATATTATCCAGGTAAGGATAAAGGTGGATTCCTTGTTGTCATAGGTAGGCTATTAGAACTACCAGGACCTTGCTGAACACCCTTGGAGGTGATGCCAGCCCAAAGGGTAAAGCCTTGTATTGGAAATGGTGGCCCTGAAAATCAAAAAGGGAAGAACTGTCTGGAAGGTGGAATATGCAGGTAAACATCTTGAAGGTCTAAGGATATCATGTGGTCATCCTGCTGAATTTCTGCAGAATGCAGTGAAGTGATTTAAACTGGAACTTGCGTTTCTTTACCCATAGATCAAGATGGATAGCTGTGTTTGTCTGTAGAAGTAGAAAAGAGCAAGAGTCCAGCAGTACCTTAAAGACTAACAAAATAAGTGGAAGGGTAAAAGCTTTTGCGAGACACTGATCACTTCTTCAGATGCCCATAGCTTTAACTCTTTTTTACTTAGAGTTGCTCTCCAGTCCCCAGATCTTTTTGAGACTACAAATAGAATTGAATAAATCCCATGGAAATGCTGTTTTAAGGGCTCTGGTTCCACTATTCCTTTGTGCATTAAATGTTGACTGGATCATAACAGAAGAAAAGGTGTCTCTGTTCTGTCTTGGGAAGTGGGGAAGCACAACTATGAGGAAACTGTTGGAATTGACCCCCAACCATATAGCTAGGTGGTTGGTCTTTGTTTTGTTGGTTACTGTCCTGTTTGTAAAGAGGGAACTATCTCCATTGGAATCTGAACCTATAGCCAAAAGTGCAGTGCCTAAAGTGCATTTGTTCCTAGCTTTTTGTGGTTTTTTTTTTTAAAAACTGCCAACGAATCCAAAATAGACAGAGGGTTCACCTTCCAATGATTTAGCCATAGGTTCGTTCTAACTTCTATATTGGTGGGCCTGTGCTCTGATACCAAACTGCATGGCCTCTTGGGATGTGTCTGCTGCAAATTTTGCAGCCCTTTTAATCTTTAGGATGGGTCTCTTAAGTGTCAAGGGGTCAATGTTTGGCTCCTGAAGGAGGTTATCAGCCCAAGGCACGATGGCCCTAGCAAAATCCGAGAGCATGGCAGGTGGCTCAGATTGTCAAAGAGGCTGTTCCAGGGGATTCCCTTGGGCTGTCTCATTATCATTAATATTTTTATCCACTGGATTCTTACACACGTTGGCCACATCCTTAGGCAAAACTGCTTCTGAATGTACGAGTACTACCAGAACATCTAGCAGAGGGATCTTAGATCTTTCATGTTGCCCTGGAAGAAAACATCATTGCCTGAAACTGCCCATTCTGCCTTTAGTATGTAATCAAAGAATTTGGAGATGGATAATTTGAGGACCCTTTGGATGGTCTCTCAAACCCTCTCGTACCTAAATTAGATGAAGCCAATGATTTAGGTTTTTCTGTTGTATCCAACAATAGTTAAGAAAAGGCAAAGGAACTTCCTTTTTTAATCTCCAGAAATGTTCCAGCTAGAAAGGCCTAGGAGAATTTCCTGACCATTCCCCTTCCTCTTTATTGGAGCTTGTAGCCATATATCCTATGGATGAAAAAAGCTCCTCCACCCCTAAACCCAAGCCTGACATGTGTGGTGAGGAAGAAAGGGAACATCTCATTTGACTAGCTCTCAAAGGCTCTTGATGTCGCTGGTGCTAGTGTCCTTATCGGCAGGATCAGCTGCAGCTACTGCTTGGCCAGGAACTCCTAGCCACAGAAATGCCAACATGATTCCTGGTTGCATATGCACAGGGTTGGGAGAGGCCCAGGCCAGACTAAAGGCCTGTGCCCTCCAAACTGCAGAGGGAGGGCAGAAAGTGAGGAAAAACCCTGAGCAGGAAAGGCTTGCCACAATGGTTTCCCACTGACAGCAACTTGCACCGCGGTAGATGTGTGTGCTGTTGGTCAGTCCCAATGCCTGGTACCTCAGGCAGGAGAGGCTTGTCTTAATGGTCTCTTTTTTTTTTAAGACCAGCAATGGGGCCTTTTCCCCAAGGCTTTTCCATCTTCCATTCCAAAAAGGCAAGAGTCTCCAAGAAAGCGGAGCTAGGCTCAAGTGTCCTGCTGGAGTAGCAGGACTATCGAAACTGGAGGCTCAGCCTCGCTCTGAGCCAATAAAGTCTGCACAAATCTGCATAGCCCTGTCTGGAGCAAGAGGCAGCATGACCTAACCAGTCTGAATGACTTTCTCCGCTGAAGGAGGATATTGTTTTCTGTTCCCTTATTTTATACAAGAACCCTGTGAGGAAGGTAAGCTGAGAGAGGGTGACCCATCAGTCTTCCATGGCAGTGTAGCTTCAAATGTCAAACCTGGCTTTCCCAGATCTGAATCTGGCACTCTGCACCACCCTGTCAAGTTGGATGCATTCTTTGCATTATTTCTGCATGGCTTTATCTTACAGCCGACACATTTTCCACATCTGTAAACTGCATCCCTTATTCAGGGATGAAAAACCTTCAATCAGTTCATTCAGTAGACTGGTCAACTGAAACTTTAATTGAATCTATCATTAGGACCCAATTTTAACTGATGAGGAGTAATTTTAATTTGTGGACTTGTGAATTAACACTTTAAAAAAAAACTATTTTGGTTCTACATTTTTTATTATAAAAGTAGGGATGAAAAATATTAAAGAGCTGGCTTTTCCTTTTAACAAAGAGTGGCAGCTTTTGCTTATTAAATGGTAAATTATGTTATCCTTACATTAGAAACAAAGAGGCACATATTTTGGTAGTTACAGGTACCAATTAATCAACTGGTTAACAATGCTACGTCAACAGAAATTTCTTTGTTTGACAGCCTTGCTTTATTTCTGAATCAACATTCTAACTCTGATGGACCACAGACATAACGCTAGACAGTCTGCCTTGGTTTAAAAAGCTTTGAATAACTGAAAATCTATTGTTCCTGCGTAGATCCAAAAACAGTGATTAATCCCACCACCTTGTTTTCCAAACACCTTCTCCCCCCATGCTGCAGTTTATTCCATTTCTGAACTGGGAGTGCTTAATCATTACAGAAAAGAACTGTCCCATTTTAGATGTTAAGCTCGTTAATACAATTTTTTTTTACTCTGTAGAATTATCAGCAAAGACTACTACCTTGTACTCTCTGGCCCTAATAGGAGTGAGTCACCCTTATTCTGATTGGTTTTCAAATTCATTTGTGCTCAGCAGGGAATTGTGACATGCTAGACATTCAGTTTTAATTGCTTCCTAATTTGGGAAACAACAAGGTTTTCTAGGAGTTGAGGGAAGTTCCAGGTGCCATGGTGTTCTGAAGAAAACCGGGGGGGGGGGAGTCCATGTAATGTAATTCCCAACCACAATGACACAATACAGTGTGGAAGCTTTCAAGTTCTCCAGACCTCTTCATCAGGCAGGATATCAAAATAAAGGAAGGGGGAGTTATTTCAGGCCATGAGCTTGAGGCCATTTGTCTGCACTCAGGATGTGCTGTATGAGATACCCTTGCCCTTTGGGGGGGAAAGGCAGAAGAATGACAGCACCCACTGTCAATATAAAAACCAGTGGTTAATCAAATCTATATATCTAATAGCGAAAGGTGCCCCCTGCGTGCGGATACCTAAATCCGCGCATCGGGGGCACCTGGGGGGGAGGGAGATTTTCGTGCACACTTGGGGCAGTCCCCAGGTGTGCACAAAAATCTAAAAACCCGGAAAAAATATCGGGGGGATACTTAAATCCCCCTGAAAGTGACAGAGCGTCCCCTGTGCATGCGCAGGGAACGTTCTGCAAACTCCCTGATTGCCACCGCCGCTTCGGGGGAGGGGGGAGAGAGCAGGAGGAGGAGGTAAGTTCCCCCCCATCCCTCGCTTAGGAGCCGGGGTGGGAGAGGCAAGGGGGGGTAGATCGAGCAGGGGGGGTGGAGGGGAGGTGGGGGAGATGGGGGGAACTGGCAGGATGGGGGGAACTTACCTCCTCCTGCTGCTTCCTCCTCTGCCTCATGAGTGTCGAGGTCCCTCCCCCCCGCGAGTATCGCGAGTCCCGCCCCTTGTATCTCTCTAATGCCAAATGGAACACACAGAATCCTGAAAGGGCTAACAGCAGAGGAAAAACATGACAGTCCTGATTGGAGATTTATTTGATGGAGCAGGTAAAGAATCAATGGAAGACAAATTGGGTCACATTCTTGGACAGCAGCCTTTTCCCAAGTCATTTTCCTCCAGCTGACAAGCTGCTATCTTTATTGACTAATTCAAATATGTTCAAATTAAAAAGAAGTTTCCGGTAGCTGCATTACTCCAACAAAAAGCCCTCAAACAAAAATCCATGTGATGCCCTTTTAGTCAGGCCAAAGCCAAAACAATGTGCAAGCTGTTGAGTTCTCTAGGCTGGACAGGACTCTGGATCAGGATGAAACCCTTCATCAGTCAGACAGGAAGAACATAAGAACATCAGAGAAGCCAATGTTGGATCAGGCCAATGGCCCATCTAGTCCAACACTCTGTCACATGGTGGCCAAAAATACCAGGTGCCATCGGGAGGTCCATCAGTGGGGCCAGGACACTAGAAGCCCTCCCACTGTTGCCCCCCCAAGCACCAAGAATACCATGCATCACCTGCCCCAGCCTGTGAGTTCCTATCTACCCATCTAGCCACTGATGGACCTCTGCTCCATATGTTTATCCGGTTCCCTCTTGAAGTTGTCCATGCTTGTAGCCGCTACCACCTCCTGTGACAGTGAATTCCATGTGTTAATCACTCTTTGGGTGAATAAGGACTTCCTTTTATCTGTTCTAACCCAGCGCTCAGCAATTTCATGGAGTGCCCATGAGTTCTTGTATTGTGAGAAAGGGAGAAAAGTACTTCTTTCTCTACCTGCTCTATCCCATGTATAATCTTATAAACCTCGATCATGTCACCCCTCAGCCATCATTTCTCCACGCTAAAGAGCCCCAAGCACTTTAACGTTTCTTCATAGGGAAAGTGTTCCAACCCTTTTATCATTCTAGTTACCCTTTTCTGCACTTTTTCCAATGCTATAATATCCTTTTTGAAGAGAGACAAGGAGAGATTCTGCAGCAATCCAAGAGCCTTTCTCAAATTTTGCACACTTCTGTAGACTTTGGATTTCACACCCCTGTCTATTGCTGTACTCGGGTTTCTTGGCCATTTGCCCTAAGTATATAAAAACCAGAGGTGTACTGGCTTGCAGGCTCTGATTATCAGGTGCCAGAAGCCAGGCAAAGCAGAGTCACTCATTCCAAGGTCAGGGGTTCAGAAGTCAGGCAAAGCAGAGTTGTTCAGTCCAAGGTCAGAGGTCCAGATTGGCAAGGCAGAGTCAGTGGCTTAATGTCTATTGTATGCATTGCACCCATACCTAACGGCCTCTCTTGTCTGGTTTTATAGCCCCACGCCTAAGAGTCATGCTTGCAATCAGTTACTCAGAAGCACTCCTGCAACTATTCATCTTCATTATTAGCAAACAGCTGGCTTTAGGCCAGGAGGCATGCACTACGCCATCTTGTCTTAAGCCAGGAGGCATGCACTACGCCATCTTGTCTGTAGTTCTGTTCTCAGCATCTGTCTACGACGTTATAAGTGTGTAGGTAAATCTGGTGGGCTGGGAATGGCCAACTGAGGTTTACCTGGTGAATCAGGAATGGAGGGTGTTGATGGCTCTGCACAAGCTGTTGGCTGTGAATCCTGACAAACCTGCAGCTTCTGTTAACTCAAGGCTGGCTACATGGGGTTCCCCTTCTCCTGGGGAGTCCTCTTTTTCTGAGGAGTTCTCACTATTGCTGTGCCCTGGCTGACTCATGAAGAGGGCTCTCTTTTCCATCCCAATCTGTATCAATGTATGAGTTACTTAAATGCCCTGTGAATGCTGTGTTAATGTACACATTCTCATTGCCCTATGAAAGTTCCCAAGTCAGTACGTCTCTTAATCTTTAAGATGCAACATGATCAAGCTTCAGTTTCCACCCTGTGAATGAAGCAGCCTTGGTTCATATTTTGATAGCACTTTGCAACAAGGGCATCCCGTTGTTATTTCTGAATCTGCCCTCTTGTTTGGGCAGCTCAAAGAAAAACGGCTGAACGGCAGTTCAGGGCATCCTCACTCAGTCGCAGCCGAACACCTTTTGATCATCTCCAGATCAGACAGACTAGGGAGCACATTTGACTGCAGGTGCGACATCAGCGATAAGCAGCCAGATGGCTCCATGGGTACAAAACTCACCTGCTGATACCAAGAACTACCACGTCATCAAAGGATGTCTGTAGGTATAAAATACTTCACTCAGTCAGGTGTAAATCATCAATGACTGCCTGCCTGCCTCTGAGATAAGCCTTGTACATGCTACATGGCAGACATTCTTTTCCCAAAAGAGCTATTAGGGAATCCATCTAATGGAAACTTTACAAGAGCACAGCATACATGATAGATGGTTCCAGTGGGAGATAGCGATATCTTGGAAATATATGAAGAATCCAGGATGGCTTCAGCAGTTAGGAAAAGGGAAAACTCTAGTAAGGGGCATCCAGTGGTAGCTTTCCATTCCCACATTGCTGGTTGCTTGTTTAAGCACAAAACCCCAGAAGAGGGAAGCAGTATCTACCCCCCCCCCAAGTATCAGGTATTATATTTGGACTCTGGCATCTCTTCTAACACTGGTCCTTTAGCCTAGTAAAGATCAGCACAGAAATCAGCATAGTCCCTAACGCTATATGGTTTGTGTGCACTGCATCAGGCGCCTTGTCAAAAGGTCATCCAACCCAGCCCAGGCTAAATACCTTTCGCCAAGAGGGCAGTAAACACAAATTACAAAATGTTGAGGTGCACCTCCGCACACTTTAAACTGATAGGCTAGTCTGGACTGGATACATTACAGAATGTTAATTGGGAGACAGTACCAGAAGATGACTTCTAGCACAGCTGTCTTATCTCCCATTTGCAAGGTCAGTGTGTTCCTTTCTCAGCAAGGCAGTTTGAGTCTCTGAGAAAACAACCCAAAGCAGGCTGCAGAAGCCTGAACCAGACTTTTAAGTCAACACTCCATTTTAAATGAACCAAAAATCTGTGACATGCCTACCACCCCCCAATCTCGACACGTTCTCAAAGGACCACAGGTCTGTGCTTCTGGGAATAGGTTTAATCAGTCAACCTCACTTGTTTGCTGGCACTCATAGGCAGTCCAGGCTGGACCCACAGCACGTTCAGTAGTGGGTAAAGGTCAGTGCTATGCAGAAATGAATGAAGACACACTACTAGGCCACTGCTGCTCCATTCACATTAAAATAGACCTAATACAACTGCAGCAGATAACAAAACATATGGCAACTGACACACTGGGGCAAGATAGCAGCGGCCTGGGCCTCAAGGTAACATTTTACCTTGTTCTGCAGGTGCTACATGTCTGGCCAGTTCCTACATGGCGGATGATGAGATGAAGTTGAGAAAACAGTGACTCTGTCTTAAAAGCGAAGATGTTTTTGGAACTGCATCAAAGACCAGCGAATGATAAGAAATCAACAGGGGAACAAGACACGGAAGAAGAAAGCAGCACACATGGGTCGAGAGGTTCGGAATGCACGGCAAGCAGTAACCAAGAAGAGGACTCTGAATCAGAAAAAGGGTCTGTGGCCCCCAAAACCCCTGAAAGTCCAATGGAATTTTGATAAAAAGAAATATAGAGGAAAGAAATTGAAATAACATAATCTTATAAACTTGAGTTTAATTGTTTAAGCTGTACTTATGTGATTTAAACATACAAATACCAGTTTGTAACAGAAGCTGTAAGAAATAGCCACATTCCATTAACCTTATTATAGAGGGAACTTTGACTAAGCTAATGACTAACCATTTTGTATGATCCTTGTGTAGTTTATCTTTTAGTTTAGTGTTTTAGTGTTTTGTAGTGTTGTAGTGTTTGTAGGAAGAAAATAATAAAAAATTAATTTAAAAACCCCAAAACAGTGACTTGCCTACGGCAGCCTAAAAGTATCCCAGAAAACTAGACTTTGGCTGTGATCATACGCACAATTAGACCTGACACAGGTGCGAATACCGGGCGGGTTTAAAAGGCGTGATCAGATAACAACATATGGGAAGCGCCTCGCAGCCGTCGGCAACGCATTCTGCTCCACCGCAGAAGTGGAGTTAAAAGACACTGGGGAAAACCCGGTAGTAAACGGATTGTGATGGGCCACAGATGGACTTTCCCCTGTCTGATCACTCCAGCACGCTTCCATGGCATCAGGATGGTCTGGTCAGGCCATCCCGACTCCGTGCTGTTGTCCCCCCCCCTTCCGCAGTATGCGCACCATCGCAAACTCCATAGGGAGCCCTCGGGGTGGAGGTGTGATTCATCAATCCCTCATTTAAGTGCATGGGGAAAAACTGGCACACACACAAAAATTACTCACCTGCAGTTGCGTCTGATCACACAGTGACGGACTGCGCCTGCAGCTTCAAAGGGAGGTGTGATCATGCAACTGCGGGTCAAATTTCTCTGGAAGAAATAGCCTCGCTTCACACACACAGACACATACACATTTTTTTCTGGTGCATGTGACCGCAACCTTCTCTCCCCAAGCCCTTCTGGATCTTGGTATAGACAAGGCAAAATCACTCATTAAGCACAGAGTGACTGACACTGAACGACAAATGGATATTCTCAGTTCTCCTGGCAAGTTACTTCTCTCCAGCAAATACCAGATACAGAGTCGCTCCTGCAGCCTATGTACGTTTTCTTGAATCCAATAACTCTAGAAGGGCATTCCCTTCAGCCAGAAGCATGTCCTTGCCATCTGCAGTATTGGAAGGGAGGTTTAAAGGGACTCCTTACTCACTGAGGTTCTGCTCCTGCCCCCTCCATGAAATAGACTCTCTGGAACACATATTTTTCAACTGCGTATACCATAGGGCAAGAACATGGAAAACAAATATGGTATGAAGTGCTTAAAGATGTAAATTGAGGATGTAATGGCACCCCCCTTTATGTATTTGTGTGTGTTTGTGTGATGTCTGTCTTTATAAAAAAAATAAAATGATAAAAAAAACCACAGGGCAATCCGCATGGAGACTATTAGTCCGTGTTAGAAAGGTTTCCTGGCACATCAAATAAAACTAAACTCAACTCAACTACCTCCTGACAGGAACCATCAGACAACAAGACAGGTGGCTAGATTTTGTGCCCAGGTTTACAAGGAACGTAGAATTGCATGGCAATTGGCTTAAGTTCTTATCTTTTATCTAAATTATACATGAGCTTTTTGGCTGTTTTCTTCTATTTATAACACAGATTTTAAATTTAAGAATGCTACTGTTGGTTTTATCCCATATTTCTAATTCAAAGGCTTTTATGTAAAATGACTGAGTCATTGACTGTAACAATAAATCTGACAAGTGGATGGTGTAGGGGAAATCGGACCCAGAGGCCTTCCAGTACACATCCGATGCTATACCAGTCCAGACCCAGAAGCCCAGAGCAAGAGGCCAGATTCTATCCAGCATGATCAGAACGAGCCAGGCTGACTGTACATGGAATTCAGCCAAATTGGCTCTTAATAATAATAATAATAATAATAATAATAATAATAATAATGATGATGATGATGATGATGATGATGATGATGATGATGATGATGCCAGACTGAAGGATACTGAGGAAATGTCAGGACAGCTGCAACCTCATTTCTCCACCACCATCCAAATTGTCTTTTCTAAAGGGAGCCAGGTTAGTGACAGGATGATAATTGGCGACAATTCCAAACCAAAGAGATATTTCCCTTTGTGTGCACAGGAGACGGCACAGGCTGGATTCATAGGATGTTCTTTCCCCTGGCCTTTTCTCTCCTGTCTCTTTAGAGCTCATCCTGTTTTGCTATTGACACAAGCCTATTAATTAGATTTGAGAGACTAAAAAGAAAGCATTTAAGTTACTGGGCTATAATGCCACACTGGCGCTCTGCTGTCATCATAAATCATGACTACAAAGATGTCACCGGGCATTCTGGATGGAGAGGCATGAAATTCCCAGGGCAGATAAATCTGTTTTTCATCAACATTATTAAACCAGTATCACTCCCCTTGTTCCAGAAAGAATCCATTGGAGGGAAGGGTTTTTTTTTGGTTTTGTTTTTTTTAAAATTAAAGTTGCATTCCAAATAAAGTTCAGGCAATGCAGATTTTCAAATAAACAAGCAAACATGTGGAGCAGATGATCCAGAGGGCATAGCTAAATGTCACTGAAGAGCATTAGGCCTAATGCTTGCATGGATACATCACCTGGCCTCTCTGCCATTCACTCTCTGGCTCTTTGCAACTAGTGGATTCTGTTTCTAAAATTAACCATAGAGGACGAACAAACTAAATAGGCTGCCTAGGCCAGTCCTGTGCTGTGAAGCAGAAGTATTCTTCTGTCAATTTCCAACAGATCCACCTCTTTATCTAGGTCAGAATTGTGTGGCAAGCAGAAAACAGGCTCACTTCACAGAGCAGAGGACTGGAGATTACTCTAGTGAGTAAGCCAAGCCACAGACTGCAAGGCAAGGCAGAAAGCCTCTAAGACTACTGTCATTCTGACTGGGGTAAGGAGGTCCTTCTGAATTTCAATGGTAGCAATCAGGAAATACCACTTCAAACACTGCTTCTTAAATTAAAATTGTCTTTTGGGACTCTTCCAAAACTGAACGTGTGTAGAGAATGATTGCCTGACATCCCTTCTTAGGAGTATCCAACTAGGAGCATGCCACTACCCACAATCTTTGCACTACCCACAATCCTCCCTTGGTGTCCAGTTCATTTGATGGTATCATGTACTGAAGCCAGAAATATACACAGTGCCTGTTTCAGATGAAATAACAATACCTAAGTATTGCAGATAGTTCACACTCCAGATAGCCATGGCACTACAGTTTGGTGTAGTCGTTAAGTGCGTGGACTCTAATCTGGGAAAACCGGGCTTGATTCCCCACTCCTCCACTTGCACCTGGCTGGATGACCTTGGGCAAGCCGTAGTTCTGATAAGAGCTGTTCTTGAAAAAGAGCAGTTTCTGTCAAGAGCTCTCTCAGCCCCACCTACCTCACAGGGTGTCTGTTGTGTGGAGGGGAAGGGAAAGGAGTTTGTAAGCCGCTCTGAGACACCATTGGGTAGTGAAGGGTGGGGTATAAATCCAATCTCTTCTTCTTCTTCTTCTGTTAGGTTTACTTCTGTGTCAAAATCTCCCTGCATTGCTCCAACAAAAGGCTCTCAAACTAAAACCCATGTAAGAACTCTGCACAGAGAAGGCTTCTTTCCCAATCTGTGTGGGAATCTTCCAAATTTATGGCATAGGCCCATGAAAGAAACAAACCATGTACATAGCTACCCCACTCTGACATAGGGTATGAACAGATTCCATTTCTCCTGAGTCATTCAAAGGAAATGTAATCAACTTTACCTCCATCTCATCCAACATACCATATCCCTGATTTTATAGAATTCTAATGGTCAGAGGAAGTGAGAGAAAAAATCTTAGGTCATACATATAATGGAGGAGGACTTGTTTTGAATCCAACAAGAAAGAACTGGAAATATTAGGAAGATCACAAGATTTCTTTGACTCCAGTGATCTTTAATCCTGCAGATGTTCCAAGGGGAAAAGAAAATAATAGACTTGCATGTTTGTCCATGTGCTGGTTCCCAAGCAGAAGTGACACAAAGTATATGAAATTCTAGATTTTTTTATTTTTGCTGCACAATTGACTTTTAAAATGCCTAGCAAACTTTTGAAACCTAGATTCTTAAGGCATAGCTAATGTCAAACTGAAGCAAGTTATGCTAGAATCAAGTAAGTTATGATAGAATAATTATTATATATGATGGGATTATTGCTAGCTAAACATGACTAACTTAAATATAATGTAACAAAGGTTGAGCCCAGTGGCGCCTTTAAGACCAACAAAGTTCAGTTCTGAGACTCAAACTTTGTTCCGTTGCTTCAGACCAACACGGCTACTCACCTGAATCTTAAATATAATGTCTTTGTGTTTATAAAGTGCCATCAGGTAGCAGCTGACTTATGGAGACCTCATAGGGTTTTCAAGACAAGAGATGAACAGAGGTCCCGGTCACACAGAGATTTTGTTGCGCAAAAGGCATGAATGTTGGGCGGATTTTCGGGGCATGATCACACCGCAACATCTGGGAAGCATAGCGCACCCGTGGCCAACCCGTGGCGTCCCGCTGAAGATGCGGAATTAAAAAGTACCAAGGAAAGTGCACTAGTATCTGGAAAACGAGCGGCATAGGCAGGCGTCTGATCGCGGGAGCACTAGTATCCTGCGGCATCCGGTGCCCGTCCACATCCCATCGCAAACCGGATGTTTTTCGTAATCGCATGCGCACAAACATGAAACTGAAAGCAGTGCTGCTCCACGGAACTGTGCATGTGTGCAAACACGAAACGCTTGTGTGATTGCACTGTGCCACTTCTTTGCCATGCTGCAGCATTGCCATGTGATCGCCAGCTAACAGCCTAAGCATAGACACTCGGGGGACCGTGTGATCAGGCTACTGTGCTTTATTTTGCTCCAGGGCAAACAACCACGCCTCCCCCCTGCATTATCTGGCCCATGTGACCAGGGCCAGAGGTAGTTTGCTACTGCCTGCCACTGTGTCGTGAACCTGGACTTCCTTGGCAGTCTTCCATCCAAGCACTAACCAGGGTTGACCTACTGAGCTTCCAAGGTCAGACAAGATCTGGCTAGCCTGGAGTCACCCAGGTCACGAATTCGTTTAATGGGTTGGACTCAAAATACTTCTGTCCACAGACGGTTTGTCCTGATGCTACCCTCCAGGAGTAGCCCCATGGCCACACCCCAAACTATCTTTGACAGCCTCCCTCAACCCTCAGAAGTGGAGGGTTTTCTGGCGCGGTGGTACCACAGAGCATTATAGGTAGTAGAGGGAGGCAGGTAAGCCCTACTCTAGGAATGAAACACCATTCACAATTCTTAGAAAGCAAACCTAGAAAGCAAACCATAATTTTCCATTCAAACGTCTTTTTTTTTTAAAAAAAGTTTTGGAATGCAGGTTAAAATGTCACATTTTAAGTGTTGTGGAAATCGTTTAGCACACTCTCCGACGGACTGCACATATGCTTATTACACTGAAGCCACATTTGGGGAGGTGGGTCCATGTCCACTGGCCCTGCCTTGCCAAAGAAGCTCTTTCAGAAATTCTGAACGTCCATATAAAGCAGAGGCATGGCCAGTAGGTATGATTCCCCCCTCTTCTGTGAGCAGAAGTAACCTAGTGCAGGTGGAAAGGGACGCTAGGATCCAAGCCTCAAATTGTAATTTAATTCCTGCTTCATCAATGAGATTTTTGTGGGGCTAAATATAATGCAGGGGCTAACCTGTCCCTGAATACCGCTTCATACAACACTCACCACCCGCCTTGCCAACAAATACATAATAATCTGTAAACACATCTTTCAAGGTTATCCAATACCACTTAAAGAATTAACGAGGATGCTACAAAACATGTATGACCTCTCCTGAAATATTAATATAACGTCATCAATGTTTTATCAGTTTTCTATCTTATATCACCCTTGACAGACTTCAATCATTTTAGACCAGTTCATGAAAAATAGATATGTTTACCCACACACCATTTCTATGGCTCCTTCCCCCTGCCCCAACTTAATATCAGTTATCCTGTCCAAATGGAACATTCCCTATGATTCCTAATCCAACAGGTCCCTATGCAAGAAAGGTGCTGTGGGTTTAATAACAAATGTGGTTAGAAAATTAATGAGAACTTGAACTTGTTAAATGCTCTATGAATGGGCTCGGGATAGCGAAGAAAAGATACGCTGGACAAAAGAAGTTTGAACCATTCTATCACCAGCACCTATCAGATCCAGAGGTATTGTCTAAGGGGGGGAAAGACTGGTCTCTCTACTCAGCTCAGTTTACAAAATCAACAGGAAAAGAAGTGCTCTTTAGCCAAAAGTCTTTTTAAAAGGTAAAGTTTCTGCAAGACTTTATCTCTAATTGGGGCTTGAGAGACTTTGCCTCCTTTTAAAAGACAAGGAGCCAAAGTATTTTATACTCTATCAGATTGTTGCTTTGACACACTTTGATAGTGTGCACCACAGAAAGAGAAAAGGAAGGGAAAACAAGTGCCTTTTCTATTTTTAATTGAGTCCTATAAACGTCAATCTACTTCCCCAAACTTCTCTGAAATTTCTTCTTTCCCCTTGGAGCTCCCTCTGGATCTAGATGAAAATCGACTTCTTGTCACAAGTGAGGTAATTAGGTCCTTCTTATCAATGAATATGCCCCCCCCTTTTTTGTTGAGGAACAGAACTCAAGGCCACACTAGTAGTAATGGTAAATGTGCAGCTGCCACTGGGAAAAGTATTGGCTGTCCTATTGACTCCAGTTCTCCCCTAAATTCCCCCCAAAGGATAAATTTGATGGAGGCTTGAAATGGTCCATTAGTGAATAAAGGGCATAGTCAGGATCAGGAATCTTCTTATATGGTGCTGGAGATCCAAAGAAGTAACAGGACCACTTCTGACAGCATAGGATGTACCCATTTTGCTTGCAGATCAGGAAATGGGGACTCACCCAGGCTCTTGCTCTTAGGTTCACATAGCAGAGAGGGGTGGGTTCAAAACAACACCCATTTATTAGCAAGGAGATACAACAGGGGTGGAATCAACAGGCTTCAAGACAAGGAAGCTCAGGCAGTCTAGCATTCCAATTAACCGAACCCAACAGGGCCTCCGCATGAGACTGAACCAACTCACTCAAATATCAGAGGGGGGTGCAGACCGTTCCACTATAACATATACAATAAATACACCACTGTCCTCCCCATCCTCTTCTTTAATGTCTAATCAAACTTTCCTTTGGTGCCATGCCCCCCAGCTTCCCTTCTTCAGCTGCCTAATTTAGGCCCAATTTAAACATGATTTATTTTATTTATCAGAATTTTTCTATACAATGGAGATCAAAGTGCCTTAAAACATTGTTCTCCTCTCCTTTGTTTTATCTTCTTGACAACAACCCTGTGAGGTAGGTTTAGGCTGAGAGGGGGGGGGCTCAATCACCTAGCGAGCTTCTATGGCAGAATAGGGATTTGAAGCTGAATGTCCCAGATTTTAGAGTGACACTCTAAGATCTATGACACCACATTATTAGGGACTGTGATGGAACAGGGCCTGCTTGACCTGCAGGCCCTGTTCTGCCCTCCCCCTCCGTTGGGTTCCAAACTCCTGGAAGGAGCTATTCCACTTCCTTCCTCTAGGGTACCACTGCCACTACTATCCTTTTGGGGTCTTTCTGCCAGGAGGGACAGACTCCTGACTCGCCTTCTCAGTTCTGAGGCTTGGCCTTAAGGTCTCTTGCTATCCAGCACCTGGGTACCACAGAGACCAAATGCAACTTTGGGTTTCCCCTGGAGGATTGGCAATCGGTGCCTTGACCACTCCCTTCCCAATCTGGGGCTCCTCTGGAGGGCTATGTGGTGCAGAAACGTAGGGCCGCACCCATTATTAAAAAGGATTTATTTAAAAGAAAGTAAGTTCAAGCACACTTAATCACAACAACAGATCAGTACACGGAAGAACACAGAAAAGTTGGTTATAAACGCATCCTCTTTCTAGTTCTAAAATTTACTCTAACTAGATGTCACAATCAGAGTAGGTACATACAAACTTAGAAAGTTGCAAAAGGTTCTAAAGACGTCGCATTACCTCAAGCTCCTTGCAGCCAGTGGGCCAAGCCGCATAGTTAAATGTGAGATCACGGGATAGGTTGAAAGCAGGGGTCATTTCGTAGAAAAAGAGCTGCAGGAGCTCATTAGCATAACTTATTAGCATATGCCACACCCCCTGACATCACCGGAAGTGTGCACCAGCCCCTCTGACAGGCAGAAGCACCGGGGATCCATTCTTTCCCCCTCTCTCCCTTCCCTTCGCCTCCAAGTCGGGCAAAGGAAAAGGGGAGGGTGAGGATCTCAGGCGCTTCTGCCTGACAGAGGTGCTGGCGTGCCCACAGCCAGCCTGGGTGAATTATAGAATCATAGACTCATAGAGTGGGAAGGGACCTCCAGGGTCATCTAGTCCAACCCCCTGCACAATGCAGGGAATTCACCAATACCCCCCACACCCCAGTGACTCTTGTTCCACGCCCAGAATATGATATTTTTTTTAAAAAAAACAACCCTCCAGGATCACTGGGGGCCAAACTGGCCTGGAGAAAAATTGCTTCCTGGCCCCAAAGTGGCGATCAACATTTCACTGGGCATGTAAGAAAGGGCCACAAGAACTAAGCACTGATGCAACCCTTCCTGCTCTACCTCTCATGATTTGCCTAAGTTCACACAATCAGCATTATGATCCTTTTAAAGTTGAAAGCATGATATAAATGCAAAGGACTATTTGTAAGATTATCTGTAAGACACAAGACCAGGACGCATCTCACTTCTGGCAATCACTAGGAGAGATCCTATCACTCAGCTTCCATTGCCCCACACACACCCCACACTGGAATAAGAACATAATATCAGGCCATACCACATTGCAATAAAGCCCCTACAACTGTATACAGAAATACAGAAATACTTCCCTACCATTTGCCACAACTAGCCCACCACACAACCAGGATCAAGACTCCTAAGTGGACCAACAGACAGGCATACACTCGTTTGAGAAACTGAGTATTACATTACAACACCTCTGGAACATTACAGATCAGTAGAGGCAGCACTGCACAGTGGTCAGAGTTGCAGATTGATGTGGGGAGACCCAGGTTTGTATTCTCACTCTGCTGGCTGAGTGACCCCGGGCCAAATCTCCCCTTCTCTACCTAACCTACCCCACAGGGTTGTTGTGAGGATGAAATGGAGACTCATGGGCAGGGTCCCCAGCTTCCCTGGCAGGAACACTATGTTAAGAAATCTCTCACAATTATGCAGCCATAGCAGGCAGGAGGGAAGGAGGCGAATACCTCCAGCGCCAGAGACTAGTAGAGGAAGAGTGAAACTTTGGGGACGCACCCGTGCACCAGAGG
>NW_015173674.1:1733063-1738245 GCF_001447785.1 Gekko japonicus
TGGCATTCTAGCGCGGAGCCTGAAAAAGGAGGGGGGCGAGGGGAGGCGAGGGGGGCGTGGGGCCAGCTCTGCAGGCTGTTTCTCAGGCCCGGCGCTCCTAACCCTAACCCCGGGGCTCAGGGAGGTAAGGGAACGTTTCGGCCCTCCCCCACGGGTGTCGCAGCTGCCCCCGAGAACAGCGGCGCGGCCATAACTTTTTAAAGAGCCCCTAAGGGGAGCCCCAATGAGTCTAAGGCCACCCCCCGGGGCTCAGGGAGGCAGGAGAACGTTCCGCCCTGCCCCCCCGTGGGCGTCCCAGCTGCCGCCAAAAACAGCGGCGGAGGCCATAACTTTCTAAAGAGCCCCTAAGGAGAGCTGGGTGAGCCAGAATGACCTGTCACGTGTGATGTACATCACACGCTAGAGGTGGAATTTGCCCCTCCAAGTCCAAGGCCACCACCCCGGGGCTCAGGGAGGCGGGGAAACATTCCCCTTTTCCACAGCGGTTCCAGCTGCCGCTGAAAGCAGCAGCGGTGGGCATAACTTTTTAAAGAGCTCCTGACGAGAGCTGGGGGAGCCAGAATGACTTGTGTGTGATTTCTGAGCTGCAACGCCACTCGGACATCACATGCGAGAGGTGGAATTTGCCCCTAAGAGTACAAGGCCACCACCCCGGGGCTCAGGAAGGCAGGAGAACTTTTCGCCTCCCGCCCCCCCATGGGCGTCGCAGCTGCCGCCGTGAACAGTGGTGGCGACCATAACTTTAAAAAGAGCCCCTAAGGAGAGCAGGGGGAGCCAAAATGACCTCTCGCGTGTGATGTCCGAGCGGCAAGGACATCACATGCGAGAGGTGGAATTTGCCATCACGTGTGATGACCTCTCGCCGGGTCTCAGGGAGGTGGGGGAACGTTTCCCCCTTTGCAACGGTTGCAGCTGCCACCAAAAGCGGCGGCAGCGGTCATAACGTTTTAAAGAGCTCCTAACAAGAGCTGGGGGAGCCAGAATGACCTCTCACATGTGATTTCCGAGCGGCAACAGAGCTCGGACATCACATGTGAGAGGTTGAATTTGCCCCTACGAGTCCAAGGCCACCACCGGGGCTCAGGGAAGCAGGAGAACATTTCGCCCCGCCTTGCCCCGCCCCCTCAAGTGTTGCAGCTGCCACCGAGAACAGCAGTGGTGGCCATAACTTTTTAAAGAGCTCCTAACAAGAGCTGGGGGAGCCAGTATGGCCTCTCACATGTGATGTCCGAGCTCTGTTGCCGCTCGGAAATCACATGTGAGAGGTTGAATTTGCCCCTACGAGTCCAAGGCCACCACCGGGGCTCAGGGAAGCAGGAGAACATTTCGCCCCGCCTTGCCCCGCCCCCTCAAGTGTTGCAGCTGCCACCGAGAACAGCAGTGGTGGCCATAACTTTTTAAAGAGCCTCTTTCGAGAGCTGGGGGAGCCAGAATGACATCACACGCGAGAGGTGGAATTTGCCCCTACGAGTCCAAGGCCACCACCCCTGGGCTCAGGGAGGCAGGAGAACTTTTCACACACCCCTTGCAGGCATCACAGCTGCCACTGAGAACAGCGGCGTGGCCATAACTTTTTAAAGAGCCCCTAAGGGGAGCTGGGGGAGCCAGAATAACCTCTTGCGTATGATGTCCAAGCGGCGAGAGGTGGAATTTGCCCCTACGAGTCCAAGGCCACCACCCTGGGGCTTAGGGAGGTGGGGGGAACAATCCCCCCCCGCAGCGGTTGCAGCTGCCACCGAAAGCGGTGGTGGCGGCCATAATTTTCAATTCAATTCAATTTATTACGGGTCTATGTGACCGAAGTCTTAACCGGAAGAGAATTAGCCATAATTTTTTCAAGAGCTCCTAACGAGAGCTGGGGGAGCCAGAATGACCTCTCATGTGTGATTTCTGAGCGGCAACACCACTCGGACATCACATGTGAGTGGTGGAATTTGCCCCTATGAGTCCAAGGCCACCACCCCGGGGCTCAGGGAGGCAAGGGAACATTTTGCCTCGCCGCCCCCCTGCGGGCAGCACAGCTGCCACCAAGAACAGTGGCGGTGGCCATAACTTTTCCTCCAAGGGTTGTCATGCATCTGGCAGGGCTCATCTAGGAGGGCCACCAGTAGGGTCGGCCTTTTCTCCTCCGTTTCATTGTTTTCCTTGATACAGTCTGCATCCTCCTCCTTTGACTGATGCTTTCTCTTCTCTGGTGTGAGCTTAAGAGTTCCTCGGACTAGGAATTTATCCATTTGCCAGCTGTAACACACTCACAAGGAAGTCCCCATCTTGGGCAGGTTGGACCAGCTGTGGCAGCTCAGACTCCCTGGGCAGGGCTCTGGCCAGAGGCTGCTCAGAGCAGATCGGGGTGCCTCCTCCCATCCCCATTCACATGTCACTGCGCCTAAACATGCGAGTCAGGGGATGCTGCGCATCTGATCACCTCTGCACACATCTTCTCGGCTTTTCGGCCTCCAAGACAAGCCGCAGACCTCACTGTCCAACAATGTGGAGGCCCTATTCAATAATTATTATCAAGCATTTATATTTTGGTACAAATTACAAAAGACATTTCAATACAATATTTAAAGTGTCCTTGTAAACAATACAATATTTAAAGTGTCCTTGTAAACCAAACCATCCATGCTCAAAGTTCCTCTGTATAAAACAGCTCAAAGTAGTTTAAACAGTCCTTCTTTGACGCAGAGGTAAATTATTCCAAATATCTGATCAATTGTCATGGCTCCCATGGCTCCGACAGGCCAGCTCCCCACCTGTGTTTGGTCCTTTATCAAGGTACCACGGCAGTCACAATAAACCATATAGCAATCCTTCAAAACATTCTTGGGAACTGCACATTGTTGCAGTACATACATCCAATTTCATACTCACAATACGTTTTTTCTTCTCTACTTATTCAGTCTGTTTTGAAGAGTGTTTTACACTGCAGACGTTGAAATCTATGTTTACATTCAGCTTAATGCAGCATCAGTGCTTAGATCACTCTGCTGGTTTCTCATCTAATCAAATCTAAAACTAATTGGTTACAGGTGGCAATGCACATCCCAGCTATTGTTAAAGAACCTGAAAAATATCATGAGCACCTTGCTGAATCTAAAATACAATTGTAAAGTTTAACTCTGCCCTCTTTAAGAGAATATCTATGTTTATTTTTTACCAGGTTGTTTACAAAACACAACTTAAATCTAAAGATGAATTTAATCCATGGGGTCCTAGGGTGTTTAAACGAAATATCCACTTACACTCTAGTTGCAGTAGGGTTTTTTTTGTACATTTATATGTCTAGTTTCCTTGACTGTTTGTAGCACTAAGAATTTAAAATCACTGTCACTATTTTGTTCCAACAGAAAATGTTGGGTCAAAGGGGCTTCCTGGATTTTGTTCCTCAGTCTTGAGATGTGTTCTAAAAGTTGGACTCTGACTTGTCTTGTGATGCTGCCCACATACATTTTGGGACAACCACACAATATTGCATTCACAGTTTTGCAAGTAGAAAATTGTGACAATACAATCGTGTGATTGCCAGGAAGTAAAAATTCTGACCCTTCCCAAGCCATCAGGCAACATTTACATTGTGTCCTACTACTGTCAAATCCCTACACTCTCTGTTGCTAAATTCTGATTTAATCATGTGGTCCCTGATGCTTTTGTTCCTTCTATACCCTATCCATGGTGGATTTTGACAATCTGGCATGTCCTCTATCAGTGGCCAATATTTTTTGATTATTTTTTTTGATAGGTATACCCAAAGTAGTATAATCAATGGCCCATTGTATTTTAGCTGTAGATTGTTTTGTCTTATCAGAGAGGAGATTGGCCCTAGGTAATTTTTGGGCTCTCTCTCTAGCTCTAATTATAAGATGTTCAGGATATCCCCAGTGTTTGAATTGATCCTGCATATACTTGCATTTCCTACTGTAATCTTGTTCCAAAGTTGAATTTCTTCTAACCCATTGGGTATAAGGAAAGTTATTCCTCAAATGTGCAGGGTAGAAAGAACAAAAATGTAAATAAGTATTTTTATTCGTTTTTTCCCCCTGTGTGTTCTAACAGCTAATGTAGTGCATCAAAAAAAATTCCTTGTTGTCAGAGTTCCAAATTTGGTGTTACTATTAACCCCATTCATCCAATTAAAAAATTTAGTGCCCTGTTGGCATCCTTTAACATGATGAATAAATCATCAATACATCCAGGCCTCTTTTCGGGCCGAAGCTCCCCAGAGCGACTCTCCGCCAGTGAACAGGCACTCCCCTCCCCCTCCCCAGTCACCCGCACATTGCTGGACCGCCGAGAGAAGAATTTAGGCATTTGCCTATGGAGGGGCGCCGTGTTGGCCTGCTGCCCCACCCCCTCCAAAAGCCCTGCTCTGGTGCAACTAAGGGGCCGTCTTGGTGCCCCTGGGCTTGGCGTGCTCTGGCGGGGTGGGGCTTGGCCTGCTCTGACCTGGTGCTGCTGTGCCGAGAGGAGGAGGAGAGGAAGGCAGCGAGGTAGGCATGTGCACCAAGCCCCTTTCCCCCCGCCTGTGCCTGGGGTTTTCCTCCTGCTTTCTCCCGCCTGCTTGCTTCCCCCCACGCCTTACCTTCATGGGCCCACATGTCCCCCTTCAACCATCGCTGCAGCCCCAGCATCAAGAGGGGTGCTTGGGGGGCTGGGGCGCTACTCCTTTTCACCTCAGGGAAACAGGATCAGGCCAGCTCCTCTGCAGGAGGAAATGAGGGGGGAGGGGACAGATCCCTCCTGGGATCACAAACAGAGTCTGGGGGCAGTGGGGGAGCTGGTCACTTATACGCTAAGCTGCGGAGTCCTGTGAGGCTGTGAGTAAAATGTCTACTTTGCCAGTTACTGGCCTTAAAGTTGTGAGCCAGCGATTTGGCTGCTGCAGAAATCAGTGTGCTCTGGAACATTCTGAGGATTTTTTTTGGTTGGGGGGGGAAACAGAGGCGATGAGGGACCCTCTCCGAGTGGCCTTCTAAGGAGGGAAGTGGGGCAGGAGGGAACGGGTGGTAACGCTGGCGGGAAGCTTGAAACGCCCTCTAAGCTGCGGAGCCCTGTGAGGCTGTGAGTAAAATTTCTACTTTGTGAGTTACTGGCCTTAAAGTTGTGAGTGAGTGATTTGGCTGCTGCAGAAATCAGTGTGCTCTGGAGCGCTCAGAGGATTTTTTTTTTTGGGGGGGGAGAA
>NW_015173674.1:1740836-1740983 GCF_001447785.1 Gekko japonicus
AATGGCAACCTGACAGGTTGTACTCCATGGCAGTATACCCTGTGGAGGCCTCACTTCTCCCCCAAACCTCTCTATGCCTATGCTCTGCCGCCCAAACCTTCAGGTATTTCCCACCCAGGAGTTGGTAATTCTAGGTAGCTGGCCAGA
>NW_015173674.1:1741129-1771684 GCF_001447785.1 Gekko japonicus
GAAATCAATCCCTGGAAGGCCAGATCATGAAACTGAAGCTCAAATACTTTGGCCACCAAATGAGAAGGGAACACTCACTGGAGAAGACCCTGATGCTGGGAAAGATTGAAGGTCAAAGAAGATGGGGACGGCAAAGGATGAGATGGTTAGACAGTGTCATAGATGCAACAAACATGAAATTGAGCAAACTTCAGAGGACGGCGGAAAACAGGAGGGCCTGGCGAGATCTTGTCCATGGGGTCACGAAGAGAAGGTGTCTCAGAGCGGCTTACAAACTCCTTTCCCTTTTCCTCCCCACAACAGACACCCTGTGAGGTAGGTGGGGCTGAGAGAACTCTGACAGAAACTGCTCTTTTTTCAAGAACAGCTCTTATCAGAACTACGGCTTGCCCAAGGTCATCCAGCCAGGTGCAAGTGGAGGAGTGGGGAATCAAACCCGGTTCTCCCAGATTAGAGTCCGCACACTTAATCACTACACCAAACTGGTGTCTAGGCAGGAATGCACAATCCAAGATGTTCCAATTACTTTCATGTTTGGCACTGCAACTGACATGTTCATATCTAAGCCATTTTGAGATGCACCACTTTATTCTCTTGAGTTATGCCTGCCACAGACAGACCAAGACAGGCCACAGACAGACCCCTCTGTCAGGCAGAAGCGCCGGGATCCCCCCCCCTTTCCTTCCCCCCACTTGGAGGCAAAGGGGGGGGAGGAAAGGATCCCAGGTGCTTGCACCTGTCAGAGGGGCTGATGCACACTTCCAGTGATGTCAGGGGGTGTGGCATATGCAAATAAGTTATGCTAATAAGTTATGCTAATGAGCTCCTGAACCTCTTTTTCTACGAAAAGACCCCTGAATACATCTATAATAAATCTGTACTAAGTCAAGGAAAGGATTAACTGCGCTGTTTAAGATCTTATCCGTTTCTAATTTCGACATAAAAAGATTGCAGCCCAAAGCCACTCCCTTCTTTTGTACAAAAAACGGCACATCAAATTAAAAAAAAAATAATCTTTTCTGGGACTATTTTGATTAAGTGGGTAGGTGGCATAAGGGTTCCTCCAGTATCTAGATAATATGCTATGGTTTCTCGTGCTTCCTCTAATGCGATGTTAGTGTAAAGTGAAGACACATCCATGGATATAAGAACTGTATCATCTGAGATTTTGACACCTTCTATTTTAGAAATAAAATCTTTAATATCCTTTAGATAACCTGAACATTTCTTAACCAAAGGATTAAAAAAAGAATCTATAAATTTAGAAATCGGTTCTAGTATGGAATTCGAACCCAATATAATGGGTCTGCCAGGTGGAGGGTGTCCTTGTTTATGAATTTTGGGGAGTACATAAAACACTGTAGTTCTACGGTATGAGTTTGTTAAGTATTTCTTGGTATTATCATCAATATAGCCTGCTAATAGCCCTTCATCTAGTACTATTTTGATGAGATTAGTACTGCGTTTTGTTGGGTCTGATGGAATTTTTTCATAATATTCTTCGACTCATTCTGTAGATTTAATCAGTGGTGTTTAAAATCACAACTGCCCCTCCTTTGTCAGCTTCCTTGACTGTAATGTTTTCATCCTGTGCTAGTCCATGCAATACTTTAGATTCTTCATAACTCAAATTGTGCCAAGATTTATTCTGACAACATTCTAATTGCTTGATGTCCTTAAGTACCATTTTTTCAAAGGTGTTGAACTTTGAGCACAGACAGTTTGGTTTACAAGGACACTTTAAATATTTGTATATTTTGTATTGAAATGTGCTTTGCAATTTGTACCAAAATATAAATGCATAAAGATGGTTGCTGGCCTTTTATTAAACCTCTTTTAGTAAACCTCTGACTGCACCCATTTTACATCACTCTCTCCACCCTTTAGACCAGGTCTGCCCAACTCACACAGGTGGACCCTGGGACACCCAGGGGCATCCTGAGGCATTCAGGTGCATCCAGGGAGCCCTCCCAGAAGGCACCCTGGAAAATCGCCAGCTCATTCCTGGAGATGGTATCTGGGGTTGGTCGCTAACCAAACACCCTCCACACTCTGTTTCCTACCTGGAGAAGGTGGATGAGCTGGTTCATTCCATTGTCCCTTCTGCCCAAACCATTAGCATTTCTAAAGAGGTAGCTCAGGTGCTTCTGGATTGCCCTGGGCTAATTCCTTCCACCCCTCCTGCTTGTTCCTAGCTTTAAAGCCTGCTTGCCAACCTTTCGGGAGGCAAGGCATTACTCCACAGGGTCTACAAAAAACATATTCATGTGACGTTGCTTGTGCCTGGCATTTCACTGAAACTAGACCCTCAGTCAATACACGAGCAATGCGAGTATGCCAGATATCTGGTAGCATGAAAGGACATTAAGGTGGCATGCTCACATTACACATGTGATTAAAATGGCATGCTCACATTACACATCTTATTATATGAGATACTTGGTGTGTACAGTGTTACACCAAAATGTTCTTCATGCATTTCAATCTGCCCTTTTACAGGTCACAGATGTCAGATGTTTTTGACTCTCCCCAGCCTGTGATGCAATGACTACATCCTGTTTCTTCTTGGCAGCATAAATCTGGTCTCCATATCTAGCAGAATGAGGTGACAGAATCCTGTATCATTCAGACTGCAAGTAGGGTGGGAACATACTTTAGAATATTTCCTTACATATTAAAAAGACGCCCTACAACTAAACATTTTGGGTTGCCATTAGAAAATCTAAATTCAAAATATCAAATGGACTGACACAGCTGCCTGCACTTTTGTCTTTTCTTTTTTCTTGGAGAATATTCAATTTAGTTGTCCAAAAAAGAGAGACCCTTTTCTCTTGGAGGAAGTTGCTCTTCTACCATCTATTGGGCTGGATCTAGCAGAGAATTTGAAAAGTACTGAGACTTACTAGTGATTTCAGCTCTCATACTTTATTTCAGCTCAGAACAAGACGAGAGTACCCAGCTCGCAGGCTGGTTTATATGTGCACAAACCCTGCTCCCCAAACACACCCACACACAAGTGATTGGCTATTTAGAGTGGCCGAAAGTTCCATAGGCTCTCAGCCGGGAGCCTAGCCTGCTGATAGGTGCCGGCTAGGATCCGCTTGTCCCATTGTTACTGAGAGCAAAGCTCGGTCGCTTCGCATGACCGCGTGGTGAAATGGCCGCACACACGGTCTGAGATGGATACATTACAGAATTTCTGTTATCAGAAGGGGGAAACTTTTGCTGGTTCCCCTCTTCCACTGCAGGCCTCTGACTCCCTCCCTCCAGGCCCCTTGGTCTCCTCAAGAGCAGCATTTTAAGGGCCATTTTGGGCTACAGCAGAAGGGAAGAAGAGGTCTTGCTCCACTGATGGAAATACCTTCTGGAAGAAGAGATTTCCTGTGAAATCCAGGCCTTTTGATGGGGCTGTGTTTGGGGATGGTTAACATGGCTTCCAATCATTAGGTAGTATTTTGGCTTCCACTTACATTGTAAACTAGTATGCTACACAAAATTAATAATCTGCTTTCTTAATAAGGGGGGACTGCTATGTCTATCTTTATTTGTTCTGCTTTAAATGAACCCGTGTTCTGGTTAATGTAAGAGACAGATGTAAATTACGGCAGGTTTATCTGTTTTTGAATGCAGCAAACCCATTGTTCACTACCTGAGGACTTTCGCTCTGCCCTCTTGAGAAGAGCCACAGGGGTCTAGAGTAACAGGTAAAGTGTATGCAATGTATAGAGGATTCTGCCCAAACCCTCTTGCTGTTCAGAGAGAAGTGATGCAGTTGAAGAACCCTTTGCTCATGTTTTGGTTCAATAGGCAAAGGCAGTTCCTCTGCCCCTCTTCAGCCCTTGATTAATGCAAAACTGGCCTTTGTTCAAGATGAGCTGCACACCAGGACAAATATGCACACTTGTAGACAGAAAGACGAAGGACAGATTACTGTCACATAATTAGAAGGACTCAGGATTTTGAGCTGGTTAAACAGCAAAATAAAACAGAACTTCTGTTAACCTGGTTGCTCCCCCACTTCGAGAAGGACACCCCCCCCCTAATCACGGCCACAGAGATAGTACCCCCTGGGCAAACCAGCTAATGGGCTGGCCCCTGTATACCTCTGCCAATGCGACTGTGTAAATTACATTTGGTCCCATTTTTCTCCACCATCCCTGCCTGGGGCTTCCACAGAAGCTAGCCAATTCTCTCCAGTCCTGATATGTTATATCTACGCTATTATATTCCTGCAGATCTCCTGGGCAGAAAGCAATACAACGTGCTTATTAAGTAGTGGGTTTTACGTTGGGAGCCTCACCAGCCTCCACTAGGAATTGTGCTGAGAAACGAAACTCATTTTCATTCGAAACCGTACAAAATTGGAAGCCCATTCTCCAGAGGGATGGGGGAAACAGGTTAACCCTTACAATTCTTAACCAAGCAAATCTAGAGAGTGGCTGCTCAGATTTTGCAAGCTCCCTCTTCCCCACTTTCTGAGGTTTTCCTGCTATACAGATGAGAAAGCCCTGCTGTCCTGCCAGACATATGGAGAACTCTTGACTAATTAAAATATTTATTTATTGAACCCCATCATTTCCTTTTGGAGCTCACAGCATCCCTTTGGCATCACAACTGCCCTGTAAAGTAGGGTTGTCAAATCTGGGTTGGGAAAATTCCTGAAGGTTTGGGAGAGGAGCCTGGGGAGGGCGGGGTCTGGGGAGGGGAGAGACCTCAGCAGGGCAGAATGTCAGGAAGTCCACACTCCAAAGCAGCCATTTTTCTCCAGGGAAAATGATCTTGGTTGTCCAGAGATCAGTTATACTTCCAGAAAATCTCCAGGCCCCACCTGGAGGCTGGCAACCTTATGTTAGGCTGAGCTATTATAATTGGTCCAAGGACAGCCAGTGTGTTTTATAGCAAAGGAGGGACCAGAACCTTTCATAGCCAAACCACCGCATCACTCTTTGCTTGTCTTGATCAAGAGGGATTTTTTCCCTTCTTTCAGAGTCTTAATTATTTTTCCTACCACTCACTCTAGTTCTCTTCCTAAAGCCTGAAGCAATTTTCCCTTGTGCTATTTTAGCTCAGAATCTAGAAGGTCAGTTTTACAGTGTACCCATTTGCGCATAATTGTAGTATGTAAAAAGAATGATCTTGTTCTCTGAAAATTTCTGCAGAATCTTAGAGGGGTTATTTTATTTCTCTTAGGACAGAAGCGGGAATGGACTACATATTAGATCGAATGGCATATGACAAGCGGTTCCTTGAAGGTCAGACTGCATGTTATGTTGGGAAATCTGGGAGAGGATCCCTCCAATTAATAATGTAGACTTAAAAAGCAACCGTGGGAGGGACTCCTGATACAGAATATGGCCTTAATGCTGGAGGAAGAGAGGGGACCATTTCCCCAAATAAAACCACTGCTACTCCAGCTGCGAAATCGCCCACTGTCTCTGTGCCTGCCTTTTTCCTATCTGGGCTAAAACCCAACCTGGAGATACAGAGAATGATTTGAATAGGGTAAACAGCATGGGGAAAATAGATCTAACTATCACCTGTGTGGCTGTCCTGATTTATAGCCAGCCTCCAGTGATTGCTTTTCAAGGCTAAACTAGCAAACAGGACATCCAACCACAGATCTTCAGCATTAATTAAAACTATGGCCCTTGCTCTTCCTCTCAGTGGCATGCTGTGCCCTGGGGACTTGCCAGCAGTGGCTCACAACACTCCCCAGAAGACTGCACGGTGAGAAAGAGGCCAGGTGAAGCCTTTGCCCACCACCCAGCCTGGCAGCCTCCTGGTCAGCAGACCTGGGTGAAAGGCATCTGATGCAGTGGCAGCACCCAGGAAGCAGGAGAGGGCCCAGGCCAGGGGAGCCATCTGTGCTCACAGGCCTGTCCCAGCAGAGTCATGGCTACAGGGGCACTGGAGGACCTTAATGGCTCATAAATGAAAGCAGCCTGGGAAGCAGCAGACTATGAGGTGGAAGGAGGCAACAAGGGGGTGGAGCACTCAAAAAGAGGAAGAGGACCAGGAGGAAATGGGAAGAAGTAGGAGTGAAAGTGTAAGCAGTGGATCTGAAGGTACAGCAAAGAAGCCTAGAATGGCTGGGGTAAAGGAAACTACATGCTAGGAATTGGGAGCTTTGGTGGTGGTCATGGGAGGCATTGTGCAGCCCTGCAATAGTCCTTCTGGTTGCTCAGCCAGAAGCTGTAGCGATTACTGGACCAGAACCAGGGGAAGAACTGGTTCCCCAACCCTGGGCTGCTGCACTTTGCATTACCAAATAAAAGTAGTGTGTGCTACAAGGTGTCTAGCTCACAGTACACGGCACTTATCCTCCTCTGCTGCCTTCTTCCTTTCCCTCTCCTTCCCCCCCTCCCCAAATGGTAACATGTGCAGCCCAACTTCACCCATGTTTAGTTGTTAGTGAGTCCCACTTTGTTCAATGGGGCTTATTTCTAAGTGGGTCTCACACAGGGCTGCCAGCCTCCAGATCTCCCAAAATTACAACGGATATCCAGACAACAGAGATCAGTTCCCCTGGAGAAAATGGCTGCATTGGCAGATGGGCTCTATGGCATTATATCCTGCTGTAGACCCTTCCCTCTCTAAACCTCAGCCTCCATAGACTCCACCCCCAAATATCCAAGAATTTCCCAAACTGGAGTTGGCAACCCTAGTCTCATAGGATTACAGCCTTCACCTGTAATCTCCTTGGGGCAAGAAGCAGCCTCTTTTTGCTCATGTTTACTTTGTAAAGGGTGAAACATATTAATAATATAGAGGCATTTATTTGTCCTTAATTCACTGACATTCAAGAACCAGTTACAGCATCTGTTAGAAAAAAGCTTCATGCACTGCTTAAAGTCACAATAGAACAAAGTTCGAGTCCAGTGGCATCTTTAAGACCAAAAAAGTTTTATGCATGCTATCAGCTTTCCTGTGCATGCACACTAGTTTAGATACCACAGTGTACCTCATAGGTTTGGGGAAATGCCTGGAGGATGGGGTGGGGAATCAAAAGAATATCTTGCTCAAGGTTTGAGGCTACATAGAGCCAGTTTGGGGTAGTGGTTAAGTGTGCGGACTCTAATCTGGGAGAACCAGTTTGATTCCCCACTCCTCCACTTGCACCTGGTTGGATGTCCTTGGGCAAGCCGTAGTTCTGATAAGAGCTGTTCTTGAAAAAGAGCAGTTTCTGTCAGAGCTTTCAGATGAAGTAACAATACCTAAGTATTGCAGATAGTTCACACTCCAGATAGCCATGGCACTACACAGTTTGGTGTAGTGGTTAAGTGCGTGGACTCTAATCTGGGAGAACCGGGTTTGATTCCCCACTCCTCCACTTGCACCTGGTTGGATGTCCTTGGGCAAGCCGTAGTTCTGATAAGAGCTGTTCTTGAAAAAGAGCAGTTTCTGTCAGAGCTTTCTTAGCCCCACCTACCTCACAGGATGTCTGTTGTGGGGAGGGGAGGGGAAAGGAGTTTGTAAGTCGCTCTGAGACACCTTTGGTTAGTGAAATCCAATGTCTTCTTCCTCTTCATACAGCAAAGCAATTCTCTAGCAGAGAAAGATCACCATTCTACTACCAGTTTTGTAGACTGCAAAACAAAAGGCCTCTGTATTAATACACATGAAGGATATTTTTTCCATTTAATATTTACATTTTATGGCCCTGTTCACACGGGGGAAATTCACGCGGCCAAAGTGCGGCTTTTTAGAGCCGCACCAAAAGAGACACACGGCGGCATTTCAGGTTGGTTCTACTATTTCCTCGGGGGTTTTTTACTGCACGTTTTCGGCCTGAAGGGACGGATTGGGGACGGGTGCGCGCCACTTCCCAGATGTTGCGGTGTGATCACGCCCGTGTGCTGAGCCCCATTTTCTGCGCCCCCAATCCGTCCCTCTTGTGGGCCAAAACCTTCCGTGTGACTGGGGCCTATATATACTTTATATATTTACAGTATTAAAAAGTCTTCATTGTCATCAAGCTTGATAATATCTTGTAATCAGACTTATGGACAACATTCTTTTAACTGGCCTAATTAATTAATTGGTTAATTGGGGAATTTAGTTTTCAGACAGAGTTGGGTAACTTGCCCACAACTTTAATGCCAGTAGCTCACAATGTAGAATTTTTGCTCACAAGACCCTACAGCATAGAGGGAGCATTGACCATGTTAATCTGTCTTGTAGCAGTAGAAAAGAGCAAGAGTCCAGGAGCACCTTAAATACTAACAACATTTGTGGCAGGCTACAAGCTTTCGTGAGTTGCTGCTCACTTCTTCAAATTTTTAAGAAGTGAGCAATGACTTATGAAAGCTCATAGCCAGCTACAAATTCTGTTAGTCTTTAAGCTGCTACTGGACTCTTACTCTTTTCTATATTCTGACTGAAGCCATACACACTAAATAATCCACTTTCAATCCACTTTCAGTGCACTTTCCAACTGGTAAAATCCAGTTGGAAAGTGGATTGAAAGTGGATTATTTAGTGTGTGTGACCACAGCCAGAGTCTGATTAGATCAACTATAGTCAGAGACTACACAGAGAGCAGAACTGGCAATAGAATAGACAAGGGGGGGACCCGCGATACTCGCGGGGAGGGGGCCAGTCTCTCTCTTTCCCACCATTCTCTCTCTTCCCCCCCAGTCCCTCTCTCTCTCTGTCTGTCTCTCCCCCGTTCTCTCTCTCTCCCCCCTTCTCTGTCTTCCCCCCAGTCTCTCTCTCTCTCACCCCCGTCTCTCTCTCTCTCTTTCCCCCTTCGAAGCATGGCCCGCGCGCCTACCATCCGCCGAGCCTCGCCGGGCTGTCTTCCCCCCCTCACCGGTCTCTCTTCCTCCCCCCTGACTCTCTCTCTCTCTCTTTCTTTTTTTCCCCGTGAACCAAGGCCCGCGCGGCTTACATCTGCCGGGCCCTCGGCAGTTTCTCTTCCCCTCCCCGACTGTCTTTCCCCTCCTCACCTATCTCTCGCCGCTGCCACCGCTGCCGGGCCTCTCCGGCCGTTCGTTTCCTTTCCTGCGCAGGGAACCCAGGTAGGACGCAGAGCATTCCGTGCGCATGCGGTCTGTCTTCCTTCCCCCCCACTCTCTCTCTCTTTCTTTTTTTCCCCGTGAACCGAGGCCCGCGCGGCTTACATCCGCCGGGCCTCAGCAGTTTCTCTTCCCCTCCCCGACTGTCTTCCCCCTCCTTACCTATCTCTCGCCGCTGCTGCCGCTGCTGGGCCTCTCCGGCCATTCGTTCCCTTTCTTGCGCAGGGAACCCAGGTAGGACACAGAGCCTTCCGTGCGCATGCACATGGAACGCTCTTGCACTTTTGGGGGGATTTAAACATCCCCCCGAATTTTTTTTCAACTTTTAGCATTTTTGTGCACACGTGGGGACTGCCCCACGTGTGCACACACCTCTCCCTGCTCCCCAGCTCCGCACTCACGGGGGCAACTTCGCTATTAGTATAAGGACTGAATTAATACCATAATTCCTCTATGCTGATAAAGGACATCTATGTCCATGGTTGCGAAGGGGAAAGGGATGGTTATGTATTTTATATTTCCTTTTGTTGTTCATTTGTTTAATGAATTATTTTTTAAAAAACAACAACACTAGCCCTTTCCCATGCTATAGCCCTTTAAAGAAAAAAGATGGGCAAGAGCTGGATACCTGTCTTTGTTCCTTTAAAGAGGGGAGGTGTGAAAAACTGGCTATAGTTTGTGAACTGGGTGAGTGGTTAAAAGGGGGTTAAACCTGCTCTCTTCTCCTCACATTTCCCCCATGCTAAGTGAGGCCTCAGGCTGCCCTCATTCTTCTTTCAAAGACAAAGAGAGATCTGTGATCTCTATCACATCTACTATGACCCTAGGAAGAAGAGGTTTGATTGCGATCACCTAGAGAGCTCCTGGCAGATATGAGATTCAGCTTAGAGATATCCTGATCTGTAGCTTTTAGCCGCTATACTACACCAGCTGCCTTGAAGAAGCTGGCCTTGAAGGAGGACTTTAGGTCACTTCTCAAACACTGGCCTCTTGCTCCTAGAGATAATTGCCTGACAGCCTTCTCGGTATGAAGTTATGAAGAGCTGTGTGGTACATATAAAGTAGTACTTTATGGCCAGAGAGTTTGGGACTGCGCTCTTTAGAGCTTCAGGCAGCCGACATTCCCAGCCCTACTCCCTGTGATCCTTTAACTAGAGTAGCCGATCAAAGCATTAAACACACAAGAAATATATTGTGCCACTGAAATACAGAACAAGAACATAAGAAGAGCCCTGCTGGATCAGACCAGTGGTCCATCTAGTCCAGCATCCTGTCTCAGAGTTGCGAGCCAGTTCCTCTGGAGGTCCAACAACAGGGCATAGAGGCCAAGGCCTTCCCCTGATATTGCCTCCTGGCTCTGGGATTCAGAGGTTTACTGCCGGTAGCCACTGATAAAACCCCTCCTCCAAGAATCTATATAATCCCTTGTAAAGCTGTCTATGCCAGTGGCCATCACTACATAATCTAGCAGTGAATCTCACATATTAATCATTCTCTGTGTAAAGAAGTATTTCCTTTTATCCATCCAGAATCTATTGTACATTAGCTTCACTGGATGAGCTCAAGTTCTAATATTTTGGGAGAGGGAGAAAAATTCCTTTTGTCAACTCTCCATCCCATGCATAATTTTATGAACCTCTATCATATCCCCCTGTCAGGCCCTTATACTGCAGAAGGGGAAGGTGATGCCAACAGTTGTGAATCTGATTAATCCCCCCCTTTATTTTATAAGAACAAATGCTAAAGAAGGGTAGTTCTCTGTTCTCTTTTCAGGCCTTTAGAGGAAGTATTGTGCTGTTTAAATGAACAGATTAAATGAGATTTTTGAACCGTGGGAAAGAAGAATGTATTTTTTAGCTGTCACAAGCCACTATGCGTAAAAGTTAAGGTGTACGAAGACCAACACATTTTTTCCAGTTTTGTATACCAGCTCAGGTTTTGTATACCAGCACAGATCAAACGGAGCACCAACTATTCTCGTCAAAGGTTACGAAGAATCTTTGCTTCCACATAAACTCTGTGAAGTGAGAAGGGGTGGAAAGAAGAGGAGGTATATAGCTAGGCAGAACAGTGATATAGTGAGGTAGGTATAGTATTCTATTTTTATTGTTAGTGTTTTGCTATTCATTCCTACTCCTCTCTTCATCTTTGTGTCATGCTATGATTTCTTTCCAAGTCTATTACAACAGTGGAACTCAATCTTCCTGCAAAGTACTTTAAGAAAGGAATCAATTTAAATTATCAGACACGTTGCAGTGGAAACCCTATTGATGATTCACCAGTTAGCACTTCATTTATGAACTTGAAAACGCATCGCTGTACTTCTAGCCAGGGACCTGACCAGCCTGGAAAGTTTGCTGTAAGGAACAAAGTTGGATCTATAGTGCATCGATAAAGCTATGAGTGAATTGTTGTATCATCCATACAACACAGCAGTGCTAGTAACTATGCTTGTGACCTGAGGGCACCCCCCCTCCCCTACTGGTCTGTAGAAGGTCTGGATGATCTCAAGCAGCACTGAAGTGTACGTTGCCAAGAAGCAGTTTATGTTGTGTTATCGTTTTTGCCGTCAAGTCGCAGCTGACTTATGGTGACCCCATAGGGTTTTCAAGGCAGGAGACATTCAGAGGTGGTCTGCCATTGCCTGCCTCCACATCATGACCCTGGCATTCCTTGGAGGTCTCCCATCCAAATACTAGCCAGGTCCAACCCTACTTAGCTTCCGAGATCTGATGAGATGGGGCTAGCCTGGGCCATCCAGGTCAGGGCAGCCGTTAACGACAGTGGGGCAAATGTAAAGCTGAGGCTTCCCCCTCAAGCTGGCCTATAACATCTGCATGGCCTTTATCTTCTTTGATACAGAAACACACACACACACATATATATAATGGTTTAATTGAGAGCAGCTCATGGAAGCTAAAAAGTATTTGGTTCCCTTTTTTGTTTATCAATTACTAAAGGGATGACATATTTCCCTTTTCTTGAATAATTTCTAGGGTATCTGCAATAAACAGCCATCAATATGTTGCTCGCCAAGATATTCTAATTTTATAAATTAGACATGATCTCCTCATAAGGCGATCCTTCAGTGCCATATCCTCAGGTTGGGTAAAGTAACAGTGATAACACTCCACATTTCCTCACTAATAAGCAGAGCCAGTGTCCTTCATGTCGCTTCTCTGAGGGCCGCTTCACACACTACAAAGCCCACACGGCTGACACATGGATTGTCCACAGACCCAGAATTCTGTGCTGGGAATCCATTTCCCAGGTGCATGGGACCCTATTTTGGATCAAGACAGCAATACACAAGTAGAGGGGCATTAAATTTTCCCACCATACTGACTTCCGGTACGGCGCCTCGACGAGCCATGCCTTCCTTGGCTTGCCCTCCCAAGCAGGCGAGCTGAGGAAGGCTCCTAGAGGGCCCCCCATACTCTCCTGGCTTGCCTGCCTTGTGGGCGAGCCAAGAAGGGCCGGGGAGAGAGCGGCGAGACATTTAAATGCCTCCCTGTGCCTTCCTCAGCTCTTCTGCCAAGCGGGTGAGCCGAGGAAGGCTCCTTGAGGTCCCCCCGCCCTCTCCTGGCTCGTCTGCCTTGTGGGCGAGCCCTGAAGGGCCAGGGAGAGAGCAGGGAGACATTTAAATGTCTCCCCATGCCTTCCTCGGCTCTCCCTCCCCAGCGGGCGAGCAGAGGAAGGCTCCTAGAACCCCCCCCCCCTCTCCTGGCTTGCCTGCCTGGCGGGCGAGCCAGGAAGGGCTGGGGAGAGAGCGGGGAGAGAGCGGGCCTCCTTGTGACTACTCTGTGGAGTCACGCTGCTGCTGCGGTGCGACTCTAGAAAAAAGGAGCGCAGGGGCCAATGCTCCCTTTAAGCTGTGGAGTCTCGTGAGCAAAAATTCTACTTTGTGAGCTACTGGCATTAAAGTTGTGAGCGAGTGATTTGGCTACTGCATAAATCAGTTTGCTCTGGAACCATCCCTTCCTGAGCTATGACAAAAATCTGTGAGCTGGAGGCTAAAAAACTGTGAGGTAGCTCACACTAACTCAGCTGGCGGGGGCGGGGCTGCCGGAGTGGGCTGCCAGAGCGGTGCTCCAGTGCGCTCTGGCCCCAAACGACCCTTGCTTAAACCTATTCTTCACCTCCACTGTATATTCATAAGGGATGTGACCTAGGTCAAACCTGAATGGCCTAGTGGTTTTCCCAACTTCCTTCAGCTTAAGCCTGAATTTTGCAATGAGTAGCTCATGATCTGAGCCACAGTCAGCTCCAGTTCTTGTTTTTACTGACTGTATAGAACTTCTCCATCTTTGACTGCAAATGACATAATCGATCTGTAATAGGGCAATTGGGTACATTAAAAAAACCCGTTTGGACTCCCCACACATCACAAGTGAGGTCCTCACCCCAGTTAGGCAAAAAATGCGGGTTTTGGTTGTAGCTGCAGAATAAATACACCAACTACAACATAGATTCATTGGAGAAAAAAGAATGGTGCAGAGGGCAGGCACAAAAATCTGAAGCCAAGTTTAAAGGCTTGACTGCTCGGATTCTCTGGAGTAAGCTGTCGGTGCATAATGGGCCTTGGACACCACGTGTTAATTATCAGTGGACATTCAAGATCCATACTTTAGCCATGAAAAGGCACTAACCAAACATTTTCATCTAGCTCTGGAAATAGCAACTCATATAACAGTGATCACCACTAACCATTAATAAAGGAAACTAGTGCTCTCTTCACTTGAGCTATCCAATGCAATTTCTGATACACAATTGTAAGAAAACATAATACAGCAGCAGTGATAAGGGCTAACTCCGCAGTGGATCCCAGGATGGATGTGTTGGAAAGAACAATGGAAGATGTCAGTATGACCACCAGAATTTTAGGGGGAAATTCCCAAGTGCTGTAGCAGCAGCTGACTCTAATCTGGAGAACTGGGTTTGGTTCCCCACTCCTCCACATGAAGCCAGCTGAGTGACAAGGTGTATGGAAAAGCAGGACTGAAAAGACAATCTGGAGTATAACTAGGTGGAAATATAGAAGAGAAAATGTGGAAATAAGAGCACATACAGGTAAAGGAAGAAGAGATAGGGTTCTGTGGAGTTAAAATAGCACAAGAAGCAAGTTAAAATCTGTTAGTAAACTTAGAAAGGCGTACTTAAAATGTGAATGTATTTCGTTAGCTTTTATCCCTAGGAGGGTGGCAAGAAGTATGGAATATTATAATACCTTCCAGAAAATATATGTATGTAAAATGTTATTTATTGCTTATGTGATGTTTATGCGGCATATTGAAAATCCAATAAATAGAGTTAACACGCAAGAAATCTCTCAGCCCCACCTACCTCACAGGTGCCTGTTGTGGGGAGAGGAAGGTAAGGTGATTGTAAACCACTTTGAGACTCTTTAGGGTAGAGAAAAGCAGGGTATAAAAAACCAACTCTCCTTCTTCTCAAACCCAAATTCTGGTCATGTCCACTTCAGTTAGAGTCACAGCGAATCTTGTTTACAAAGTGCATACAACAAACATATCCCTGTTTCAATTTCATGTATCTGCATTACCATGACAGTGAATTGCATGTTGCTATTTAGCAAAATTGTTTCTAATTTATCACCAGGGAAAGGGCCATATCAAATGTATAGATGACACCCATTAAAAACAACAGCAGCATCTCTCTTTTTGTTGTTGTTGTTGTTTCTCCATTTGCTGTAAGAAACAAACTCTGAAATGGGAATGTCTCCCGAATCATACTGTACGAAGGATATTCTCACAAGGTATGTGTGGTAGAATTTCCAGTGTATCATTTAGAGGCTGCCATTTACATATAATCTCCACATCATGGTCTCTGTTCTTAGGCATGTTCTTTATAATGTTGTCTCAAGATCATTGACTCTACAGTTTGCAACACAAAGAAGACAGATAAATTAATAATTATTATTATAATTATTAATAATAATGCTGTTAGAAAAAATGCCAGATTTCCTTTCCTGCTCACTTAACTCCTCCAGCACGTCAGTGGTTAAGACAAGCCTACTCTGTTTTCTTGTTACTTTTGTCACTGATCTAATGGCCATCGATAATAGTTGAATAAGAATTGATGGAGAGATAGATTTAATTAACCCTGGTGTCAGCAGCCAGTATTGCTGCCTGTTTGTCTGTTAATGGAACGACGTGGGAGGGGGGAACCCTCCCGAGCTTTGCATGGTTCAGCCGGAGGCAAATAAAACAGTTCTATTCATCAGCAGCGCCCCCCCGGAAAATTTCAGAGGTAGCCCCCGCCCCTGCGCCCCCCTGAACTCTACGCCTATGCCAGGGAAAGGGCCATATCAAATGTATAGATGACACCCATTAAAAACAACAGCAGCATCTCTCTTTTTGTTGTTGTTGTTGTTTCTCCATTTGCTGTAAGAAACAAACTCTGAAATGGGAATGTCTCCCGAATCATACTGTACGAAGGATATTCTCACAAGGTATGTGTGGTAGAATTTCCAGTGTATCATTTAGAGGCTGCCATTTACATATAATCTCCACATCATGGTCTCTGTTCTTAGGCATGTTCTTTATAATGTTGTCTCAAGATCATTGACTCTACAGTTTGCAACACAAAGAAGACAGATAAATTAATAATTATTATTATAATTATTAATAATAATGCTGTTAGAAAAAATGCCAGATTTCCTTTCCTGCTCACTTAACTCCTCCAGCACGTCAGTGGTTAAGACAAGCCTACTCTGTTTTCTTGTTACTTTTGTCACTGATCTAATGGCCATCGATAATAGTTGAATAAGAATTGATGGAGAGATAGATTTAATTAACCCTGGTGTCAGCAGCCAGTATTGCTGCCTGTTTGTCTGTTAATGGAACGACGTGGGAGGGGGGAACCCTCCCGAGCTTTGCATGGTTCAGCCGGAGGCAAATAAAACAGTTCTATTCATCAGCAGCGCCTTCCAGGTATGCCCGGGCAGTGCAGTGTACAAACCATCGCACACACCCCAGGTACAAAGCAATCACCTAACTGCTTGCAATCCTAGGCTGCTCTCCACTTTGCCTGTGAACTCACAGGGACATGACACCACAGAGGCAAGTGTTAACAAAACACCAGGAGAAATGAAGGCAGCTGCCAGATGTGCCGAAGAAACCTGGGGAAAGCAGCAGATTGGGTCAAAATGGGGAAACTTGCCGGTGGGGTGGCTGGTGTGTGTGTTTTGCTTGTAACGTATGTCATGGAAACACAAGACCTGCACTGGTAAGCCTATATAGGGCAGATGGATTTTTCTGCATGGAAGGTGTATTTGTGCAGGAAAATGATATCCTGGCAAACAGCCCTAACTATTGTGCTGGAGCTCTGTCAAGGTGGGTCCTTCGCAGTAGAACAATTTCTTGAGTGTGGAGCATGAGCCCACTGGTGTAAGCATGCACTCAGTGTGGCCTGAATTGTACTTGGATGAAGAAGGGAGTTTTATTTAACTTCATTGTAGTCATTTCTACCTTTGATTCCTGTCTCTTTGAAACTCAAAAACAAGGCAATACTCGTCAAGGAAGGATTTTCCCCATTCGACAACATTGCGTGGGAAGAAATGACACCCTTTAATGCTTCTGTCATCCTCATCAGAATTCTCTGGGTCCCTTCAAGGGATAAGGCCACCTTCCAAAAACCACTTCATTCCTCATTCATTCATTCTGCACATTTATATTCCTGACCCATATACTAAAAGAGCTTGGAGAGGTGTGCATGGATGGAGTTAAGTGTCCCAGCCATTGCCCAGCCAACTGCAGAACATGTTCTGTTTCTCAGAATTTCATAGGAACTTGCTCTTAAGGCAGGGAGGGGCAGAGATGTCTGAAGGTTTCTTAATACTCTAGATGAGCTGGAGGGATTGCCAAGTAAATGACAAGTTCTAGTGTTCAGCTATTAGCCATGATCCCTAAATGGAATGGAACCTCCATGTACAGGGGCATATGCCTCTGAACAGGAGATGCAGTGGACAAAAACATCCTGTCTTGCTTGCAAATACTCAGAAGTATCAGCGTGGCCACTGTCATAAACGCTGGTCTGATCCATCAAGGCAATTCTTTTGCACCTCACAAGAAATTCTGGGGCACAGCAACAGCTCATGCAGGAAGACAGGGAAACCAGAAACACAAGAACCTGGATTTGCTCTTGGCTTTCAGCAGTACAAGCCCCTATGAACAGTGTTGTGATGGATTGTTTTATTATGTTTTTAGCTGTTCAATTCTGGCATGTGCCTCTTTTGTTAGCCGCCCTGAGCCCGTTTGGGGAGGGCAGGATATAAATTTAATAAATAAACCAGTGAAACTGTCAGGCTTTCCCACAGCATCAATGAAGTACACTCTTGCAGAAAAGGTTTTACTTTATTTGAAGCTATAGGTGCATGTACAGGATTACTGTTAGGAATGAGGGGGGAGCAACGAGCATGACAAACTGCTGAGGCCCAATTGTGGGACATCCCATGCGCGCCATCAGGCCTGGGAGCAAACGCTTCTAGGCGGCATAACATATCTCCTTCCCACGGCCCTTCGTGAGATCACCCAAGCAACTATCCAGCAGCAACCACCTGTGGCCTTGAGAGATATAGATGTTCCAGCAGCTAAGCAATTAAGCGCATCAACAGGTCTACATATGAAAGTGAAAGCAAGCAAGCACATACATGGGACAACCAACAGGAAAGAAATTTGGCAGCTTGCTGACAGAAACACATGTAGCAAAGCACTTTGTGCAACCTGCACCCACTTGGCAAATGTGGGGCACAGTTTGAGAACATAAGCATCCTGACTTCCGGTCAATGGCGGCGCGTTAAGCAGACTCACCTCCCGGACTGCTCGGGGGTGAAGCTACGCTCTGGCTGGGGGAGGGGGTGCGCAGGCTCGCAACCCCCCCAGGGACCCGGCGGAGGGGCCCTGGCCAAGGAACTTTTTAAGAGGTGGCCTCTTTGAGGGCAGAATGCCTGAGAATTGAGGTGCCTCTTAGTTCCAGTGGTTCCCCGTGCCATGAGACCCAGATGGGACTAGTGGCGCTAACCGGAGCAAGTGTAGGAGATCCGGCGTTTGAAATAAAGTTTGGAGCGGGGTCGGAAGACCTACAATGAACGTGAGTCAATGCTAAGGCGATTTAAAAAGTAAAAGGCAGCTCCCCAACCTACTTCACGGATGGAGAAAAAGCGAGCGGGGGGAGGGACGCCTCCCATGCGCATACTTTAAACGAGAGAGGGGGGAGCGGAAGAAAAGCGGAGAAAACTGCCGGGAGACACTTACCCGTGGGAGTTCAAGCGATCGAGTGCATATTAAGAGACTTTAGCAAAGCAGGGAAAAGTAAACAAATGATTAAGATGGCGGGGAAGAAGGACAAAGAAAGACTTCTGAAAGCTAAGAGGCCAGGCAGTCCTAAACTGGAAGTTACCAGTGAGCTGGCGAAGTCTGTATCAGAGTCAATGTTCCCTCTAAGCTGTGGAGTCCTGTGAGCAAAAATTCCACTTTGTGAGCTACTGGCATTAGAATTGTGAGCAAGTTATTTGGCTACTGCATAAATTAGTTTGCTCTGGAGCCCTCCTTCCTGAGCGAAGACAAAAATGTGTGAGCCAGAGGCTAAAAAACTGTGAGCTAGCTCATACTAACTCAGCTTAGAGGGAACACTGATCAGAGTCTATATGCCCTCTGCTGGAACAGTTGAATAACTTCAAGGAACAGATCGGTGATCTGATACAAATTATGAAGCAAGATGCTGAAAAAATAAAGGAAGTAAAGAAGAAAGTACAAAAGCTTGGGGAAAAGACAACTTCTTTGGAAGATCAAATGCTACAAGCTCAAATGGAAAAGGACAGCATGGTTCTTCGCTTCCAGGGCATGCCAGAAAAATTGGGTGAGAATCTTAAAGAAGAAATGAGTAAATTACTAGCTCCAAGGGCAGATATGAAAAAAGAACTGTTACAAAGTGAAATGGATGTGGTCTATAGATCATATTCAGGATATATAAAGAAGAATAATCTGCCTAGGGAAATTGTTGTAAGATTCTCGAAGAGGCATGTGAGGGATGCAATCCTGAAAGCGGTTTCTGGAGCTCCTTTGAAAGTGGGAGAAAGTACTATCAGAACATTGAAGGATATTCCATTTGAGGTGAGACAACGGAGAAAGAAATACAAAGAGTTGGTGGCTTTTCTTCAGACAAACGCAATTGGATATAAATGGTTGTTTCCAGAGGTAGTCACTTTCAAGATCAAAGACAAAAAAGAAAAGATTGACTCTGTCATAAAAGCTAAAGAGTTCCTAAAAGATCAAGTGGGAAGATCAGAGGACGAAGAAAAAGAAGAGGACAGCAAGTCTACTGGCGAGCTGGACTCTGGTTCTTCCGGAGAAGGGGGCGGCTGCTCCAAAAAGCTCTTATAAGCTCCGAAAAAGACGATAAAAAGAGAACTAGAGGCTGAAGGACTCTGTATGGTGCCTCGGGAAAGAAGAAAATAGAAGATTTGGGGATGTTGTCTTTAGACAGTGAATTGTAAAAGCTAGAAAAAAGAAAATGTATTAATAATGATTGACTCAGTTTATTTTATGTTTAAACGAAGGAAAGTTTCATTGTGAACAAGCTATTGATGGTCTCCTCTCTTGGGTTTTAGATAGTTGTGGGTATCTTTACTTTATCCTGTATATGTAGTTCCCCTTCCTGTTTTTCTGTAGTAGTTTTTTGTAGTTTTGAAAAATAATAAAAAATTCCCCTTCCGGGGGCTTAAAAAAAAAAAAAGAGAGAACATAAGCATCCTATACCCATGAAGCTTTTGTGGACCGTACTTTAATTTAACAGGCCGGGTGGGGACAGGTTCACAGGAGAACAGAAATGTGCAATGCATAATAGATCATTAGCTCCCCTGCCTGCTTGGTCCTCACAAAAGAATAAGGATAATAATACCTCCTGACCAGGACAGATCTGGCGATTTGGTGGCGAGAGAATAACCACATAAGAGCACAATGCAGGCCAATAATGGGGGAGGCTAGAGAGACACCCTGGCAGTCCTTCACACCTCCTCTTCTTTTTCATTTGCAGCTCTGATTGGTTTTCTTGTTTAAACACATGCCCCATCCTTTTGTCCTTGAGCAGAGTGACAAAGTCCCTCCCTGCCGCTCAAGGTAGTCCTACGGCTGGTGTGCAAGCCCAGATCTGTCTGCAAGGGACGAACGGATGTTCACGTCTTCTGGCTCTCACAAAGATGGGTGGATTTCTTCCCCCTTCCTTATGGGTAAGACAGTGGGAAGGACTACAGATAACGGCCAGCAGGATTTCCACAGGGGGTGTGTGTGTGATCTCAGAGTGCTGTAAATGGCAGGCAAGAGTTTATTCACATTGAAGGAGTGATGGAAGCCAAGGATGGCTTCATTCACTTGGGGCCATTTGGGTGTATACCCAAGAACAAAATACATCACTGATCCATGGATGAGGCACAGCACTCTGCATGAGCAAACTTTTAAACCCCTTTTGGAGCACCCCTCAAAAAATCATCAAAAGGTGGGGCTCTTTCCATTGCTGCCATAAGAAGAGCCATGCTGGATCAGAACAGTGGTCCGTCTAGTCCAGCATCCTGTCTTACACAGTGGCCAACCAAGCAAATGACAAGTTCTAGTGTTCAGCTATTAGCCATGATCCCTAAATGGAATGGAACCTCCATGTACAGGGGCATAGAGCTTGAGGCCTTCCCCTGATGTTGCGTCCTGGCTCTGAGATTCAGAGGTTTAGTGTCTCTCAACATGCAGGTTCCCCTCAGTCACCATGGCTAGTTGCCACAGAGACCTCTCCTCCACGAATCTGGCTAATCCCCTTGTAAATCCGTTTATTCCTGTGGCCATCACTACATGCTCTGGCAGCCAATTCCGTATTTTAATCACTCCTGTATACATATAGCTTCCTGAAAATACATACAGCTTCCCGAAAAGCTCTTTTTTGTCCAGTTTCCTGTAGTTATTAACTATAAAAAGTAGGAAAAGATTGCTCTTAAAATACACTGATTTTGCAGTTCTAAAAAAAGGCATTGATTTTTAAAGTACACCTATCCCCACTAAACAATAGAAATGTAAACCATATCACCCAAAAGTTTAATTGCTAACCTAAGAACAATGGGAGAGAGAGGGAGGGCTACTTAGGAAAGAAGCAAATCTAGAGCAAGAACTTTGTGTTAAGGAGAAGCAAGCATGGGGGGGGGGAGATTCTGGGCACTAGCCCCTTTCTTGGGGGCTTTGGAAGTCTTGATGGGGGAATTGGTGCAGATTGGTGCAACCTTCAATATAAGTACCAGCACCCTCTCTCTTTTTAAAGCACTGAGCAAAGGTATTTCTGTGTTATGTAACTGAATATGTAATGTAATTTGGAATGGTAGATTTAAATGTAGTTCTCTGTTTTGGGGACAGGAAAAATACATAGCCAAGATGCTGTAAAGTTAGCTTCCATGCTAGAAAGGAGATGGATGGGGTCTGATGGGATTCTCACAACACAGGGCACATCAATCTCCAGTTCTGACATATTTATTACCCATGTTGTTTTTTCCTCCCAGTTGAACCCAAACAGATGATAACCAGAAACCCAGCTTTTCACTCTTCTGATCTGTTTAAAAAATCTTCACTATTTTGCATGCTAATTTATCAAGACACCCCTATATATACAACTATGATATGTAATTCCATTTCATTGTTTGATGAAGCGTGCGTGTACACAAAACCTCATACCTTGAATAAAAACTTTGTTGGTCTTAAAGGTGCCATTGGACTCTGTTATATCCAGATATCAAAGTAATTTTTGCTCTTCTTTTGCAATTTAATTTCCCATCTGTTTAAAATCAAAAGCCCTTCTTGGATCTAGCTATGAATTTTGCCAACCTGCTTTGAACCTACCCCTCCATCCCTTTCTGGAAGCCTAAAATGCTTTCCCTGCAATGCCCATAAATATCTGTTTGTAACCCATTAAAAAAAACCACACACACACACAACCATCCTTCCCCCAAAAAATGTGAAAGGGAGAGCAAAACACACCAGCATTTAGCTTGGAAGGGCCAGCTGTAATAATAGCACTTCACCTTTCAAGGCAGGTGCTTCTAGATAAACAGCACCAGAGTCAGAAAGGAAATATTTGCCCGGTTAGTTTCCAGACGGATGAGCTTTGCAGTGGGTGTATACATGTGTGGAGGTGGATGAGACAGATTCAGTTTGCTGTCTGACAAACACATTTTGGCAATGCTGCTGAAAGGGCTGACAGAGTTATGAGTGAGGAGGAGGAATAACCGGTCAGGGAGTGTCATCCCACTGCTTTGCCTCAATGCAGACTAGGCCTGATAACAATGAGAGTCATGGCCCAGCCCTGGGAAACATCCTCTCTTTGGTGAAACAGGGCATTCTCCAAGGTGATGATGAACTTCCAGCCACAATATACCTGCCAACACTTGGGGCCATAAGCAGATGAGACTCATTAGCAGTATCCACCAGAACTGACAGCCACATAGATGGCAACAAAAGTGTAACCCACTTGTTCCTCACCCAAATGTCTGTACCTCCTCCACACCATGTCCTATTCTTATAACTCATGAGAACAGAACTGAGGTCATTGTATACTATTTCCAGCTATTGGCCCCAATCCCAAGCAAGTCAAAACTTTGATTCCAGTGAGAATTAATCCTGAATAACTTTCTAAGGACTGGAACTGATGTATTTATAAAAAGAGCTGTGCAGTTGAAAATCACACGCTCTGATCCAGGAACTCTGCTGTTTAATTTACAATGTGTGAGGGCTGGGAGTTGACTTAGTTCTGAGGGAAGGGTATTTCTCAGATATGCCGAAGCACACCCTCAAAATAATTCTGTGAGTTTTGGTAATGATTGTACCTAGTAAAACCTGATAAGCACATCTTGATTACGATGCACGTCAGTAATTAATAAATATTTATTTGGTTCTAACAGTAACACAATACAGTATATAGAAGTGATAAGGAAATTTCCAGAAGTTTCCAAGGTAAGTAAGGTGAGCTCTGTTCAAAATCGACGTATTTTATTTCACTTGTAATGAATCTGTAAGATGTTATTTATTAAAATATTTATACCCCAACTTTGTCTTCCAAAATTCATGAAGATTTGTGGGTGGGGCTGGGGGAGGGAGCTCAGCAGGGTTGTGTGATCTCTATGGTCAGGCCCATAGCTATGGTGGGACTTTTGGAAGCTCTGCCCCCTTTGTTAAAGGCATAGCCCCACAAGAATTTCTCCTGTGAATCCCTTTTTCAATCATTCTAAAACATTTTTTTAAAGGTGTGCACTCCTTTAAGCAGAGTGGGGTGCTGTAGTTGACTAATTCCAACACTGAGCAAGGGGGTTGGAGTAGGTGACCTCTAGGATCCCTCTAACTCTGTGTCAAGAAACCGGTCTCCTTTAAGAGAGTTTTTCTGCCTAAGTTTTAGCTTTCTTGACTATACAAGTCATCACCCCCATCTGCCGGCTTGTTAAAAAAAAATATTGGCATTGTTTGCGTAGGCGGGCAGGAGTGATTAACTTGCAGCAGCTGAGAACTGGCATCTAAAGTGGTTGACAGTTTGCAGTTTAGAGATCTAAATGGCTTTTTTTCTGCACTGAGAACTTCATCCCCACCAGGAAAAAAAAATTGCCCCACAAGCCACAAAATCCTGGCCACAGGACTGTCTATGGTATACCATAAACTGAACCTGCCCCCTGTAATCCCAATGAGAAATCCAGGTGCCATGGGAAGCTGGCAACCCTACCAAGGCAGCTTACAAATCATAATTGAAACATTACAGATAAAACCCAAATATAGCCCCCAAGACCTCCCTAAAAAGGCCAGCTGTTCATACTCCAGCAAAAGCCCTGGAAAATGAGCTAGTCTTGCAGTGCCTCCTCAAGATCTCCATGGAGACAGATGAAGATGGGTAGCCGTGTTAATCTGTCTGTAGCAGTAGAAAGAGTAAGAGTCCAGTTGCTCTTAAAGCCTAACAACATTTGTGGCAGGGCATGATCTTTTGTGCGTCACTGCTTCCTTCTTCAGATACAGCTAGAATGTGAGTCCATCTGTCCTATATACTGGAAAGTGGAGTGATCTCAGATGCCAAATGACATTAGCAGGCAAATAATAGCAGGTGTGATTGGATTAGGTGTGATATGCAGAGAGGTAGCAGGCACAGAGAATTCCGCATGGGTAATGAGACTGGAAACCTAGGTCTTGATTCAGTCCAGGTGGACACATTGTCTTGACCTAAAAGTTGCTGATCTAAAAGTAGCAGTTCTCTTACAAAGGAATTTCAAAGGGAGATTAGAAAGAGAAATTGCTGAACTGCAATTGATCAGGAAGCTCAAGACAATGCATCCACCTGGATTGAATTGAGACCCAGGTTTCCTGTCTCAATACCCATGCTGATTTCTCCACGCCTACGACCTCACTGCATATTACACCCAAACCAATCACACCTTCTATTGTCATTTGCCTGCTAATGTAATTTGGCATCTGAAATCACTCTACTTTCCAATAGATAGAACAGATGGACTCCCATTCTAGCTGTATCTGAAAAAGTGAGCAGTGACTCTTGCTCTTTTCTCAAGATCTCCAGGGGGCTTTCCTCACTTTCCTCAGGTAGCAGCAGTGTTGGGAAAGGAGTGTCGGGGAGGGAGATCTCCTACCTTTGATGGGTGCCTGGCAACCCTGTGTGGGCCCAGGTCCGTGAGAAATCTTAAAGGTCCACAGAACTATTCTGCTTTGGCCCTGCAGTTAAAAAAAATGTCCATAACTTCTTTTGTGTTATGAAAAGCATAAAAGTCTTTGGAAGAAAAGTGAGCAAGTGACAGCTCAGGCTCCCTGAGCGGAGTGACGTGAGAAATGGCTAGACAAGGAGCAGGTTTGTAAAAGGTTGTAGCCTGTAGTTTGCCAGGGGAATGGGCAAACCAGACAATGGCTCACACGTCAAGGAAAGCTTTCCTTCACTGACAAGAGCATGAAGTAGTTTGTGTGGCCATAGCAACACGTTCAAGATAAGTCACATGAATAGCCTGCCTAAATTCACTGGATTTCAGAGTACAGCTCTTCTCAGAATTCATCCATAGAGCTCCCCCCCCCCTTTAAAAAATCTATCAGATTGGTATGTCAATTCTAAATATATATTCTTGGTATTCTTCATTTCCATGGAACTGTTTCCCAAGAAAACATCAGTAAGATTTCTGTAGATAGAAAAGAGGAGAGCCAGAGTGGTGTAAGTCCCCACTCTGCCAGAACTGGGCTTTGGGGCAGTCACACACTCTCTCAGCTTAATATGTCTCTCTCAGGGTTGTTAGAAGTATAAAACTGAAGGGGGAACAACCATATCTAACCCCTTCAGCTCCATGGAGGAATAGTGGGATGAAGAAGAGACAGACATCGCCATGTAGCCAGCTCAAGGCTTCCCCCCACCTCCATTCTTGCCTGGCTCCCCTCCCCAGCTTACATCCTCCTCACCAACTGGCGGCCAGGAGGAGTCTGATCCCGGCTCTGCTACTTCCCCTGCCTGGACCTGCAGGATGGCTGGGCGCAGCAGCTTTAGCAGGAAAGCGACTTAGTTTTTGGTGACGGCAGCTCCCCAGTTGCTCCACTCTGCCAGAAGGTGGGCGACCAGGAGTGGCCCCGCTCTATAGTTAGTGCAGGTATAGGGGGAGGGGACCCACTACCCCTGCGATGAGAGGGAAATTGGTGCACTGGGAGTCAGAAATCAGTGTGCTCAGTGCACCTAACTCACCTCACAGGGAACACTTTCAGGGGCCCGGAAGAAATGTTAGGGGGCTAGGCCCCATGGGCCTTGCATTAGCTATGGGCCCTGATGTGGAGCACATTCAGGACATGTAGTTTTCTTAATGGGGTGACTAACACTCCTCTGGGACTATTTCAGGTTGAGAAAATGGCATAGGCAGACAGCTTAAACCCCCTCTCCCTATGTGCCATGCTGGCAATCCAAATCAGCCCCAATATGCCTGAGGGAATCGAGTTATGAACATGGAACTTTTAGCACACATCTGGTCAACAGGATCCTAGGATGTTTCAAGAAAATGTAACATAGTTAGGTCCCCCAGTTGGTGCACTGGAGGAAGGAATTACATTATGAGTGACTATTATCAGAAACAATTAAGCCATACGCCAAGCACACATGCAAAATGTACCAGTCTCTTTCCCATAAAAATGGAGAAGGGAGAGAGGTAATTGTTTATTCTGTGTTGATCACATTACTATGGATAAGATGTCATTTAGAAAATAAGCCACAACAAATAGCACTTACAACCTGGACGTATCCAAGAGCGGTGCTTTAGGAAGACAAGGCCAGTGGCCCAGGACCCTAGATTGTCCAAATGTGTTTTCCCCTTATAACGTGGAGTTTATCATTAGGGTTTCTAATATCATTTTCTGACCATTTAAAGCACTGTAGTTGGTTCCAAGAAAAATTCAGCCCTTCCCTAATTAAAGAATTGTGCACTCCTGACATAATGCGACTGCTGTTGCAATACAGTTGTGCACACGTCAAAGGATCTTCCTGGATATTCCCTGGTGATAAGATCAGTGAAGAGTGACATGATCTTATGCCCAGCACTTCTAGGAATTCCCTCTGCTGGTTTATTTTCTTGGTGAAATTCTTCAGAGGCAGCCAGCTCCCCTGCCACACAGTTCATCCAGCTATATTTTTTGAGTGAGGTGAAATTATGTAAGAATACTCCCTCTCTGTTCCCTCCATCTATAAAGCGTCAGTTTTATTTTGTTCTTTCTAAACCCTGTGGGGAATGGTGCATTGCCCGTCTCCTGTGGCTGAGTGCACAGCTAGCCTTGTTTTCCACTGGCAGAAAAATAAGATGGCTACTGAGACATTGTACTTTTGGCACTGAGAAGGGACAACAGGAGAATAATGAACTACGGAGGCTGGATCAGTGGCTCTTAACCTTTAAGCTGCAACCACCCACCAAGTATGCAACATCATCACTGAATGACCACCAAATCACAAGTTAAAAATTAGGGCATAAAAACAGCACCCTAGACAAGATAACTTTACTTATATTGCTATGTTTACGGTATATGCCTGGGATACAGAGATCTAATTCAACAAGGCTCTTTGTGCTTGATTGTCATTAGCTACAGTTGCCAGCTCCAGGTTGTTAAATACCTGGAGATTTTTTTAGGGGGTGAAGTCTGGGGACGGCAGAGTTTGAGGAGGGGGAGGGACTTCAGTGGAGTATAATGCCATAGAAGTCCACCTTCCAAAGAAGCCATTTTCTCCAGGTGAGCTGGTCTCTGTTGCCTGGAGATCAATTGTAAAAGTGGGAGATTGCCAGCCACCACCTGGAGGTTGGCAACCCTACCATTAGCCAACTCCTTAGATTGATGGTTCGATTCCTATTTGCTGTGTGCCATTCTTTGGAAATCTGGGGAGAGAAGTCTAGAGTCTGGGGTTTTATCCTCATGGTAGGCAATGTTCCCTCTAAGCTGTGGAGTCTTGTGAGCAAAAATCCTCCTTAGTGAGCTACCGGCCTTAAAGTTGTGAGTGAGCGATTCGGCTCCTGCATAAATTAGTTTGCTCTGGAGCCGTCCTTCCTGAGCTGAGACAAAAAATGTGTGAGCCGGAGGCTAAAAAACTGTGAGCTGGCTCACACCAGCTCAGCTTCGAGGGAACACTGATGGTAGGTAAGTGGTAGAAAACAGCTGTCGCCAGAAGCCATTGTAAGTGGTGAACAGAGTCTAGTAAACCCCAAATGCCCCCTCATTTATCCCCGAAAGTTCTGAATGCTCTCCAAGTAGTTTGCCCCATGGGGATCCTGCATGGTCCCAGTTAAGAATCACTGTGTCAAACGGTTACTGGAACACATCAAGTGTTATTTTTCAGACTATCTCAGCAGACTACACTCTGCATAACTACACCTCTCTTAACTACTCTTTTAGTCTTGAAACCACATGTTCAGCTGCCACTCTTTTATTCACAAGTTTGCACTTTGGGAACATTTAATATCAAATATATCCTGTTTAATTGTCGTTCCCCATCAAGGACAACATCTCCGTCCAAAACCTGCCACTCTGCACTTCATAGCTCATAAATAAAAAGCAGTCCTTGGTTTTCGGTTTGAACCAGGATCGTTTAGTTTAGTTTATTTCTACAGTCCTTAGACCAGTCATACAAAAAGAAGTACACCTTTACAAAATTCCAAGATTTTAAAATACATCAGTAAAACATTAAAAGCAAAATTTAATCTAATATCAATCTACTATATCTAACTAGTTGCCTTGGGGTTTCCGTGATCTGAGTATGACCATACAAAAACTGGCAACTTGGCGGGTAATCTTGGGATTTTTATCAGATAGAAGGAACTCAAGTCTAGCTTTTTCGGAGAGGCCCAGAATTTGTTCAGTCAGCGGCGTGATGATTTTATTATGCGCCACCTGATAATACGGACATAAAAAAAAAACATGTGCTCTGTAGTCTCAACCTCCCTTAATGGGCAACTACAAAGCTTTTCTGTGAAAGGAACATTCTTATATTTTCCTTCAAGTACAGCAGAAGGGAGGGCAGAGCACCTCTCCTAAACCCTTTTACTTCAAGAGATATTAAATAGTTGGCTGGGCCCACAGTATTTTTGATAATTGCCCTCATCTTAGTGTTTTGTATGCTGGAAAGATCAGTTTGGCATTCTATATTCTCGATTCTCTGCTTGACTAATATTTTTGCTTGGTCTGTTCCAAAAGATAGGAGCACCTGGGGGCAAAAGCCTATTTTCAGCAGATAGCTCTGAACAGACTTAGACCAATTTGATTGGAGGGAGTAAACCTTGTGGATTGAGACACCCCTTTAGCCATGTATGAACCAGGATATGATTTCAGTGCTGCCGAGCATATCTGCACATGAGCAAGCAGCCTGGCCAGGATCCCTGAGTAGATTGATACAGGGAGAATGAATCAATCAATCAGAATGTGAGTTCTGAATTAGCCTTCCCAGGAGCCGTTCATACAACTGACTTTACCTCCTGCAGCCATGACGATTGCATTGGACACATTTTATTTCAAATTTCCATTTATTTCAATTGACAAGTTTACTTTTGTGTTTCATTTAATCTAATTTAATTTTATCTATCCTTTTTATCAGTGTGCGTAGTTGAAAATGTATCTGTTGCAAACCACACCCCATTCAGAAATATCAGGGAAGTCTCTAATCTGCCCCAAATGATCTGTGACAAACTGGAGTCAGTAGCCTTCTGATCTGATGCTTATTCTGGTGCCTCACTGCTGAGCACAGGAAGTCTGGAGAGAGCTGCATACTGAGGAGAGATTCAGTCAGATTTCTGCCTTGACTGAGTTGAGTACTGACAGTCTGATTTCAGCCCTAGCTGAGAAGAGTTGAGTACTGACAGTTTCAGAATTTAGCCTTAGCTGACAGCAGTTTAACACAGGCAGGAAAATTGGGGGAAAGTTGGCAAGGAAGTTTGGGAAGTAGGCAAAGACTCCCATTCAGACTCTTATAGTATAATTACTGTTGCTACTAAACAATCTTCATACTACTAATAAAGCCATCATACTTGTTAAAACATTTAGTATCTTATTCCCCATTTGGACTATTACAAAGATAACAAGTTTAAATTCATTCTATCCCTTTAAGGTCAAAAGCAAAACACCAACTTTCATAACTATATTTTCTGTGTACTACCATACCCTGTCTTTTTACATTAAAGGTATTACTACTTCTTATCAACAGGTATCTGTAGTATGAATGAGACGAGGACACAGGGTATTGTTTAGGTGGATGAAGATATAACCAAATAATAATTTATGGCTGCGGTCACACGGAGCATTAGCCACGCTACTGAGACGGATGATAGGTGGATTTTCTGGGCACGATCACACCGCAACATATGGGAAGCGTAGAGCTCCCATGGCAAACCTGAGGCTTCCCACCGAAGATGTGGAGTTAAAAACTAGTACCTCCGAGGTACTAGTTTCCGGAAACCGCGGGGCAAGGGCTGGCGTCTGATCACGTTTCTGGTGGTAGTTCGTGGCATCCGGCGCCCGCCCATGTCCCGTCGCAAACAGGGTTTTCTCCCCCAAGTCTCCACAGGATGCGCACAAGCACCCAACGGCGCATGCGCACGAAGAGGAAAGCAAAAGTTCCGTTGCTCTGCAGAATCGCGCATACCGTTGGTGGGATCGCGCCGCGCCGCTTCTTTGCTGTGCTGCAGGATCGTCGTGTGATCACCACCTCCCCCCAAACCACGGGACGTCGGCGAGATGTGGGATCCAGCGGCCGCGCATTAGTTTGCTCCAGGGCAAACAGCCATGCTCCCCCCCGCATTTTCCGGCCCGTGTGACCGAGGCCTATATTTAGATACCCCTGTAGAAGGATGTAACTACTTATGACTTGAGTGTGGATAAGCAAAAATGGCTGCGGTCACACGGAGCATTAGCCATGCTACAGAGACGGAAGATAGGTGGATTTTCCGAGCGCGATCACAGCGCCACCTCTGGGAAGCGTAGAGCTCCCGTGGCGAACCCGAGTCTTCCTGCTG
>NW_015173674.1:1772252-1779727 GCF_001447785.1 Gekko japonicus
AACACCCCCCCGCGCCCCCCCCCCGCATTTTCCTGCCCGTGTGACCGGGGCCAATGAAGGTTTTTCTCCCCCATTGCTTTTGAAATCAATGCCCTTGTCTTCTCTGTAGATAAATGAAGGTTTTTTCCATGTGACCTGTGTTATGTATACTGGTGTGATCTATATAATATGTAATTAATATTTAGAGAATGATAAAAATAATTAAATAGAGTCATTAATGGAGTTAAATATGTTTACCACCAAGGCAAAGACTCCCATTCAGGAAAGGGATCTTCTAGAGAGAGAAGAACATTCCCTAACCAGTCAAACACGGAGTTAACTCTGGAGAGTGGAAAGATCCCTGGTCTGGTGTGGTTAGAAATTCCCTGTAGAGACCTTAAGAGTCAGTTTAAAAAGCAAGACAAGTAGTGGTTTCTTAATTGAGTTACCTATTAGCAAATATTCATTAGTATTATCGTGTTCGTGATAGTACTCCTTGGACCCGATCACACGCACAATTAGCCGCCCGAGAGGGACGAATGCCGGGCAGATTATATGGGCGCGATCACGTGGAAACATCTGGCAGGTGTGGCGCACCTGTCTCCAACCCGTAGCATACTGCCAAAGATCTGGAGTTAAAAAGTCCTTGGAAAAGTCTTCTATCAAATGGGTTGCAACGGACAGCTGATGGACTTCCTTCGTGTGATCGCTCCAGCGCGCTCCTCTTTTGTGTGATGGTGCAAAGAGCCATGCCTCCCTCCCGCGTTATTTGGCCCAACTGACCGGGACCCATGGCCACGGTCATACGGGCCGGAAAATGCGGGGAGGAAGTGTGGCTGTTTGCTCCGGGGCAAAATAACGCACGGTTGTGCGAGCAGACATCCCGTGGAGGTCCTATGGTAGGGGAAAGGTGCCTATCACACCACTGCGGTGCAGCCAAGAAGCGGCGCGCCGCGGCAAACGGGTGGTTATTTTCCCTGTACACTGATGTGTGTGCATGCCCTGTTGGGTGCTTGTGCGCATCCCAAGGACACTTGGAAAAAAAAACCTTTTTGTGAGGGGACATGGGTGGGCGCCGGATGTCATGGGATTCCACCGGAAGCGCGATCTCGCACCCGCCCTTGCCCCGCGGTTTCTGGAAACTAGTACCTCCGAGGTACTAGTTTTTTACCGCGCATCTTCGGAGTGAAGCCTCAGGTGAGCCACGGGAGCTCTACACTTCCCAGATGTGGCGGTGAGATCGCGTCCGGAAAATCCGTCTATCTTCCATCTCTCTAGCGTGCCTAATGCTCCGTGTGACCGCAGCCTCTGAATAGCTTAAGAAACTCTCATTAACCTGAAACATAAGAACTAAAGTCTGTGCATGTACTAGTTTTACCTCAGAAATCTTACCCGTGATTTCACCTGACCTTTTCCCCCTATGTTGAATAAAATATTTTGTTAATTTGGAATATAAAAACTTCTCAAGTGCCATTTAAGTCATATAAGTTAAAGGGGGATCCCATTCCTTCCCTCAGGTTCCTGGGCTGAGCAAACAGCCAAAATATTATATTGTGACAAGATGGGACAGCCAGAATTCTTCAGGAAAGAAGAAAACAGACAACTAGGGTGGCTCAGTCACAAAAGGGAAAGAAAAACAGAGGGCAAATCTTGCCTCAAAGGGAGGGAAGTGGACGGGGGTGGGGTTAGGCTGAGAGTCTGTGACTGGCCCAAGGTCACCCAGCCAGCTTCCATGGCACAAATGGGGATTCAAACCCAGGTCTCCTAGATTGTACTCTTAACCAAGCAGGGGAAGACAGGAGGATGTGGTACAGTGAGGGAAGAGCATGGCTCAGTAGATATATAAGTGACAGTGATGCCATCCAACCAGAAGATCTCTCACCAAGCAAAATCACAATTAATTGTTTTGTGTTCATTGTTTCCATTTTCTGCCTATCTTTGCACTGTCTCTCTGGCTTGGAGAGGGCATTCTGATTGTCTGAATCATTTGTAAATGTATGCAATTGTAACTGATCATAGAACAAAACTGTGATTAATCAACAAAGGTTTCATTACACAGGTAACTGCCGTAATTTTACTGGACAACTATTAGCACTGCTACATTATAGACAGCATGGGCAATAATTGGCTTATATAGACCATGTGGAAGTCATGGCTTCAAAGAGGAAACATACAGAACTTCCTGCAGAGTGAAAAGAAGGACTGCTTGCCAGTGGTCTCAGTTCTGAGAGATGGTGCAGGGACTCGTCTCAGAAGTGAGTTAATAGAACCAGCGGGGAAAGGGCAGCCCAAACACCTGGACTGAACTTTGCTGTGGCCAGATTCAAAAGCAAGCCCAAACAAATATGGTTTAGCTAGGTCCTGTCAAGTGTTAATTGGTATGAATGAAAACACACGCACACACATATGCGTGAAGCTTAGTGGGTTTCACAGTGCCATAAAGTGCTTCTTAATTATCGCTAGGGATTTAAGGGAGAAGTGTCATTGGTCCTAATAATGTTCCACTCTTCATCAGCTGCTCCATGGGAAGCAGACCCTGCTAGGACGCAAAATAATGTAAAGATGTAGGAGGGGTTCTGGCTGGTTAAACAGAGAATGCTTCAGTGAGAATTATCCAATTAAACCCCCACGCTCCCTGGCTTCTATATCCTCCCCCTCACTGCACCAGAAATTCTATCAGCAAAACCAATATAAACCAGCCCTACTCAAATGAATACCAAATTAGGTAATCATAAGGTGAAATGCACATCCCCATATGGTGCTCTCTGTTGGGCACTGTCTCAGGGATAAGAGACAAAAATATGTACGATGCCATATGCAGGGCTCCCTCAGTGCTACCTATCTGTAGAAGCAGCTAGGGGGCCCAAATAGATGAAGACAGATGCTGGATTTCAGTCCAACACGCTCTAGCAACTCATCCTGGTTGCCCTCTTCTATACTTTTTGGGCATGTGCATGTCCATGTGCTGAAACATGATACAAATCATCCTGGTTGCCCTCTTCTATACTTTTTCCAACTCTGCAATGCCCTTTTCGAAATATGGTGACCAGAACTGCACACATTCCAAATAAGGCCACACCATTGAGCTACATGGGGGCATTCAAATATTGGCTGTTTTGTTTTCAATCTCTTTCCTAATAATTCCTAAAAGAGTGTTTGCCTTTTTCATTGCTGCAACAATGACATTTTCATTGAACAGTCTACTGCAACCCCAAGATCTTCTCCCCTCTCAGTCTCATCAGTTTGGTGTAGTGGTTAAGTGTGCGGACTCTAATCTGGGAGAACCGGGTTTGATTCCCCACTCCTCCACTTGCACCTGCTGATGTGACCTTGGGTCAGTCACAAGCTCTGGCACAGCTATCCTTGAAAAAGAGCAGTTTGTGTCAGAGTTCTCTCAGCCCCACCCACCTCATCAAAGTCAGACCCTATTAGCCTATATTTGAAGTTCGGATTTTTTTTGTTCCAATGTGTGTTACCTTACACTTATGGACTCTGAACTTCCTTTGCCACATTGTTGCCTATTCACCCAATTTGTGGAGATCCTCCTGAAGCTCTTCAGAGTCATACTTGTTTTTCACCATCCCGAACAATTTCGTGTCGTCTGCAAACTTGGCCACTACACTACTCACTCTTGGTTCCAGATCATTTGTGAACATATTCAATACTACTGACCCCAAAACCAATCCTTTTGTGACTCCATTGCTTACTCTCCTCCATTGGGAGAACTTTCCTGCTCTTTGCTTCCTGTCATTTAACTAATGTTTAATCCATAAGAGAACCCATCCTCTTATTCCATGACTGCTAAGTTTACAAAGGAATCTTTGGTGAGATACCTTGTCAAAAGTCTTTTGAAAATTCAAGCATATAATATCTATGAGGTCATCATTCTACCTGCTTGTTCACTTTCTCAAAGAACTCCCAACACTTGGTTAGGCAGGACTTCCTTTTGCAGGTCCTGCTGATTTTTCTCTCCGATGGCTTTGTTCCTCTGTGTGGCTAATAATTCTGTCTTTGAAAGAGGAGGACAGAGTTCCCTTCTTGGGAGTCTGTCCTGTGGTCAGACCTGCACGGTGATATGATTAGAGTGTCAGACTGGGATCTGGGAGACACAGGTTTTAATCCCTTCTATGCCACAGAAGCTTGCTGGATGATCTTGGGCCATTCATGTGTGCTCAACCTAACCTACCTCACAGGGGTTTTGCAAAGATAAAATGGAGGAGAGGAAAATGATGTAAGCTACTTTTGGATCTTCATTAGGAAAAAGGGCCTATATGAAGTAAATAAATAAATGTAAATCTGATTGGCTACATAGTACCATGTCATCTACAACTGGCTGGGATTTGCCTCATGACTATTCCCAGGAAAACCAAGACACCCTTCCAAATGTGCTGAAGTAGCAGCAGATTGGGAGCCAGCACAACAAAGTTAGTATCTGTATGATTTTGTGTTTGTGTAGGCGTGATGTGGTCCATGGGGTCGTGAAGAGTCGGACTCGACTGTGCGACTGAACAACAACAACATATGCAAGCAGAAATGTACACCTGTATCCAAAGCACTCCTTTTGCATTGAAAAATTAAATTTGCAGCCCTTGTGTTTTTCAAAATATTAACATTTGTATGAAAGCAGTGTCCTGCCACTAACTTTGCAGGGCTTGGTAACATCCCCATACTTGAAAGATAAGTATGGTGAGAGATGATAATGGGACAAAAAGCATTTGAGTAAGAGTATGCCACAGGAAACAATGCCTCCTGTGCTGCTATTGACTCTTTTAAAAAATGATCATCTGTCCCTAGACTAAAGTGCTCTGAGAGTCCCTTGGTGTAATACACACTTAGGTCAACTGAATAGGTCATAAAGATGGGGAAAGATGGCCCTGTCAAGTCAAGTCAACCTTTGCTCTCTTTTTTTGTAGCTTTCATTGAATGTACTATCACAGGAAACATCATCCAAAAATGACAGAGCTGACAAGGTTAGGGTCAGAGAACACATTGGCGGTATCTGTGAGATGCTGGCAAAAACGCTGTCCTCATGACAATTCTTTCCTGTTTCATCCTTCATATATTCACTATATCCTCTGCTTCTCTGGTGTGAGTCATCATGTTCTCACTCCACATTCCCAACACCTTCTGGAAAGGGTGTGGAGAACTAGAACATGATGATGGACTTCCATGCAGAAAGCACTTCTACTCATTGTGGTCCAAAGATTTTTTTTTTCCAAAAGAGAACTCTTGTTTGCTTGTCTGTCTGTCTGTTTGTTTAATACCCAACACCTTCTCCCTACAGAGGACTCTGGTTGGCTTACAACATTTAAAATACAATAAATATAAATATTATTCAAATAAATACAATAAATATAAAGCAATAAAACCAATTAAAACATCAACTTGAGAAGCCAATTTGGCCAGCTCCCCAGTTTGTAATGTTAACCAAAGGCCACCCGAAACAAAGCAGCCTTGTGTGCCCTACTGAATGCTGAAAGGCCCTGTAGGACACAAACTTCCCAGAGTAGCTGGTTCCAGAGATGGAGGTGGCCTGGTGGTTGACAGGTGGGCAATCCATGGGCCAGGTGCTTGTAGAAGGCCTTGCAATGATGAGGCAAGGGGGGTCATACTGGGAAAGGCGGTCGCACAGATAAGAGGGTCTCAGACCATTTATGGCTTTATAGGTCAAAACCAGCACTTTGAATTTGCACTGGAAGCTGATAGGAAGCCAGTGAAGGTGTCGAAGGATTGGTGTTATATATGCAGACCAGGGGGACCCAGTCTGCAATCTGGCAACTGCATTCTGAACCAGCTGAAGCTTCCAAAGTGTCTTCAAAGGCAGCCCTACATAAAGTGTGTTACAGTAGTCTAATCGGGAGGAAACCGTTGCATAGATCACATTGGCAAGGTCAAAGAGGGATACATAGAGGGCCAGCTGGTGGGCTTGGTGTAAGTGATAAAATGCTGTCTTCGCCACCCTGGGCACACATTTTTCCAGGGTGCTCCGCCCCAAGTGTAGTTAGGTAATTTTTAATCTCTGGGCTCAGCCTGGGTTTTATGTGACTGTTATTATGTACCTTGACATATTTATGTCTATTTTATGTACCTATTTTACCCCCCTTTGGTATCCTCTTGGTCAAGACTTCGGTCATAAAGACCTGTAATAAATTGAAATTGTAATTGGATCATTTACTTCCAGGGTAAGGGAAGAACTGAGCCACACCTCCAAGCTCCTAACACAGTCCACTGCAAGGAGCTGGACTCTGTCAAGTGCAGGCAAGTTGTCCACCCCTGGGACCTGGACCTACCCAACCCTATGATCTCTGTCTTTGAAGTATTTAACTTCAGACAGCTCTCACCTAACCAATCCACTATAGTGTCCAGGGCAGGCATGAGGCCAGGGCCAAGATACTGGCAGTTGGCTGCTTTTCAAGCAGGAGGTAGAGCTGGCTGTTGTCTGCATATTGGTGGCACCCAACTTCAAACCTCTTGACAATCTCTGCCAGAGGATACATATAGATCAAACAACATTAGAGAGATGACTGACCCCTGTTAGACCCCAAAGGATAGGGCCCAGGGAGCCAATCTTGCTCTATCAACAGCTATCCTCTGTCAGTCTCTTCGAAGGAATGAGGAGAACCACCACAGTACGGTGCCCCTCACCCCCAGGGAGCCTAGGTGGTTGACTAGGATCAGATGGCCGACTGTGTCAAAAGGAGCTGATAAGTCCAAGAGGATCAGCAGCGCTGGTCCACCTTCATCAAGGTGTAATTGGAGGTCATCAGCCAAGGCTATCAGGGCTCTCTCAATCCCAAACCCTGGGCTGAAACCAGAAGGGATCCAGGACCAATGTTTAATCCAGGAATTTCTGAATCTGCTCGACCATGCTCAGTCACCTTTCCCAGGAATAGAAGGTTTGACACCGGGCAGTAATTGACTACGTCCCTCTCATCTAACAATGTTTTTTTCAGGAGAGGTGTCACCACCACCACCACCTCATTAGTGGAGCTAGGCAAAGAGCTCTGAGAGAGTGAGAGATTAATAATTTCTCTCAGAGCTCCTCCTACCATCTCCTTGCAGGCTTTTGCCGGCCCGGAAGGACAGGGATCCAAGGAGCAAGTAGTAGGTTGAACCTCAGCCAGGACCCTATCAACATCTGCTTGGGAGAACTGAAGGAGTCCAAATAAGGACCCAACATGGTAGATGGAGCCTCCAGTCTCTACTGATTCCAAGCCTGGCAGCGAGGTCCTGGTGGAGAGAAGAGACTTTATCTGCGAAAAATATCACAAAAGAGTCACAGCTCTTTTGGAGAAAGGTCCACGGCGAAATGCAAAAAATATTGAAGTTTTCCTTTAAAAAAGCACCAGAGATTCTGCTTTTAGGACTTAAAATGGAAGAACTAAATGTGAAGAAAAAGACTCTATTCTGGTACTTAATAACAACAGCGAGAATGGTTTATGCACAATGCTGGAAACAAGAGAAAATACCAGAAATAGAGGACTGGATACAAAAAG
>NW_015173674.1:1779984-1787515 GCF_001447785.1 Gekko japonicus
GGTAGATGGATCCTCCAGTCTACTACTGATTCCAAGCCTGGCAGCTAGGTTCTGGTGGAGAGAAGAGACTTTATCTGCGAAAAATATCACAAAAGAGTCACAGCTAATAACCAAATTACTTTCCGTGTTAAGAACCATTGCAGGAGTGGTCAGTGGCCAAATTAGTCTAAATAATTGTGCTAGACGTGGACTAGTGGATGCAATGGAGGCAGAGATGAAAGAATGCTTGGTTACCTTCACCGTCACTTCATAGGCCTTCAAGTGGATTCTATATAAAGTATTCTCTATGCTTCATCATGAATCTGCTGCCAGCATCTAGGGTGGGGGTTCCCCGGCTTTTGGGGGCTGTAATCCGCCCCCAGCTAGCTGGCTGGTGGGAGAAGCCCCACCCCCAAGGGGACCACCTGCCTGACCACCCCTCTCCCTCCCTCCTCCTAGATTTAAAGGGCCCTCCAGATGATCGGCAGGCCATGTGGTCCCCACCCATCAGCTGAGGCTCCTTAAATAGGGCAGGAAGGGAGGGAGAGGGGTGGCTGGCATTAAAGTTATGAGTGAGCAATTTGGCTACGGCATAAATTAGTTTGCCCTGGAGCCATCCTTCCTGAGCTAAGACAAAAATGTATGAGCTGGAGACTAAACAACTGTGAGCTAGCTCACACTAACTCAGCTTAGAGGGAAAATTTGTTTTGGGGCATCCCTGCCCACCCCTGGAACACCCCCCAAATCCCCCTTCCAGAGTGATGAAGAGACCTGGCAACCTTACCAGCATCGTTCTAGCCATCTAAGTGCTCTCTTAGCATCCCTCAGCTCCTATGTATGCCAGGGGGCTATGGAGATTTGAGGGTACTCAGGGCATTGGAGAGTAATTCAGTCAATGGCTTCCCGCAGGCATAAGTTCCAGGCCCCATTGAGAGAACTACCAGCAGGTCCAGACAAATCCCACACAGCATTCGAGAAAACAGTCGGATCCATAAGTCTTTGTGGGCAAGTGTAAATAAGCTCATCGCCCCTGGAGGAGGGAGGGGCAAAACTCAACCCAACCTCTGCAGTCCCCCAGTGACAACCGTAAACAATGTGTATCTTGTCCCTAAGCCACCATAGAGAAGAGAAGGGCCTAAAGCAGCTTCTGAGTGTATTAGTGCATTCCCCCCCCCCACACACTACAATATACTTATAATAACTGTTTATTACCCCGGCACTGTACAAAAGATGCCATAGTCCCAGGATGTTCTGGGCTTTAAAAATCAGAGCTAGTAACTTGAATTGGGCACAGAAACAAAGTGGAAGCCAGTGAAGCTGACAACAGCACTGCCATTACATGCTCATCACAGTGGGCCGCCATTAAGACTCCAAAGTGCTACATTTTTGAATTAGCTGATGTGTCTGGACATTCTTCAAAGACAACCCCTCACAGAGTGTTACAGTGATCGAATTAGGCAGGTCTGCTGCTCTTTCCAAGAATGGCTGCAATTGGCAAACCACCCTACACTGGTAAAAAGCACCACAGATGATCTCAGTCTGCTTCTCATACAGTAGTGATAATATATCCATGAACAGACCCTGAATCTGATCCTTCAGGAGGAGTACATCTTCATCCAGCATAGGTTGTACACCTGATCCTGAATTAGCTTTACCCTTGACCCAGATTCAGTTTCAGTTTATTCATCCACCTCAAGCCCTCTAGTGACTCTAGACAGGAACTCAGGGTTTCCATTGCATCAGATGGACAGATAGAGTAGAATGTCATCACCATATTGCTAACAGGATCTCTGGATGACCTCCTCCAGTGGTTTCATATAGATGTTAAACAATGCAGGATTCAAAGAGGAAACCTGCAGCACTCCAGAATCTAGCCCACTGAACAACAGTGCCTCAAGCCTCTCCCAGCCAGGTGACCCAGAAGGATATACATTTTCTGTTTTCTCCACATGGAATTGATTGCAGTGTTTCAAGCTGCAAGCGATACACCGAGGATGATATCCCTCATGCTTCCTAAACGGGGAAGTAGTGTTCCCAGTAATACAAGTGCCTTGATTCTGTGGTTCTTAGAGTTCACGGGCAATATTAACAAACAATCAGTCTTCCATTTGATGGATCAAGCACTAAACTGGCATGGGATACGGAACCTGTTCCAAGGGAAAGATTATAGACGTAATGGTCACTTTGGCTGAAGCAGGACAAGGAGCCACACATTTCATAAATTCCTTTTTCTGTGTGATGATCTTGCCAAACGTTGGCAGTGATGTCTGTGGAGAGCACTGACAGTAGCAAGCGGGATAGCCCACAGCTATGCAACAAGGGCTGCTACAGTTGCCACTGCATCCATGTGCCAGGTTATTTTCACTGGGTGCTTTGCAACAGTGTGCTCTCTTTTGGAACTGCAAAGAGGAGGCATTTTCAGCAATCAAATGCCCATGCTGAAATTATCATGTACCCAAGGCTGCATCCACACAACAACAATTCTCTGGGTAGCCTTCCCTGTTGCTACAACTGCAGGTGCACTGATTAGGGTCGCCAACCTCCAGGTGGGGCCTGGAGATCTCCCAGAATTACAATTGATCCCCAGACAACATAAATTAGTTTGCCTGGAGAAAATGGCTGTTTTGGAGGGTGGAATCTATGGCATGAGGTCCTTCCCTTCTCCATGACCTGCTGTTCCCAGGCTTTGCCCCCCAAATCTCCAGGAATTTCCCAACCCAATCTCCATTTCTCCCATACAGCACCAGAGGGCTTTGGGGGACTTTTAAATGCTAATTGCTATATCACTGTAGTGGTATGCTACACAAATATAACAATTGAAGTTATTGTTAAAAAAATTGAAAAAAGCCTTTCCGTGGTACAGTGGGGAAAATGATGGTGGTGGGAGAAGGGGTCTGAGTCAAGGAAAATGGCACAGATGTGGTTGGGACTTTAAAAAAAATGTACACCTTCCCATCCATATGATGTGGAAATTTGACTGGATTGCATTCTTTATGGAAACTTCATACCAAACCAAGCATAGCTGGGGGGAAACCTGGAAAGTGGGCAACTAGAGGATAATGTGACGTGGATGCTCCCCAAAACTATGTTCCAGTTTTGAAGGAAAGATGTAGCCTGTCCAAAAATACAAAAACCTGGATCTGAGAGTAGAGTTTTAAGTTCTAAGCAAATTTTTGAGCAGTTTTCTTGTGTTGGATTTCAGTTTTGGGGAAGACCTGGCTATGTTAACATATAAAGTTTGGTGATATGCCTTGATTTTCACCTTTTAATTTTTTTTGGGTGGGGGGAATTCATGTGTCAAATTTCTCTTTCTTTTAAGACTTAATACTCTCAGGAAATTCTCCCGCACAGTATTTTGAACTTCTCTTTTGGATGTCTAAGAAAGATACCAGTAGTTTTGCTGTCATTTCTCAGCTGGTTCAACATTCTAAGGGCATCCAGATGGCTCCCCAGATACATTTATAACCTCTTTGCCTTTGAGAGACACCAGAAGGGCTGATCCTGCAAGGACTAATTTTCTTTTATTTCAGTTGTTCTAATCCGCTTGGATATCTTTCCCCATCTTTCATCCTCCTCAAGATTATTTTCTCCATGGGGTTAAAACCTGATCTCATTTATGCTGCTGAAAACCCAGAGTCATTCCATGGTTTCCCCAGTGTGATAACTATCCGAGTAGGGAATTGGATCCATTTAGTAGTATGTAATGTTTGTGCCATGTCTCTGTCTTCAGTTTGACAATGCTTCTCTCCAGGTCTATTCCCCCCAAAAAAGTATTTTTCTACTGTATTTTTATTGTGGGTTTCAAGTGAAATAAAAGCAATCAAAATCAGAGCAAATATATAGTTGCCGAATTCCCCTGGAGACCAAAAAATATAGCCTTGGAGAACAGTTGGAGTTTATTTTATTAGACTTAATGCCAAGCTATCAGCAAAAAATACAGACTTCAAATGTAAAACAAATTTAAATTTTATTGACCCATTTTGATAAAAATCCTTCCCCTCCAGATATAATGATACATCTGAGGAGCTCATCTGGACATCTCTGTAGAAAAGCGAAGAATTACTTAAAACTCATGGAAGTTCACTGGTGCACCACAGCTAGCAATTGATCTGTAAGCATAAGAGAAGCCAATGTTGGATCAGGCCAAAGGCCCATCCAGTCCAACACTCTGTGTCACACAGTGGCCAAAAATGCAAGGTGCCATCAGGAGGTCCACCAGTGGAGCCAGGACATTAGAAGCCCTCCCACTGTTGACCCCCCCCAAGCACCAAGAAGACAAAGCATCACTTGCCCCAGAGTGTTGGATCCCCAAGCATCGAGAACAAATCCACGTTTCAAAGAAAGTAAAATTTATTTCAAAGCATTGGAAAGACACTCAAACACGTTCTTTGTTAGAACTGACTACAGAATGGCAGGTCAAGCATAATAAAGGAATTCAAAACAGATATAGAGTAACACAGAACACCATGGCAGCTTGCTGACATAGAGCCCCTATCTATACCTTGTGGCTAATAGCCACTAATGGACCTCTGCTCCATATGCTTATCTAATTCCCTTTTGAAGCCGTCCATGCCTGTAGCCACCACCACTTCCTGTGGCAGTGAGTTCCATGCGTTAATCACTCTTTGGGTGAAGAAGTACTTCCTTTTATCCGTTCTAACCCGACCGCTCTGCATTTATGAGACACAATGCAATCCAACAATATGAGGTATTGTTCGCAAGACACAGTTATGTTATAGATAAAGATGTGTCTGACCTCAAAATGGAGAATATTACTTTACTACGCTTATGTAATTATTACTTCTAAAGTTATTATTAGGGCTGGGCCAATCTTCTCCCATTTTGATTTCATTTATTTATTTATTGACTTTTTAAATATTACACATTTCTTACTGAGATTCAAGGTGGATTACAAAATACAGAAATCATTTTATATATTGTAAAATATCCAGTAAACAACACAAGAGGACTAGTATTACGGTACTGGATAACAATGCAAAACAGACAGGCAAACAACAACAAAAAATCTTAGGCATGACATACCATAATGGAGACCAGTGTTCCCTCTAAGCTGAGTTAGTGTGAGCTAGCTCACAGTTTTTTAGCCTCCAGCTCACAGATTTTTGTCTTAGATCAGAAAGGATGGCTCCAGAGCAAACTAATTTATGCAGTAGCCAAATTGCTCGCTCGCAACCTTAATGCCAGTAGCTCACAAAGTAGAATTTTTGCTCACAAGACTCCATAGCTTAGAGGGAACATTGATGTTCGAATGTGAGCCCATCTCTGTCCAAGAAATAAGGACAGATGGACTCACGTTCTCGCTGCATCTGAAGAAGCCAGCAGCGAGGCAGGAAAGCCCCTACCCGGCCACAGATTTTGGTAGTTTCTAAGGTGCTCCCGGACTCTTCCTCTTAAAAAAGGAACCCACCTCTGCTCTTAAACGTTCCAGCAGACTGCGGAGCTCTGATTAAAAGGGGGCGGCAGCAGCATCTCAGCCAAATAAACAGTGAGCAAAACAGAAAGGCTGGGTGGTGTCAGTGCAGGCGAAGCGCCCGTTTATGCGTTTGGGGCCTGGAGGTTCCCAAGCCCTCTCCGGGTTCAGTGACTCTGGGGAAGCGCCAGCAGCTGCTGCTGGTGGGCTCCTGCTTGACTTTGCCTTGACAGAGCGTGTGTGCGCGCGCTTGGCTCATGTTGCAAGCCATGTCTGCCTGCAGACCCCAGTGGGAAATGGGGGGGGACCCTCCCTTGGAGGGTGTCGGTCGCAATGGCCGAGGCGCTGCTGGTTGGCTCTGTGAGCGCCGCACGTCTCGGATTCCCTAGTGGGGCCCCACCGCTGCTCTCGCCTGCCTGCTCACTCCGGCGCAGATCGGAGCCTCCTACTCCTCCTCTCCCTCCCACGCCCGTGGCGGGGCTGTGCTTTATTTATGGAAATGGCAGGGCCGGGCCTGCACGCATCGTCGCGTGGCAGGGGGTGGGGCTTTGTCGTGTGCCCCCCCGCACCTCACCCGGGGGAACGATGATCCCCCGCGATCCCCCTGAATCGACCTCTGTGGAGGAGTATCTAGCCATGGTATGAGCCTTGATTAAACTAAAGCCATACCTAAGGAGGAGAACACACCCTTCACATTGACCACTCCCCATTGTGTTGGGTACACCATACTACGGGTCACTACAGCAAGTTGCTACATTGGAGTCTGTTGTTTTAAAATTCTAACTTCAACATAGTACATATAAATGAACATGAAAATGTAGCAGAAGACCTCCCCAGGAAGGGAGAAGAAGAAAACAAAGGTTAAGCAAATAAGTATAATGTGTAAGTATTCGGGTGTAATGTTTAAATGTGTTTAATGTGTTTTTTCAGAGAAAAATGAGTGTGCTAAAATATGCATTAAATGGTCTTAAACAGGTAAACACAGAAAAGTTATTTAAATTAATGTGGACAAATCGAAATACATTTTCAAGTATATAGTCGTCAATGAAAAAAACCCAAAACCACCATTGTCACCTTTGAAGGCCTCCACCTATGACAATGTCTTGGAGGAGGACCGTGTGATCGACAAGTTAGGTTCAGCCTCTTCATTAGAGCAACCAGTGAGAGCAGATGGAATGTTCAGTGAAGGACACTTAAAAAACAGCAGTTGAAAAACTACAGAGGTTAGTAGCTGAGAGTCTGAAAGCTTAAGGGGCTGAGGAGAAAAGGGATTTTCTGACTGAGGGGGGGCTGTATAGAAAAGCTGCTTGGAACAGGCTGAAAGTAGTAAAACTGTAACTAAAGGATACCAGTTGTAGGTATAGGACCTCAGTTCAAGAGTTCAGTGTTGTTTCTTATACTTCATTTTCCTCAGTGGTTTGTTTTTATAAATAAAAGTTTCTTGGTTTGATTAACCCCATGGGCTGTGTGTGTCTGAGGGGAAGAAGCACACACAATTTAATATCTTGGTCTATCTCTCCCTTATATATAATTGAATAAGGTGCAGAGTCACGCAGAGGAAAGAAAATGCACACCAACAGTGTTTCGACGGCTGAACTGTCCGTCAAAACGTCCCACCTCAGACGCAGCTTCACGCAGCGGAGAGAAAATGCACACCAAATGGTCTTTGGAAGCTTGCGCTGTCCGTCAGGAGCTTCCCCACCTTCCATTGGCCATGTTGCCCAGCTGCCGCTCAAGGCTACTGCCCTAGCATGGGCTGGGAGGCAGGAGGCGAGAGCTGTGTCTGAGGGCGTGCTGGCAATGCGCCCCACGCCGTGGCCCCATTTCCCTCCCCCACCCCCACTTCGCCAACCCACCCGGGAAGCCGGACAGACAGAGGAGGCTTTCTTACGCCCCCCCACCCGCGCCGCTTCTCTTGCCCACCTGGGAAGCCGGATGGACGGGAGGATCTTCTGCAGCCCCTCCTGCCTCCCCCCTTCTTCCTTCCTTCCTTCCTTCCTCTCTCTCCCCCCCACTTTCTCTCTCTCTCGCACACGCACTTTCCCTCCCCCACCCACCCCCTTCGCCAATCCGCCGGGGCAGCCGGACAGACGGAGGACGCTTTCTTATTCCCCCGCCCCG
>NW_015173674.1:1787729-1793291 GCF_001447785.1 Gekko japonicus
CTCTCTCTCTCTCTCTCTCTCTCTCTCTCTCTCGCTTTCCCTCCCCCACCCGCCCCCTTCGCCACAGGGGAGTAAGCTGCTTGAAGGTGAAGAAAACATTTGGAAAAAGCACCTCCCCTTTCAGCCAGCCTAATTACAATTGCCCATATAACACAAGTGAAACATTTAAAACATTTTAAATGCTTTCTAGTTAGCACTGCTAAATGATAACTAGGGTTGCTAGCCCCCAGGTGGTGGCTGGAGATCTTATGGGGTTATAACTGATCTCCAGGTGAGAGAGATCAGTTCGCCTGGAGATTTTTATCCCGCCCTCCCCGTAGGCTCAGGATTGCACTGAGTGTTGCTCATCTGAACACAGAATTTAGTTGCCCATTTTATAATATTTATAATACTTCATGATATTCTCCTTTTCAAAGGCTGAGCTTGTGGGTTTTCTCTGCATTCACATCTCCATCTCTCTTTCTTGTTTTGTTATTAAGGCAAATCCCTCTTCACTTAGGACGCAGCACTTCCTGAAAGAGTAAAATTAAGTTCCACGCGGGAGATTCCCTCTATCATCTCAGCCTGCTCTCCCCAGCATCCATTCTATCTTACCGCCTGACTTCCCCTGTGGCCACAGTTCACTCCAAAAGGAAGCCGGCAAATGAAATTGCATTAACCTCATAAGCCAAAGTGTTAATTTGTTTCCCCAAAGGCCATCTGACACCCTCCAAAATCCATTCATTCCCTTTCAGGGGCAGGTGTAACCGGTGGGGAAGGAGAGGCCCCTCAAACAGAGGACTGAGCCTTTCTTTCTTTGCATCTTTCTCACCAATATCTTTATGGCTTCTGAACATCCTCCAGCCGCCACAGATGGAGGATTAATCCAGCTGAGACTGAACTCATGATGGACTGTGGCCTTAAGGGGAATTCACTGAACACAGACAGTTGGAGGGTTAAATCCTTTGCTGGCTACAGATACATTCTCTGGTATCTGGAAATCAGGTAGGTAGAAATCCAGGACAAGTTTTTCTTGACTCAGCCTCACAATATGTCCTGAATAATTACAAGGACATGAAACAGATCCTCTGAGCGCATGCAGAGTTCTTCCTTCACTGTTTAGAAAGCCACACTCTTGTGGTAAGGCTGGTCTTCCATGTGGTGACCCTGTAGGGCTTTCAAGGCAAGAGACCAAGAGAGGTCTGTCTCTGCATTACTTCTGCTGTATTTGGCCAGATCTACAAAGGAGGTGGGAATGTTTCTTGGGCACCCAGGCTGGCATTTTATAACAAAAGAACTTTTTTCCAGGGAGTTCCAGCCAATGCCCAGATCTTACAGAAATAAAGTTCAATGGAATTGTCAAACACTGCACACCTGCTGCGCCATTCTGAGAAAATGTGTGAAGAAAATGCTGCCCTCCTACTCTTGCTATTGTACATTGTAACTTTTGTTCTAATTATGTGGCTTCCCCCCCCAAAAAAAACCCCTCCCATTTTATTCTAAGTCTGTTGAAACAAATTTGGGTGGCTGTTGTATTTAGGCCCCGGTCACACGGCAAAGTTGCCGCAGGAGAGGCACGGATGGTGGGCGGATTATCCGGGCGCAATCACACCCCAACATCTGGGAAGGGGAGCGCACCTGTGGCTTACCACCGACAATGCGCGTTAAAAAACTAGTACCTCCAAGGTACTACTAAACATTTGCGCCAGCGTGCGGCATTCCCCTCTGGTCCCTTGTTTACCTGCCGGCGCCAAGGGAAGGACCCGTGGTGTGCCACCGGCACGTCTGATCGCGTAATCGCGGATCAAACTGCGCCGGGGCAATTAGCCACACCTCTCCCCCGCGATATCCGGCCCGTGTGACCGGGGCCTTCTTCTTTCTTTTTTACAGCTGTATGGCGACAGAGATATTTTTTCCTTCCTTTCAAACATACTGGGGAGGGAAACCCATGAGAGCCGAAAATATTAAAAATAAACAGTTCTAATAATGCCACACCAGACAGACAGGGATCTTAAAATTCATTAAGCAGGAGAGTGGCTTTTGCCATTGGAGACACTCTGGCACTTGTTCCCTTCTTGTCAGTTGCCTGCGCTATCTTCTGCCCCCTGAAAGGTAACCTTTAGAAGACACACTGCAGTGTGGTACTTAAACCTCTGGCATTTACCTTCATTTCTGCCTGGCAGCAATGGGGGAGTCTTTTTTTTTAATGTTATAAACTGATTGGTGAGAAAAGAAGGAGGGATAAAGGCAGTTCCATCTTCTGTATGTTGAGTTGCTGCCTCGGTTAAAGTGCAGCAAATCTATTCTCCATTTCGTTGCACCTTTAATAATTTTGAACGACTTTAGTTCATTGTGCCCCCCCACCCTGCTAGTTGCGACAAGACGTAATAAAATGAGTAGTTAAATAGGCAAGTTGGTACAGAGCAATGGTTAATGGTTTGTTTATGAACCTGCTAAAAGTCCCTGATTCTCAACTCCACTGTGAATTATTCACTACTTTGCCTTAGGACCACCCACTATATCCCAGCCTCATCCTCTTATCTGCAATATGAGTGCTAGTCTACCTTTCAGGGGTGTTGTAAGACTTACAGAGATGTAAGTCTGACATGTGGGATACTGAAATGTTAATTATTTATTCATGAAATGTCCATGCTTTCTCTTCTGGGAAACTGTCCATGGTGGCTGTAGATCTATATATAGATACTATCATTAAAATATTAATTAATGAATTCTAACTGAGCCTGCCATGGCAGGGAGGGCGGGGTAGAAATTAAATAAATAAATAAAACCCTGAGTAGGGAAGAAAATTAGGGAAGGTGGCTTGGTATAGCCCAGTCTCGCAGACGTTGGAAGCTAAGCAGGGCTGGTGCTTGGATGGGGGACCACCAAGGAAGGCTGTGGAGAGGAAGGCGGTGGGCAAACCACCTCTGCTTCTCACTTGCCTTGAAAGCACCTTGTTGGGGATGCCAAAAGTTGGTTGTGATTTGACAGCAGTTTACACACACACACACACACACACCCCACTTAGGAATTCATATGTAAAAACTACATTAAAACCTGCCTGAAGATCACAGCATGTAATGAACCACATGTTGGTGTATATATGAAGCCATCAAAGGAGCTGAGCAGTGCTTCTAGCAGCTGAGGAAAGCTTGAAGGTTTTCAACTGCTGAGAAATATAACCAGGTATGACACTCATATGGAAGACAGGAAGGAAGGAAGGAAGGAAGGAAGGAAGGAAGGAAGGAAGGAAGGAAGGAAAGGAAGGAAAGGAAAGGAAAGGAAAGGAAAGGAAAGGAAAGGAAAGGAAAGGAAAGGAAAGGAAGGAAGGAAGGAAGGAAGGAAGGAAGGAAGGAAGGAAGGAAGAAAGAAAGAAAGAAAGAAAGAAAGAACTGTGAGTGGAGATTAAAGGAGCTGACATCTGTAAATAAAGATGTCAACCTTCACGCCTTATTTATCAGATTCTGCCTTATGGGGCTTATCGTTGTAACCTTAGTGGCTTCTGACCGCTTTTCAAAATATTAGTTCCAAATATAAATGAAAAAATAATTAGTTAAAATGGTAAAGCATCGCAACACAGCTGAGGGAGGACAGAACAGTTAACCTTCTGCCAATTGCTCTGAGCAGCCTCACGCTCTGGGAGAGCTGACATTATTTGATAAGTTAAAAGAACCACATGCTTTATTTTGACAAGGGCTTTTTATACTGCTCTGCACCTATGGTTAGAAATACAGCCGGAAACAGCCTCTGGGATCTCCAATGCAGCCTCTGTATTGATCTCATCTGAAACTGTATAAAATGTTTACTCATTTTATGGGGACGCAGCTAACAGAAGAGGGCCAGCACCTGTGAGGAGCAGCTCTATTCGTGTTATGCCACCCTGACTAGCAGCACGGTTGTTCTTCAGGGGGGGGTTTGCTAGGAGTGAAAAGGCAACTCTTGGAAATTAAAGGAGGAAAGTCTTTGGTCAGTGACAAAACAAACACCTTACTGCCAGAATATCGTATGCCAAAGTGGTGCAGCAGAGCTGGTGTCATTAGGGTTACCAGCCCCCCTGTTGGATGTAGGGGTCCCCTTCCCCCTGATCCCCTACCACTGATCAGCTTACCAGGAGAAAGAGGATGGCCCAAGTGATATCACTGAAAATGTGGCAACATCACTTCTGGTGTGCACAGGAGGTGATGTCATCATACCAGCTATGTCTGGGTGATGCTCTGGTATTTGGACAAAACCTTTGTGGTAGAAGCCATTTTTAAAGCCAGGTTTTGCCCAAATATCAGAGCATTGCTATGATGTTGCAGCATAATGACATTATGTTCAATGCCCACCAGAAGTGATGTAGCCATGTTGCCAGTGACATCACATGGTCATGCTCAAGATCCTACAAGCTAGGCTCCAACAGTACATGGATAGAGAACTGCCAAAAGTACAAGCTGGGTTTCGAAGAGATAGAGGAACTAGAGATCAAATTGCCAACATTCACTGGATTATGGAGAAAGCAAGAGAGTACCAAAAAAACATCTACTTCTGCTTCATTGACTATGCTAAAGCCTTTGACTGTGTGGATCACAATAAACTATAGCCTGCCTTTTGAGAGTTAGCCTCTTCAATGGCTCAAAGCTGTGGAATAGAGGCTTCCCTCTGCCCTGATGGTCCAGCCGATGGGTGACCTATGGGTGTAAGCCAATCTGACTGGAACAAGCGCAGGAGATCAAGCGGAATAGCGATGGAAGAGAGCGAGGTCAGAAGTGACCAACAATGAACGTGAGTGAGAGATAAATGGACTGTTTTTGTAAAGTGAAGCCCCATCCCCCCCCATTGAGAAAGCGGAGTGCAGGGAGGGACGCCTCCTGAGCGATTGAATAGATCAAAGAAGCGAAGGGGGGGAGAGGGGAGAGAAACTGCATTACATTTTGAGAGACTTACTTGAGCTTGAATAGAGAAACGGCGAGTCCTTCGAGCTCTGAAACAGAGGTGTTGAATTGTAAACAAAGAGAGAACATGGCAGTTCCATGAGGGAAAATACAACTGAAAGGCAGCCAGAGTCCAAGATTGGAAGAGGGAGCAGACGTCATGAAGATGTTAGCGGATATGCTGAAACCGGTATTGGAGCAGCTCGGTGGTATTAACCAGCAACTGGCCACACTAAACCAAAACTTTGCCTTGCAGCAGCGCCAGCTGGCAGAGACAGGAAAAAAAGTGGAGCAGGCAACTGAGAAGCTGGTAGAGATGGACACTGGGAACTAGAAGATGAGGAAAAGAGTGACAGAGGTGGAAATAAAACAAAAGCTGCAGGAAAACAGTTTACTTCAGCTGCAAATGGAGAAAGCAAACATGACTGTCAGATTTCAGGGACTGCCTGAAAAGGAAAAAGAAGATTTGAAGAAGACTCTGGGAGAGATCATCGCTCCAGTAACAGGCTTATCAGCGGATGAAATAATAAAAGATATAGAGTCTGCCTATCGGGTATACTCTAATTACATTAAAAAAAATAGCCTGCCTGGGGAGATTCTAGTCAAGTTTGCAAGAAGACAGACCAGAGATGTTATATTAAAGGCAACTTCGGCAAATCCACTGAAATTT
>NW_015173674.1:1794137-1804808 GCF_001447785.1 Gekko japonicus
ACATGTCTCCTGAGAAACCTGTATAACGGTCAAGAAGCAACAGTTAGAGCCGGATATGGAACAACTGATTGGTTTAGCATAGGAAAAGGAGTACGACAAGGATGTATATTGTCGCCTTGCTTATTTAATTTATATGCAGAGTACATCATGCGAAATGCTGGCTTGGATGAATCACAAACTGGAGTTAAGATTGGTGGGGAAAAGATCAATAACCTCAGATATGCAGATGATACCACTCTGATGGGAGAAAGTGAAGAGGACCTAGAGTCTCTTGCTCAGGGTAAAAGAGGAGAGCACAAAAGTGGGCTTGATCATGGCATCTGGCCCCATCACTCCTTGGCAAATAGAAGGGGAAGTCATGGAAGTAGTGACAGACTTCACGTTCCTGGGATCCCAGATCACTGCAGATGGTGACTGCAGCCATGAAATTAAAAGACGCCTGCTCCTTGGGAGGAAAGCGATGGGGACATCACCCTGCCAACAAAATTCCGCATGGTCAAAGCAATGGTATTCCCAGTAGTTATGTATGACTGTGAAAGTTGGACTATAAGGAAGGCCGAGCACCGAAGAATAGATTCTTTTGAACTATGGTGCTGGAGAAGACTCTTGAGAGTCCCTTGGACTGCAAGAAGATCAAATCAGTCAATCCTAAAAGAAATCAACCCAGACTGTTCCCTGGAAGGCCAGATAATGAAACTGAAGCTCAAATACTTTGGCCACCAAATGAGAAGGGAGCACTCACTGGAGAAGACCCTGATGCTGGGAAAGACTGAAGGTCAAAGAAGACGGGAACGGCAAAGGATGAGATGGTTAGACAGTGTCAGAGATGCAACAGACATGAAAATGAGCAAGCTTCAGTGGACAGCGGAAGACAGGAGGGCCTGGTGTGATCTGGTCCATCGGGGTCGCGAAGAGTCGGACTCGACTGTGTGTCTGAACAACAACAACAACATAGACCAATTATGTAAGCCACCCTGAGCCTGCTTGTGGGGCGGGCGGGGTATCTGAACAATAACAACATAGACCAATTATGTAAGCCACCCTGAGCCTGCTTGTGGGGAGGGCGGGGTATAAATAAATAAATTAAATAAGTAGCATAGTAGCAAACCTTTGTTAATATTATGAAGGGGAGGAGACTTACTATTTCCCCATGATCTAACAAAGTAGTGAGAGGATGCTTCCCCCCTCCTCCACCCTTTACATGCATGGTAATGGAACCATAATCTGTTTTAGTGGTTAAACATGTGGAACAGAAGTTATAGCTCCCAGTTCAGGCACTGGGTTGTTAATCATTATTGTGCTGGTGGAAGATCTAATAGCCCTTTGTAAAGGCTACTTTGCTATATGACAAATGATGTAATCTTTTCAATGTCATTAAAAATTAGATTTATAACAAATACCACACCCAGTCTTTCTCCCTAATGGGGAGCCAAAGCTGCATTGTTCTTCTGTCCTCCATTTTATCATCACAACAGCCCTGTGAGGTAGGTTGGCTAAGAGTGTATCACCTTCCATGGCAGGCTGGGGATCTGAGTGTTAGAGACATATGATAGTTTGCTTAAAACCTCTCTTATTACATGTTGTCTGTCATGAAGATAACCCAGTTCATGGTGTTCCTGTTTCCTTCATTTTTGGCACTGTGAACTCTATCACTGTTCTGGGGTTAGTGGTCAGTTTTCAAACATGTAGCATTATTTTTTGAGTTATTTCTGCAACAGAGACCCTTAGCTTCAGCTGCAAATAGTATGGTGTGGTGGTAGTTTGTCTCACTTAGGTTAGGATTTCCCCATGGAATTCCCACATCCTGAAGTAGGTGGCCAATTTTGAGTCCCCTAGCTTTATTCTCTGAGTTACACCTACCAGTGTGGTGTAGTGGTTAAAGTGTTGGACTAGGATCTGGGAAACCCGGGTTGAGTTCCCTTACTCTGCCATAGAGCTTGCTGGGTGATCTTGGGCCAGTCACACACTCTCAGCCTAACCTACCTCTCAGGGTTGTTGTGAGAATAAAACGGAGGAGAGGAGCATGATGTAAGCCGCTTTGGCTCCCCACTGGGGAGAAAGGTGGGATATTAATTGTATTGTATTTTTATACTGTTGGAACCCACCCTGGGGGATGGCAGGATATAAATCCAACTTAAAAATAAATAAATAAATAAAGTAAATAAATAAAAAACAAACATGGGCAGATAGGCCAATTGTTTTATTACTATAGATTCATGGTAACAGCAAGCCAAGTGATTTGTTCATTTTATTATGACACTTGGTTTGACTCAGGGTCATATGGGGGCAGATGGAGTCTTTGTCCATGGGCCTATAGTGCCTCTCAGCAGCCTTGATTTGGTGTAGTCTTGACATTTTCTATACCATTAAAAAACAGAAAAAATATGTATCTGCCTGCCAATTCAGATAATATTGGAAGCTCTGCTCTGTCAGCCCCCTTTTTCTGAAGCTAGTTGAGTATGTACCACATACAGGGTCTTTTCAGTGGTGGTGCCTCTCTTTGGAATTACCTCCCTGCAGAGGTTCACTTAGTACCATTCGTTTATGTTCTCTTATCTTTGAGACTCCATGCAGTATACGTTTTAAGTACCCCAGCCTTTTCTAATATTTTATTCTATGGCTTTAAGGACTTTTAAAATGGTATTTTTCAAATAGTTATGATTTTATCCTTTTAATCTGATGTGTTTTACTAATTTTAGCTTATTATTTATGTTGCATTGTTAAATTTTACTGATTTTTACTATTATATAATTTCATTGTTATTTAATTGCTTTGTTGACTATATTATAGAGAGGTGAGGTATGACTGTTTCAAAGAAACACCTGAAAATGGCTTTTAGTAGTATTTAACACCTTGGTAATTATAATAAAACATATAATTCTGGAGGTGGAAAACGTTGGCACTGTGATCCTGAAAAAAATGGGGTATGGTGGCATTATATAACAGCAAAAAGGTTTTGGAAAACAAACAGAGCACTTAAAAAGATTTTTCTTAATATTGGACCCTTTATTATGTCTTTTAAACTTTGTGGGAAATGTTTCTATCACAAATATTTATGAACCTTACTGTATATGTTTATAGCAGTATGAATACTATTAGCAAAATATTGGAAGGAGAACTCAAGACCTAATTAAACCTAGACAGCCTTTACAAAGTTTGGGAATTATTCAGCATGATAAAACTGATTGCACATCGGAAGATGAATATTAAACTTTAAAATCTCTTGAATATTTAGAGATCAGCAGTTGAATATGTTACAGATAAATTTGGAACCACATGTATTAAATTAGACCTTTTGAGCTTGATTTAATAATCTTCTGTAACTTGTATCACCGACTATATTACTTTTCTGAGTACTTAATATGAAAATGAAATTAAACTTAAAAAAATTAATTGGACATACTAGCTGCAACATTTCATACCTTAGAGATTTCTTTTCCACGCAGAGGTATAAGGCCCAAAGCCAAACCAAGGATGTGATCCTAAAAAACACTTTAATGGAAGTACAAACCATTGAATAAATGGGACTTACTTTTGAGTATGCCAGTTTAGGATCACCTCCTGAATAAAAGAATAAAACCCTACTGAACTGTCTGTCTCTTCTTCCCTCCCTCTATCAATAATGATTTTAAAATGTCCAGAACAGCAGTTGCAACCCTGAGATATTATGGATTTTTGCAGTTTACAGTAGAAATGGCAGATTATTTCACAAACAGAAAAGTGGTTGATGTATCTATATCTGAAGGGTCTGACCCTGTCTTTCCACTAAGCCAGGATTTATCTGTCACAGTTCACAAGTTGGCTGGAAGAGTTTGTATTAACATTGGTCAACTCTCAAGGAGGAAGAAGGGTCAGTCAGGCTATGCGCAAACATTGGGAATAAAATCTGAAAGCAGAGTTTTATTCATTCGGAGTATATCGAAAGTACCTTTTTAGAGACAAGAATATGAACAGGTTCCCTTGTGTCTCATTCAGTGCCACTAGTACAACTTAAAAAAAAAAAACATTTCGTTTGCGTGCACATGAAAGCTTATTCTGACTCAAACTTTGTTCCAGGGAGAAAATGGCTGTGTTGGTGGGTGGACTCTATGGCATTATTCTCTATCACTCAACCCCACCCTCCACAGGCTCAACCCTCAAAATCTCCAGCTATTTCCCAACTTGCAGTTGTAAACCCTACTGACAGTGGAGCTGAATTGTTCACACAAGACATCTACCTAAACTGTCTTCATTGTGTTGAGTAATCTAGTGACAAGGTATCTTGCACATGAAAGCAGTGATTTATACAAGGCAATCAAGTACGGCCATAGGGTTTAGGCCTCTTCGACTCAAATTCTACTCTCTGCACTGACCTACACTGGTTGACTTAGGGCCAAACCAGATATGATGTTCGTAGTTTAGTCAGCCAAACTCCTAGTGGTTTTTAAATCGAATTTTCACACACAAATGGGGATCTAATTCCAATCAGGTCCACAGTGCAAGGACAGAAGAGGTTAAGTCTTCCCCCTGTGTCATTTTCCCAACAGCCCTAGGAAGAAGTAATTTGCTCTACTGGGAGATGCTCCATGTATATATGTTATATATCCCTGTGTGGATTGAGTAATCATTGGTCTTACCACTTTTAGTTCTTGTTCTGTCCCTGGGGCACAGTTTGAGTGTGGATTATATGCCGATGGTTAACCATGGTCTGGTGTTGTGTATGTGTGCATTGCTTGAAGGCAAGGAACTTGGAAGCATATGGAATACCTGTGCACTTTAGATGAACATAAGTCCCAGTCACTAGGGCTGGAAAATGCGGGGGGGGGGGAAGCGTGGCTGTTTGCCCCGGAGCAAAGTAACATGCGGCAGGCCAGTCACATGTCCTGTGGAGGTCCTGTGGGTATGCCATTAGGTGCCGATCACACGGCTATCCTGCAGCACGGCAAAGAAGTGGCGCGGCGCGATCACACTGGCAATCGCTAGTGGCTAACGGGAATTCCCCCCCCTCACCACAGTGTGCGCATGTGCCGGTTGGCGTTTGTGCACATCCTGTGGAGACTTAAAAAAAACACAACACATCCGGTTTGCGCCGGGACATTGTCGGGCGCCAGATGCCATGGGATTCCAGTGGAAATGCAATCAGACGCCCGCCCTTGCCCTGCATTTCCCGGAAACTAGCCCTTCATATGTGCTAGTTTTTTTACTCTGTATCTTAGGCGAGAAGCCACACGTTAGCCAGGGGTGCACTATAGTTCCCAGATGTTGCGGTGTGATCACACCTGGAAAATCCACCTATCATCCGTATCTTTAGCGCGGCAAACGCTCCATGTGAATGGAGCCATAGAATGGGTTCTGCTCCTGTTGGGATTCTCCTTCATGCTCAAGGGCTTGTTCTATTACCATGTGGGATCACCCGGTCTGGACACAAGAATTTTGTGTTTCAAGAGTTGGCAACCTTACAGAATCAAAATGGCTGTCACAGAGAGCTTTGTGAACATGCCTCTTCCCTCTAGGGTTGCCAACTTCCAGGTGGTGGCTGGAGATCTTATGGGATTCCAACTGATTTCCAGGTAACAGAGATCAGTTCACATGGAGAAAATGGTTGCTTTGGAAAGTGGACTCTATGGCATTATACCCCATTGAAGTCCTTCCCCCTCCCCAAGCCCTACATTCCTCAGGCCGAACACCCAGAATCTCCAGGTATTTCCCAACCTGTAGCTGGCAACCCTACCTTCCCTCTCACTGGCAGCATTTATTATTCCAAAACATAAGATGAGATTTTACCATGCTGCAAGTTTACCCAATGTTATGTATTAAGATGGCTGTGACCGCATGCGCCTGGCCATGTGGTCTACCAGACTCACAGACTTTCGGGTCTAGAACAATAGCCACCGCGGATTCTAGCGAAGACCAATGGGAACACTAGGATCCTGAAGAGAACCTATCATTACCTGGGCCATGTATATAGAACCTATCACAGGAATTGGTGGTGTGTTGGGTGTGAGTGTGTGCACAAATATAAGCCGGCCTCGTACCGGTTTAGTTATCTCTTTTCGTTCCAATGTAATCAATAAATGTGAGCTGATTTCACTATGCTACGCCTGGAACTCCACTACTTTAGAAATGGGTCATGGGTAGGAAACCTTCAGCATAGTGAATTTATGAATTTTATGTTACTACACATTATTGGGAAGAGAAAGGAAAAGGAAACACAGGACTGCTGCCTTTGATGGTAGCGATGCGATTCCTCTCAGCTGTTTCTGGCACAAACCTCTTTGCAGTTTGAATGGTGTATATTTTTACCTTTGGTCTTGTGCTTCTTCAAAGTGGCTTGGATTGGTTGGGTGACTAGTTCTGCTAGGAGACCACAGTGAAGACCTTTTGTTTGCATTACATAATTTCCCTGGAGCTGCCAGATCTCACCTTCTGTTTCCCTTTTAACCTCCAAGGCATATGGCAGTCTGCCTGTGCAGTCAGACTTTTCCTAAGGGGGTAGATTAAAATAGGGATGGTTCTTCTTAACATAAGAACATAAGAGAACATAAGAACATAAGAGACGCCAATGTTGGATCAGGCCAAAGGCCCATCCAGCCCAACACTCTGTATCACACAGTGGCCAGAAATACCAGTGCCATCAGGAGGTCCACCAGTGGGGCCAGGACATTAGAAGCCCTCCCACTGTTGACCCCCCTCCCCCAAGCACCAAGAAGACAGAGCATCACTTGCCCCAGAGTCCCTAATAGCCACTGATGGACCTCTGCTCCATATGCTTATCTAATTCCCTTTTGAAGCCGTTCATGCTTGTAGCCGCCACCACCTCCTGTGGCAGTGAATTCCAAGTGTTAATCACTCTTTGGGTGAAGAAGTACTTCCTTTTATCCATTCTAACCCGACCGCTCAGCAATTTCATGGAGTGCCCACGAGTTCTTGTATTGTGAGAGAGGGAGAAAAGTACCTCTTTCTCTACCTGTTTTTTTCCATGCATAATCTTGTAAACCTCCATCATGTCACCCCTCAGTCGTCGTTTCTCCAAGCTAAAGAGCCCTAAGCGCTTTAACCTTTCCTCGGCTGCGGTCACACGGAGCATTAGCCATGCTACAGAGACAGAAGATAGGCGGATTTTCTGGGCGTGATCACAGTGCCACATCTGGGAAGTGTAGAGCTCCCGTGGTGAACCCAAGGCTTCCCGCCAAAGATGCGGGGTAAAAAACTAGTACTTCCGAGGTACTAGTTTCCAGAAATCGCAGGGCAAGGGCGGGCGCCTGATCGCGTTTCCGGTGGTAGGTCGTGGCATCTGGCACCTGCCCATGTCCCGTCGCTAAAAGGTTTGGGTTTTTTCCAAGTCTCCACGGGATGCGCACAAGCACCCAACGGCGCATGTGCACACTTCATTTAAAAACAAACAACACAGCCCCCTTCTTCTTTTCCGTACCCCCCCCAATCCTGGCTTGGCCTGATCGAGAGGAACTCTCTGCACCGGGTGGCAGAGGGGGAGGTGCAGGGGGGGCATAGCGGGAGGGTGGCCCGGCTGAAGCTCCTCCTGGAGGGGACCGGATGGAGGACACAGTTTGCATTCCTCTGCAGCCCTGGAAGGGGTTAAACCCGCTGAGCATTTTGCTAGAGAGGCCGCCTCTTTGCAGCACCACAGGATTGTCCTGTGATCGGCACTTCCCCCCTAACCACAGGACCAGGACGGGACCTCTACGGGACGTCTGATCATGCAACCGCACGTTATTTTGCTCCAGGGCAAACAGCCACGCTCCCCCCCCCCAGCATTTTCCTGCCCGTGTGACCGGGGGCCTCATAGGGAAAGTGTTCCAACCCTTTTATCATTCGAGTTGCCCTTTTCTGCACTTTTTCCAAAGCTATAATATCCTTTTTAAGGTGTGGTGACCAGAACTGCACACAGTATTCCAAAGGAGGTCGCACCATTGGTTTATATAGGGGCATTCTTATTTTGCAAAGAAGGAAGTTCTGTGGGATTATTGGTTTGCATGCTGGTTTAGGTAGCTGGTGGCATGTGCGTTAAAATTGTAAATGCAGCCAGACAAATTCTGTGGTGGAATCACATCAACAGAAAAGGAAACAAACAGAATCTCTCTTACACCTTGAGACTGTTGTTATAAAAGCATTTTGACCTGCATATTCTAAATGTCAAGAGAGATTATTATTACTAGTGGTGGAATGAAAATATGCACCCCATCAAGTTTATATGAGGAATGACACGTGGCTTGGCTGTGTGGGACAGAGGAACTGCCACTGCACTCGGGGCCCCTTGCAGTGCTTGGCCAAATTCTTTGACTTATTTCAGAAGACCGAGAGACTGGGCAGCTATAATGATCTAGAGGCTGGTCACAAACAGTGATGTTTGCATTTTTTTTTTTAAAGGCTTCTAAGGTGGTCTGATAGTGGCCTATTGCAAATACCAATCCTACATAGACTTAAATGGTTACTCCCTTATGCTTAGGAAAGCCCAGGAACTTCAGTTCTGTAAGGGGAATCCTTATCAGCCTAAGAATCTCATGATTATTTGGGAGAATCCATGAGAGCCAGCCTGGCATAGCAGTTAGAATGTGTTGGAAACACCGGCAAATACTTAAGTATTCAGAGGTTGTAATGGATCTTTGCTTCACTGGAGAGGAGGCATTTTCTTCTATGTAAAAACCTTTATTTCTAAGGGAAGTGTTCAGAGGAAATCTACAAAACAACAAAGACACCTAAGACAACATCTTTACACTTTGACCACACGGTCTACAACAATGGAGAGTCTTCTTTTTCTTCTTGACCTCTAGAAGGAAATCACCTGAATGCATTAACCAATGATTATTAGTAAGTAGGCTTCAGTTTCCCAGGCTTTCGCTCCATTGGCTCTGTGCCAGGTTCCCTTCCAGGTCAGTCTGAACACGCAGCATGATGGCAGTTGCTTGGGAGCGGGACTAGTCCCTCTGTTTGACCTGAACACGCCTCAGCACTGGGAAGCCTGGGTCGAGGGACTCAAGTCCATCTTGGCATTTTATGAGATCACCACTGAAGAAAGGAAGAAGGGCCTCCTCTTTGGCTCATGTGGCCCTGCCATTGTGGAGCTGGCTTGCAACTTGCTTGCTCCCACCAAGCGGTCTGAGTCCACGTTTGAGGACATCATTAAGAAGCTCCAGGAACACTTCGTTCCCCGGGCATCAGAGATTGTGTGCCACGTGGCTTTCCACTCACAGCAACAGCAACTGTGTGAGTCCATCGCGGTGTACCTGGCTGAGCTCTGCCAGCTCACCTCGGAGTGCACCTTTGGAGCCCAACTCAACACGGCCCTCTGCAACAGACTGGTATGTGGGCTAAGTGACGAGAAGCTCTGGCGGCAGATCCTGGAGGACAAGAAGTGCACCCTTGCGTCAGCCCTCATGACCCCCACGACTTGGGAGAGGTCGCACACTGCCACACACCGGACCAGAGCTGACCTTGCAGGCCAAGAGGAGTAGTAGGTACACTGGACTCAGCATTCCAGCCAGAGGCATGACTCAGGACCTGCTCCACGCTCCACACACGTCGAGGAGTCCGGTCGACAGGAGTGTGCCAGCTGCGGAGACCAGCACGACTGAAAAACCTGCCACTTCAAGGACGCAGTCTGCCAGAGCTGTGGCCGAAAGGGCCACATCGCCCAGGCCTGCCATTCCTGGGGGTCCCGGGCCCCACCGGCGCAACCCCAGCAGGCATGACAGGAATGCAGATCTACCACTCACAATGAGAGGCACACGTTCCAAGAAGAGTTCTGCACAAATCCGCACATCGCCGTTTGGCTTGACCGGGGTGATTATCGGAGTCTCCCACTGTGCGGAAGCAACGGGCTCTAACACCCCCTGGGCCACCAAGCGATCTAGCTCTGCCTAGATCTTGGGCCACATCACAATGGGGGGGGGGTGTCTGGCCTTAACCCGGATGGGGTGGATAGCCAGGTCGAGGACAAGGGAGATGGGGGCCCCCGTGTAGTGTCCGAGTGTGCCATCGAAAACCCTGGGGAACTCATTGCACACTGCTGCAAAGTTCTCAGCCCGGAGCTGATTAATCCCCCCGATCATCAATCCCAGGGGCCCGAACCAAGAAAGTCCCAGCAGACTGGAGAGCCTCCCCCCTCGCAAGTCCAATTGTCCATGGAAGTCCTGAAACTGCACCATAGACTTGCCCCAGCCCCGCACCGCCACAGGGTTCTTGTTAAAGTCCCGTAACTTAAACCCCTGTGGCTTTTGCAGAGGGCCCCCCCCCCGTGGGCAGAGCGAGCGCAGCGTCTCCTCCGAAATTATGGAGTAGTTAGAACCAGTGTCTAGTTCCATGCTACAGGGGGACCCCTCAATAAGGACCGTCACATGCACCTTATTTGGGCCATCGGGGGGCAAGTTACATACCTGGTGCTGCTGGTGGTGGGCAGACAGGGTATGGAGGTCGGTGGGTAGCTCTGCTGCTGTCTGGTGGGCTGAAGACTTCTGAGGGTGTCGTCGGGACTGGCAGACCCGGTGTAACAGGCTGGATTACCCCATTCTGGCCCATCCTAGAATAACCCCGGAGGGGTTATTGAGGGGTTATTCTGGCCTAGGCTAGAGTAACCCCGGGTTAATCTGGCCGGCTGTAACAGGCCAGATTCACCCCCCCTGGCCAGAGTAACCCCGGGGTTACTCTGGCCTAGCCCAGAGTAACCCCTGCCGG
>NW_015173674.1:1806417-1829359 GCF_001447785.1 Gekko japonicus
TTCTTTCTTGCTGTTGTGTCGACGATCAAAGCCACGTTTCTGGTATTCCTGGGCAGAGTGGATGTTGGTGCTGACGGTTGAATTGAGCTTTTTATTAATGGTTGTCAGTGTATCCAGTACATCAGGGTTAGCTTCATCTGAAAGAGGCATGGAGCCCACAATGTCAGCCTCTGAGGGCTTGAGGTCCATAGGAAGCTTTGCCTTCCGTCGATACATGACCTCAAATGGAGTACACATGGTTGAGGCATGCACAGATGTGTGATACGCAAACAGAACACCAGGGATAAATTGGTCCCAGTTGTTGCCTCGGTCATTGACAAGCTTACTAAGAGATTGTTTGAGTGTTCAATTGTTATTGGGGAAGTATCTCTCTTAGTAGGAAAAGACAGCAGCCCCAGAAAGCAGGCCTGGGGGGTTAATCTGGCCGGGGGGGGTTATTCTAGCCTAGGCCAGAGTAACCCCGGGGTTACTCTGGCCGTGGGGTTAATCCGGCCTGTTACATCGGGCCAGATGGCCTGTCTTGTTGCAGGAGCGGCAGATGGCGTCCCTGAAGCAGCAAGCCCGGCGCTCGTGCGCTTCCCTGCAGCTAGCACATTGGGATGATGCAGAGGGGGCTTTGGCCAATGGTGCTCCCCCAGGGCGATGCTGCTGGGCGGGACAGTGGTGGACCTGGAGCACTTTGTTCTTTTTCTCAGTCGTCCGACTCGAGCGTTGCTTGTGTGCGATGGACCGCCCGCCCGCGGTGCACCTTCTCGTAAGCTGCGGCCTCCCTGAGTGCCTTGTCTAGGGTCAGGTTGGCCTGGCTAACCAGTTTCCTCTGGAGTTTGGGCTCCTGGAGCCCCAAAAGAAACTGGTTCAGCAAGGTGTCATCCAGGTGGGGGAAGGAGCACCTGGTGGCCGCCCGCCGGAGCCCGGCCAAGAACTCAAAGGCTGGCTCGTCCAGCCCCTGGTTCCGCACAAAAAAGTCAATTCGCTCAGCAAACGTTGTGGGCATTGGTGAAAGATGATCGGTCAGTGCTTTCACCAGCACCTCATAGGACTCTTCCTTAGTCTGCTTTGGCACAATGAGGTCCTTAAGCAGCAAGACGGTGTCTATGCCACAGGACTGGAGGAGATGGGCTTTTTTCTTACCCAGGTCGACGATGTCGTGGCAGTCGAAGTAGCTCTCCAGGATCTCGAGCCAGGTCTCCCACTGTGCGGGTTGGGAGATGTCGAAAGCGTCCTGGGAGGTAGCCATTGTACTGTGGCCACATGGTGAGAGTAGCTCGGGAAAAGCGATGGCTGGAGCAAGGCGGGGCATGCTGCTGCTTTCAGGGTCAGTAGGGCGAGTTACGGAGCGAGGAGCGGAGCAGTGAGCGGCGACCAGAGAACCAGGGTGCGAAGCGGAGCAGCTTGTGGCGGTCTCGGCGTTGGGGCTCGATGCAGTGCTCAAATCTTCGTCCGGGTCACTGTTCATGGGAGTTAGAATCCCATCCTCGTCGCCAGTGAAAAGTACTGAGACTTACTAGTGATTTCAGCACTCATACTTTAATTCAGCTCAGAACAAAGACAACTTGCCCAGCTTGCAGGCTGGTTTATATGCACAACAACCCCACCCTCAAAACACACCCACACACTAGTGATTGGCTATTTACAGTGGTTGAGAGTTCCATAGGCTTTCGACTGGAAGCCTAGCCTGCCAGTAGGTGCGGCTAGGATCCACTTGTCCCATTGTTCCTGCGAGCGAAGCTCGACAGCTTCGCCTGACCGCATGGCACAATGGCCGCACACGCGGTCTGGGATGGATACATTACAGAACCGGCACTTAGACTTCCGAGCCAGACCTTAGCCCCTAAAATCCAGGTCTGGGTCATGATAGAGGGGTCCCCTTGTTCCATGGAGCTGGATTCTGGCTCCGTCGCCTCCATCATTTCAGAAGCAACCTTAAAGAGACTGAAGGCCCTAGCCAGGAGTTATGTTTGGTGGCCAGGAATCAACGCGGAAGTGGAGGCTTGGGTGAAGCGCTGCCAGCAATGCCAAGCTGTCCAGCCATCGCTGCCTAGCGCAACCACACAAACTTGGGTGTCAACCAGGATGCCGTGGTCAAGACTCTACATCGACTTCGCCGGGTCATTCCACAGACTGCTGTTCCTGGTCACGGTCGACTCTTACTCAAAGTGGCTGGAGATAAGCCCCGTCTCTGCCACTTCCTCCAGGGCCACCATCTGGGCCCTTTGCAGAATCCTTGCAACCCACAGATTGCCTGACACCATCGTCTCGGACAACGTGTTGGCGTTCACATCTGAAGAGTTCCAGGAGTTCCTCTGCAGCAACCTGATCCGGCACGTGAGGTCTGCCCTGTTCCACCCCGCCACCAACGGGCAGGCAGAATGAACGGTGCACACCGCAAAAGAAGCCCTTAGCTGCCTAACGGAGGGGGACTGGGAGTTCCGCCTGGCCCATTTCCTCTTGGCACAACAGACTACTCCCAACCCTGTCTCCGGCTGTTGCCCGGTGGATAGGCCAGCAGCCCACGATTCTCTTGGACTGACTCCATCCAGATAGGGCCCTGGAGTCGTGCAGCCTGTCTGAAAAGAGGAAGGCACCCCAGAGGTTCTTCCCAGAAGACACAGTGTATGTCCAGAACTATGGCAAGGGCCCCCCATGGCTAACGGGTCGAATAATCTGTCCTACAGGTCCCGTGTCGTACGAGGTTTCTACAGAAGATGGGCAGGTCCTGCGGTGGCATATCGACCAGCTGAGACGGCGCCTGCTCCCAGCTTCGGAGAATGCCCCTGCTCCAGGTAACCTTGACGTGGACCTGCCAGACAGCCCTGATCTCGTACCCGCCGAAGGCAGTTTGCAGGAGCAGGCTGCTAGGCAAGCTGCCTCCGCACCGGTGCCAGAAAACACTCCTCCACCTCTGCAGCCGAGCGCTCCGGTACCTCCGCCCACCAGGGCTTCCAACACCCCAGTCCCAGCTCCTAGGCATTCCATGCGGGAGCACCGCCCCCCCGGCCTATCTCAAGGACTATGTCACCTAGGGTGGGCTCGAACTACGGGGGAAGGGGTGTTATGTCCACTGACTGCCACTAGGTGACAGCGGTCTACAACCAGAGCTTGGCTCCTAGGAACAATAGGTACTAGGATCCTGAGCCTCCCAGTTAGCACCTATAGGAACTGTGGCAGGAAGTTCAAACCCTCCAATGGGACTTGTGGGTGTGTATCAGGGACTGTATATAGTTGGCCATGCCGGACGTTTGTAGGTTGTTATGTTGTGTACGAGTAAACCATGAGCTGATAATCACGCTGTGTCCAGTTTCTTCATGCGTTGAACCCACGGCACAACAACATAGTAGCTAGAAGCCTTCATTTGCATGGCATCACTTACACTTCTGTTACCTGATTGGCCTGCTCTGCAAGGGCAGCCAATCTGAATGTAGCAGCTAGGAGCCTTTCTAACAATGCTTGTTCATTTGAAGCTCTCACTACACAACATATTGTTTCAGAACAATCCCACAAAACCCGCAAAATACATTTGCCCAGAGCCATCACAGGATAAAAAAAAATTGGCAATAAAGAGGGAGAAGAGATCGGATTAATACCCTGCCCTTCACTACCTGAAGGAGTCTCAGGATGGTTTACAATCCCCTTTCCCTTCCCCTCCCCACAACAGACACCCTGTGAGGTAGGTGGGGTTGAGAGAGCTCTTTCAAGAACTGCCCTTGAGAGAACAGCTCTGAAAAAACTTGTAATTGACCCAAGGTCAAAACAGCAGCTGCATGTGAAGGTGTGGGGAATCAAACCCAGTTCTACCAGTTTAGAGTCTGTGCTTCTAACCACTACACCAAACTGGCTCTGAAGTTTATTTCAGACCCCCCTAAACTTGCTTAACCTAATGCCTGTCTTCAGTTTGAGATTAGTTTAAGGGACTTTCACACATGCTAAATAATGCAGTTTCAATCCACCTCAGCAACTGTTTGCGAGCAGATGTTGCCATTTCACACAGTAAAATCCAGTTGCAAAGGGCATTGAAAGCAGATTGAAAGTGTGTTAGTATGTGTATGTGTGTGTGTGTGTGTGAAATGTCTGCATCATCTTCCCACACAGGAGGAGGAACACCATTGTCTAATTTATTTGGTATTTTTCCATCTCCCCTCACTCCCTGGACCAGTTTTTGACATCTGAGTAGCATGGTCACAACTAATGGAGGCTGCCTCATCAATGTCTGTTTTCTTCATTCCCAAAGATGCCCCATGACAGACTCCTCTCTGATAAAGAGCATCCAGCAGCCAGATTAGCCGCTCTCGGAATGGGCTGGCTCCAGAGAACAAGTGAGAGGCAGGCCAGAGGGGGACTAGACGGAGCTTGGTCAACCCAATTGTTTGTGCTCCTTGGGCGGGTTTAAAGGGATTACAGGCCACAGGCCTCTGGTGGTTTATATACTGGGGGTGGGGTGGAGGGGGGACAACCTCAGGGGTAAATTAGATTCTTTGTGTTTTATTTCTTTCAGTCAGGCTTGCCCAGAAAGGCTGGGGAGTGCAAGATAGATAGGAAGGATAAGAGGACAACCAATTAATTAAAATTCAAACCCCATTTCATTTGCTTTCTAATTAAACCAGCAAGCATGTTTCGACAACTGATTATCAGTCCTGGACAGTTGCTTGTCTTCTTTTTCATTTTGTTCTTCGTGCCATTTAAACCGATGTCCATTTCATTTTCCTCCTTTATTTTAATGTTCGTTTTTAGCAGCGGCGAGCTGGCCATTGTTTCTCTGCTGCTCTCTGTTCTCAGAGAAACAGCTTCTACAGCTCATCCGGGAAATAAAACTAGCCAATAGGACATGTTACAGGAAAACTGAGGATACGTGTGAAAACACAAGGCAGACAATAGGCAGGGATGTCCCCTTCTGCCGTCCTCTCACAGGAACTCTTTGAGCAGACATGCAGATGCCTGTTATCAGTAGCTCAGTGGGCCCCACTCCACAAGGTTGGGGGAGGAGGGTGCTGAGGGAGGCAGCTGGGGAATTTGCAGGAAGATGGCAGCTGGGGAATGGTTAATGACCATTCATAGCACCACTTCCCTGCTCCTGACTGCTCACTAAGTTCACCCACCTCACCTGTGATGATGTGACCCCAGAGGCACAGGCCAACACCACTTCATCTGCTGGAGTCTGTTGGTTCAAAATTATCTTCTTTCAAATGCAAAGCTTATATCAGCATATGAAACTGCAATGTATTGAGCCTAGACCATACTTCGGTTGATGCTTAATTCGGACAGAGCTTCAGGATCCATAACAATAGCTGACCAGGATCCTAGAATGGACCAGTAGGGAGACAGGGATCCTAGAGTAGACCAATGGAGTAACAATGTAGTGTAAATAGCCTATCGTGGGAGTGTGTGTGTGTTTGGGATGTAACCTTTTGCATGCATAAATACCTGCCTTCAGTCAGGGATTCTCAGTCTTCTTTCTACTTGCTGAAATCACAAATAAACTTTATGCTGATCACTTTATGCGTCTGAACCCAGTATATTTCAGAAACTGTCATGCAAAGTAAGATCACTGCCCCCCCTCCCAGCCAGGGCCAGTTCCTGGTTTTGAGGGGCCTGGGCAGAGTCTTCCTAGGGCCTCCCCTCTCCTCTTTTGTCCACCACCAGGTCTCTGAGCATGCCCCCTTCCCCTCACCTGCATGCTGCTCACCTGCCTGTATGTCCTGACCCCACCCACTTGTAAGTTGTCCCACTCTGCCCATGCTCACAACTGCCTGCAGCCCTTTTCCCACTGGCACTGGGCAGTGAGTGTAGCTGGGAGGAGGAGGAGGAGGAGATTGGATTTATACTCCACACTTTACTACCCAAAGGAGTCTCAGAGTGGCTTACAATCTCCTTCCCTTCCCCTCCCCACAACAGACACCCTGTGAGGTAGGTGGGGTTGAGAGAGCTCTTTCGAGAACTGCTCGTGAGAACTGCTCTGAAAGAACTTGCGAGTCACCCAAGGTCACACCAGCAGCTGCATGTGGAGGAGTGGAGAATCAAACCCGGTTCTCCCAGATCAGAGTCCGTGCTCCTAACAACTACACAAAACCAGCTCTCCACACCAAACTGGCTCTCCTCACCAAACTGGCATAGTGGCACACTAGCAAAGAAGTGAGTGGTGGAGTTGACAGCAGGGGGACCTGGGCCTGAAGATCTCCCAGAATTACAGCTGATCTCCAGATATTACAGAGGGTGGATTGGAGGCTTTATACACCTTTACCAACCCTGTCCACCCCAGGCTCCACCCATACATCTCCAGGAATTTTCTAATCTGGGGTTGGAGACCCTAGGACCCTGGCAGCAGCCCACTGTTGTCTGCATAAACTGGATGTGGCTCTTTACGGAGATGTTTTCCCAGCCCTGCAATCGCTCAGAGATGCTAGGCATGCCAAACATGTGCAGTGCAGTGAGCTACGGGCCTTCCCTGACAAGGGCTAATTTCTTTTATCACGTAAGTTATGATCATTAGTTGCTGAAACCGAGCCTTTTTCATAATGGCTCATTATAGAAAAGACATCCACACGATTAATCAAGAATTTGTAGTTAACGTTTTCAGTCCCTTTGCAGTACGGCTGAAATGAAGCAGTCACAGTAACTATATCTTCCAACAAACTTTCAGTTTGCATAATGGCTCAAGAAGATCCAAGCTCATTTTTTTTCTTTCCAGAGGAAAGAAATTAATATAACTTTAACAGTGTTGAAGATTGCCTTTCGTATGTATAATAAAGTTGGAGTCTGTGCACCATGGTTTTAAATTGAGGTTGATCAAGCCAAACCAACTAAAATTACAGCTTCACAAATCGTCATCCGAGGAGTCATACAGCCTCACTTGTTCTGCTGAGCAAAACCTGCCAAGCAAACAAAAAAATATAGAGGGGGAAAAACCACCGGAACACTAAATAACCAAGCACCTGAATGAATTTGGAAACTGGAAAGAACGAATAGTCATATAAATAGCTTCCAAAGGCTACCACAAGTCCTTTGAAATTTTCTTTTTTAAAGATTGCAAGGCAGCTTTTAGATGTCCATAGACTTTTATTTGTAACACCGCACTGAGAGACCCATTCTAAGCACATTGAAATCAATGGGTCTTAGGCTGTAGTCATTCTGCATAGGACGTCACTGTATTTTCTTGATAGAGTGGGAGAGAAGGCCAGCAGAGTTCCTCCTGCTCATTCCATCCCTAGACCCTTTCCCCTCGCTCTGACCTCCAGGACCAAGTACGTCTCCAAGATGAGCAGCACAGCAGGTTGAAGAAGGGCCAAATGACAGACCCAGAGAGGGATCAGTTGGGGGAAGCTACACTTGCCTTGGCTCTCACTGCATTGGGAGATTACATAAACACAAACCATAAGGTGAATTTAAGACATCTGTCTCTTCATTACGGTGAAGAAAGCACACTTGATTCAGACCTCATCTTGGGATCTGCAGTATGGAGGACCATTGCAAGCTGAAGCAACCTATGCACGTATGTGCATATTTGGGCTGTCAACTGACTAAACAATGTTAAGTCACAAAGCACCCATCTTTTAGACACTTAATTATTCAATTAGATTTAAAAAGACACGTTACCCAACCTCAATAAAACTGCCTTTTTGAGATAGTGAGGAAAATGTCAAATAACATATAATTTAGTAAACAAAACCCAGTGCTCCTTGTTGAAATGTTAAAGTCCATCCTGAATATGATCTTTTTTCATTTCTTGCTCCAGTTTAACACTCCAGAATCAAGATGAACTTTACAAACCCCTAATTTCAGACCTGCTGGTTAAAATTAGTCCTTGTTGACCAATGTCATTCATGACCGATTTTAAAGCATCAGTTGACCAGTTAAAGCTTGCGGCCAATATACAGATATTCAGATAAAGGCTGCAATTCTCAACATGCTTTCTCGAAAGGAAATTCAGATTTACAACACATTACACTGATTTTTATTTAACTATTCACTTGAATATTTTGTTTAATACACTTCCAAAGTAGAACTCAGGGATCTACCTATAGAGTTCTCAGATGGTCTTCCGTTACAACACTGACCAGACCCAGATCTGCTGGGAAAAGGCTTGCCCTTTGCCTGGCTATGGTGGGCAAACCCCTGCTCTCAGTCCCAAAGCACTACCCTTGAAAAATTAAGGAGCAGGGGGGAAATGACCACCATAGTGAGACTCTAGGAATTTCCCAATGCCTCTATGGTCTTCATAACAGATATTAGGGGACATTCCTAGAGTGCCATCCAGCGATATGACATCTTCCCCAGATTCCACCTTCCCCAAGCATTGCTTTCAGAATCTTTGGGATTTGCCAAGGCCAGGGGTCATTTCCTGCAGAAGCGCACAGGAGCGGAGCTCCGGCAGTAAAGAGCCCAGGGGGTGGGCACATGCAAAAAGCCTCACCCCCTGCTCCCAGAAGCCCTCAGTCAGAGCAAGAAGCAGCCAGGTAAGTTGCAGAGCCCCCCCGCCCCCCCCGGTCCAAAGCAGTCCAGTGGCACCTTTAAGACCAGGTTTTATTCAGGTACAAGCTCTCCCTCCTCTGTGAGGACAGATCTGCACGCTCCCCCCCCCCAATAGCTAGCAATCCAAAACAGTCCAGTGGAGCCTGAGTGGTGGGTGTTGCCTTCTGACACACTTCCTGTGATGTCAAATAAGTTATGCTAATGAGCTCCTGCACCTCTTTTTCTATGAAATGACCCCTGGCCAAGGCAGTGTTGGCAACCCTAGCTGGAAGACTGCCACTGTTAGCAGAGTTAGGGGAATATAAACCAATTCCACACATGTGGTTGCATTCAGTAATGTTTACTTTAACAACAAGATTGCAAAAAGCATTTACTAACTGTAGGCTTTCCAGTAGCAGAGAGTCCTTCAGGATATAACAATTCACAGAGAGAAGGGAATACGAGGTGCAGTCAACAAGCTCTGAACAGTAGAAAAGATAAATTAACAGCTCTTCTTGGAGTTAAAATAGACTAAATGCACCCTGTATATGCATTAATTAATATGCTCATATGTTGCTGCCTCTCCAACCACTGTACCATTGCTGTCAGCAAGCAGGGAATTCTCCAGCCTTTTGCCTGATGTCACTGTTACTGTGATGTTACTGTTGACCTTGCTTATCTTAAAAACTTATGTAAGTTGAATTCTGCAAAATATTTGCAAATCAGACACTTAAAAGAACTATTAGGCCCTGAGCTCAGGTAACTGCTCCCAAAATACTTCCAAAGGTAGGATCCTTCACGTGCTTTTATTCTATCAGTTTCATCACGAGATTCGGACAAAATACATTACTCCAATTATTGCCATCTATCCAGGCAGGTCTAACCAGTTTTATTCCACTCTCCTTTTAGCTGATTCCTGCAATGAAATTACTGCCAAGGTAGTAAGATTTTGTGCCATAGCCAGCCTAATCAGACAGCAGATTATTGCCTTTTAAGAAATTTTAAATATATTTTAATTTTAATCCACTTTATCCATCTAAGTTCCTGTCTGTATTTCTTGCTTAGTCGTATTTATGTAATTAATGCATATGTTATGTATTAATCTACTGTCTGATATTGGATCATCATAATAAAACTGTACTGTAATATATAATAAAACTGTCCTGTAGTACTGTAGTATTAGATATGGTATACATTTAGTATTGGATATGGCATAAATTATAGCCATGGTGGAGCCTGTCATCAGATAGCATCTTGAACTTCCTGATCAATCTTTGGCAATGGGAATGGCATGTCTTAGCGATGCAAGACCTATTTTGGAGTGATTACTCACCATGTAAAGGTGGGAACCAATTAGAAAAACAGGCTATGCCATCACATTCATAGTAGCTACTGCTTCTCTACTGTCTACATAACCAACCCTTTAACACCTTTTGATTTGTTTTCTGTTGGATCTATTTTCTTCTCCTTTTTTGGCATAAGACGTAGGATTGACAGCATGGTCTATTTTACCCACAGAACACAATCAACACTGTTAGTGGTAATATGGGCTCCACTGAGTGGTCCTGCTAAAGGGTCACACAGCCCTGTCCTCGGGGAGGTAAAAAGAGTGCTCTATTTTATAGGGTGTTTTTGTTGGTGGGTGGTGAGTACTTTGTGTGTGTGTGCCTGGAAGTCATGGTTGACTTCTGGCGACCCCTGGTGGGGCTTGGATGTTTCAGAGAGGTAGCTTACTATTGCCTGCCTCTGTGTTCCAGCCCTGGTATTCCTTGGAGCTGGAAGTCCTTGCCAGGGTCAGCCCTGCTTAGCTTCCAAGATCTGATGAGATCAGGCTTGCCTGGGCTATCCAGGTGCTCTGTTTTCTATGCTCATTCAGTAGTCTCTCTTGAGGTTGCCAACAAAGATAAGTATTTCATTCCTATTATACTGGTACCTTTTGTCCCATGGCTGAGCTCCCATTAGACACTGGGATGAGTCCAACAGGGTCTTCTCACACTGATCCATGGCATGGGAATGACACTGCATAGTTACTAACATTGGGGTGACATAACTCACACAATATCATGATAATGCTTGGTCAACGGAAACCTGAGTTGGATTTCTTCTACCCCAGGCAAATGTTTGGATAAAAAGATCTGGCAACAGTAATAATATTTAGCCTTTCTATGATGTTATATAGTTGTCAGATCTCTTCACATATGTGAACTCATAGCCCTGACAAAAACCCCTGTAAGGCCATAGAACAAAGTTATAGTCCAATGGCACCTTTAAGACCAACAAAGTTTTATTCAGGGTGTCTTAAAGGTGCCATTGGACTCTAACTTTGTTCTATTGCTTCAGACCAACACGGCTACCCACCTTGATCTACGTGGCATGATATTATTGAAGCATTCCAGTTTAACTGTGTCCCTTATATTTTCTTTACTTGGAGAACAAGTCTGTTCAATGGTAAGACTTTAGGCAATTTACAAAGTGAAATTAGAGATATCCATTCAGACATAATAATGAATCTGTCATATATTTTGAAATACATGCCTAGAAATAAACTGCACATTTCCATGTAATTATTGTAATGTTTATTAATATTCTTGTGGTTCTTTTTGGACAGGAGATCGCAGCTTGTGGTAGGGCTTGCCGATGCTAGGTAGAGTGGTGGAGGGAAAATGATAGATGATAGTTCGATTCAGTTTATGAACTGCCCTCCCCCGAAGGGCTCAGGGTGGTGTACAACATATACCATCATATCAATAATAAAATAGTACAAAAAAGTTCAATAAACCAATTAAAACAATACAGTACTACAATGTAATCCTCTGCTGGTGTCTGATGTCAATTTGTGCCCTCCCCATGGAAGGGGGGAGGAAGGGCGAGAGGTGGAGGCCAGGTTTGATGGTAGACCGTTGCTGTCCTCAACCATAGGCCTGGTGGAACATCTTTGTCCTAGGCCCTGTGGAACTGTCCTAGGTCCTGCAGGGCATGGATGTCACCAGGCAGAGAGTTCCACCAGGCCAGGGCCAGGGCTGAAAAGGCCCTGGCCCTGGTAGAGAACAGCCAGATACCTTTCGGACCAGGGATCACCAAGAGATTTTGCTTCCCAGAGCGTAGTGCTTATTGGGGGGGGGATATTAGGAGAGGCGGTCCCGAAGGGACGCTGGCCCCAGACCATTCAAGGCCTTGATGGTTAATATCAGAACCTTCAATCTGACCTGGGACTCAATCTGGAGCCAGTGCAACTGACAGAGCACTGGTTGGATGTGTGCTGTTAAAGGGGTCCCTGTAAAGATCTGGGCCACTGCATTCTGGACCAGTTGCAACTTCCAGTTCAGTTTCAAGGGCATTACAGTAATCCAGCCTGGAGGTGACCGTTGCATGGATTACTGTGATGAGGTTGGAGGGAGAAAGGAAGTGGTCCAGTTGCCTGGCCTGGCGCAACTGTAAAAAATGCCAGCTTGGCAACATTTGTGACTTGGGCCTCCATTGATAGGGAGATATCCAAAATCACACCTAGGCTCTCGGCAGTTGGCACAGGTATTAAAGTTGCCCCCTCAAGAACTGGAAGATGGAACTCCACCCCTGACTCACCCCTACCCAGCCAGAGAACCTCTGTCTTTTGTGGATTCAGTTTCAACCAGCTCTGTTTTAGCCATCCAACCATGGCCTCCAGACCCTCAGCCAAACTAGATGGCCATCCGTCCATTAACAGATATAGCTGGGTGTCATCAGCGTACTGATGGCAACCCGGCTTGAACCTCCATGCCAGCTGGGCAAGAGGCTGCATATAGATGTTAAATAACATTGGAGAGAGGATTGCCCCAAGCTAGCCCAATCTATTTTTTTTGAGCCCCCGGAGGGGAATTTTTATTGATTTTTTTAACACTACAAAAAACTACAACAGAAGGGGGGGGGAACTACATATAAGGGAGAAAGTAAAGAATCCACTACTGACTAAAAACCCAAGAGAGGAGATCCTTCAACTAGCTTTTTTGTATCCAAACTTTTCATCTTTGTACTTCTTATGAACTGTGTCAAACTTTTAGAACTTTTAACCCTCCCCATTTAAATTTAATTGCCCAATAACAGAGTCCCCCATCATCCCCTGGAACCAAAGTTCTCAAAGGCATAATTCAGAGTCCTTCAGACCCCCCTCATCCCCTGGAACCAAAGTTCTCAAAGGCACAATTCAGAGTCCTTCAGGCCCCTGCTCAGACAAAGAGTCCTCGCCAGATGAACCAGTTTCCAGCTTGTCGCTGGACCTACTGTCCTCTTCTTTTTTCTCGTCCTCCGACCTTCCCAGCTGTTCTTTTAGAAATTCTTGAGCTTTAAGAACAGAGTCAATCTTAACCTTCTTCTCTTTGATCTTAAATGCTACTCCTTCTGGAAATAGCCATTTGTATCCAATTGAATTTGTTTGGAGGAAGAGCACAAGTTCTTTGTATTTCTTTCTCTGTTGCCTTACTTCAAATGGAATATCTTTTAGTGTTCTGACCGCATTCTCCCCCACCTTCAGGGGTGTCACAGCCACTGCTTTCAGGATAGCATCCCTGACATGCCTCTTCAAGAATCTTACTACAATTTCCTCAGGCAGATTATTTTTCTTTATGTATCTTGAATATGACCTGTAGGCCACATCCATGTCGTTGAGTAACAATTCCGCCTTTATGTCTGTTGCTGGGGCGAGTAGCTCACTCATAAGTTCTTTAAGATTCTCTCCTCTATTCTCTGGCACCCCTTGGAAGCGCAGGACCATGTTGGCCTTATCCATTTGCACTTGCAGCATCTGATCTTCCAAAGAAACAGTTTTCTTTTCCAATTTTTGCACTTTCTTCCTCACTTTCTGCGTTGTCTCAGCCATTTCCTTTACTTTCTCAGCATCCTGCTTCATTACTTGGATCAAGTCCGTTATTTGCGTTTGTTGAGCAGTGATGCTTGTTGTTACAACTGACAGCTGCTTTTGTTCTGCTGTAATATTTGCTGTTACCACGGACATCTACTCTTTAAAGGCATTTAGCTGTTCCAGTAGAGGGCGCATGACCTCAGCTATTGCCTTCGTCATCTCACTGGTCGTTTCCGGCTTCGGGGACTCTAGTTTCGTTTTTACAAGTTTCTCTTTGTCTCTGTCCCTCTTCCCCACCATCTTTTTCCTGTTTGTTTACTTTCACGAATTTTTTAAAAGTCTCTGAATATGTGCTTGGCTGTATAGCTCGATTGGGTGAGTACTTCTGGGCAATCGCACGTTTATTCTTCCGCTCCCCCCCTTTTCGCTCAGCGATTTATACGCATGGGAGGCATCCCTCCCTCGATTGCTTCTGCCGTTCCGCCGTGTAGGGTAGGGAGCGTCTTTTTTTAAAAAAAATCATTTCTCAGTTGACTCACATTCATAATTTGTCTTCTGACCCTGCTTCATTCGTCATTTCTCATGCCCGATCTCCTGCGCTTGACCCGGTTAGCTTCACTTGTACCATTTGGTCTCTCGGCTGGACGAACCACTGGAGCAAGGGGGAGCCTCGATTCTCTGGCATTCAGCCATCGAAGAGGCTACCCCCTCAAAGCTCCTTGGCCAGGGTCCCTTCGCCGGGCCCCTGGCGGGGGTTACGAGCCTGCTCACCCCCTCCCTTCACCGGAGCACGGAGACACCCCCGGGAGGTCCAGGAGGTGAGTCCGTGAGTGTGCCGCCATCAACCGGAAGTCCAAGCTAGCCCAATCTAGTCAGATCTCAGAAGCTAATCAGGGTCAGCTCTGTTTAGCACTTGGATGGGAGACCACCAAGGAGGTTCAGGGTTGCTACGCAGTGGCAGGTAATGCAAACCTGAAGAAAATGGCTTTGGAGGGTGGTCTCTATGGTATTATATCCTGCTGCGGTCCCACCATCCTCAAACCTCACACTCCCCAGGCTCCACCCCCAAACCTCCAGGAATGTCCCGCCCCAAAAGCTGGCAACCATATCAATGAATCAAAGGAGCCATAACTTTGCTTATACAAGAAAAAAACCTTATCTAATATTGAGGAATGCATCACTCAGTTTTTAAACCAAGGGATACATCTTTGATGCAACAGATTTAATCCTCCATAGTTCAAATCTTTAATTGTTGGTTTATACATATGTACTCTTTTAAAAATTGATTTGTATTATCGTTTTGGAGGGCTGCGGTGGCTCACAGGTTAAGACGCTGGATTGCAGACTGGAAGATCGGTAGCTCAGCAGTTCATGACCCTAGTGCCACGTGACGGAGTGAGCTCCCGTCTCTGTTCCAGCTCCTGCCAACCTCGCAGTTCGAAAGCAAGAAATTGCAAGTAGATAAATAGGTACCGCTTCGGTGGGAAGGTAACAGTGTTCTGTGTGCCTCGGTGTTTTGTCATGCCAGCCACATGATCACGGAGAATCTTCGGACAGTGCTGGCTTTTTGGCTTGGAAATGGAGAGGAGCACCACCCTCTAGAGTTGTATTCAACTGGCTTTCGAGCAAGGGAAACCTTTACCTTTATTATCTTTTAAAAACTTTTTCTGCCTTCAATACAAAGACGGTTAAGTATATTTTTTGCCTATTGTGTGTACCCATCATGATCACAAAGGGTACCACAAGAAAGCTCCTCTAATGCTTCAACTAGTTGAGGCAACTGCCAGCAAAACAGATTTGACAGTATCTAGGCAAGCACTTTAATGTGTCTGATGTGACAGAGCTTCAGCAAATACTGCAAGGCCGCTTCACAGTGCTTTGTTGCTCCATTAAAAAAAATGAATAAATGTGATGTCCAAGAAATTACTTTGCCTGGACAGAATTGTCTTCAGCATGCAGCAACTCAAGATTCCAGTTATCAGGAGAGCAAGAATGGCAAAGGATTTTTTAAAAAACATTTTGCACTCCTTTGGCACCATTATCATAACACCCTTTCCAACACAATTCTTGCAAGACAAATTGTACCTTGGGACATTGTTGAGAATTTTTCATCCATCAACATAAAGTATTAAAATTGACATTATCTTCTCTTTATTGGGGCGTGAAATCTGCGGGGTGAGAAAAAAAACAAAATTGGTTCACAGCAGGAGTGGGCCTGGACATCTGCCCCATCCAGCCCTCTGCTGATGCAGGCACTGACCCCCCCAGTTGATCACAAAATTCTCCAAGCTGTGCTAAAACCAAGCTCAGTCCAGTGGAGGCAGGTAGACCTTGAATTGTCCAACAGTTTGTGAACCTCTCTCTTAGCACTTAATCAGCAGTACAGTTCTGCCCTGGAAATTTTAATTGTGCATGTTGTTCAACCTACAAAATCCACAAAACAGGCTCACATGATCACTTGCATACCCGGGCACCCAGCTGGAGCTTCTCCACTAATTCCACGGAAGGCATCTTTGTAATTAGGAGATTCTTCATTTGCTGATGACACTTTTCATTACAGCTCGGCAGTTCCTCACGTGCAGTGGAGAACAGTCCCGTTTGTTACATCTCTTGGAATTGATGATATCAGTTGGCTGGTGACTATAATAGATCTTGTGGCCCCTCCAAGTCACAGGCATAGTTATGACCTGCACTAGCCTGTACAGTCACTCCAATCACAATAAATACAAACAGACGCTTTTATAGAATCTGAAAAAGAACCAAACAGCATTGCCTGCTCTTGAGCTCTCTTTCTCTTAGCAAGTTGCAATCAGTCACAGAAATAATAGGTTAAAAAAAATAACTAACGAAACAGAGATATGCTTAAAATTATTTAGTTCAACGTTTCAGCTTTTGCCTTCCTCAGTAATGCAGAGCGGTTAGTTTTCAAAACCGGCACTGGAAGCTAAGGGGATAGGTCCAAGAATTCTCAGGAAGGCCCTGCCTTGCTTTGCAGAGAGGATCAGAACACAAGGAAAGCTTTAAAAACATTAAAACAGATTCTATAAAAGCGTCTGTTTGTGTTTATTGTGATTGGAGTGACTGTACAGGCTAGTGCAGGTCATAACTATGCCTGTGACTTGGAGGGGCCATAAGATCTGTTATAGTCACCAGCCAACTGATATCATCAATTCCAAGAGATGTAACAAACGGGACTCGCCCTCCCCACGAACAGGCTCAGGGTGGCTTACAAGAGGGCAAAATATGCCCATACATAAAACAGGATAAAAACAGTAAAAAAATGGTAAAAAATGTTACACTACACAGAGCAGATTCTGATCTTTAGACACTGTGAACTTCCCCTTGCACCTGTCATTTCACCCAGCCCTGTGCCACTGAAGGGGAGTTTTTTGCTGGATTCCTACAGTTTTTTGCTATATTCCTACAGTGTAATGATGCTTTCAATTTTTAAAGAAGCTGTCAAAGAGCCCACTGATGGCATGGTGAAGTGTGCATGTGGGGGGCAAACACAAGGGAAAATGGCCCCAATGGGGAGTCTTGAAGGTCTGCACTTTCCTGTCCACATGGTGGGCAAGCATATGTTGACTATGATTTTTCTGGAAAGACTGTACCAAGGCATGTTTCAGAAAGAATGGAGGCTGTGGTAGAATGGGCCTGCTCTGGCCTGCAGGCTCCATTCCACTCTGCCCTCCAAGGTTTTTCAACACCTGGAGAGGCTTTTCTCTCTCTCCAGTAACCCACTGCCACCACCTGACCTTTGTAGGACTTGCCCACTGGGAGGGTCAGGACTCCCAGCTTTCCCTTTCCCAGTTCTGAGGGCTGGCCCCTGTATCTCCCACTGCCCAGTGCCTGGTCACCATGTGGATGATTTACTGCCTTGTACACCCCTGGAGGAATAGCTGCTTGCTAACTGCTGGCCTTCCCCCGGTGCTCCTTTTGAAATAGCATGTCCGAGATGGTGGGGGTCTAAGTGGTATAGAGAACCACTATCAGCATTAAAAGTTATAAAGTATTTATTTAAAAGAAAATGTTCACAAGCATACTTTTAGCACCAGATTGAGTGCGGATTCAAAAGAAATGGATAAAACGCAGTTCCTCTGCTCCTCTCACTATACATGCACTATGAAATGTTAAAATATAGGACAGGCTCCCTAGCTTAGTAAGTTACAGATCTCTACAGTGTTTTAATTACCTTCAAACTTCCATCCTGCTGACCAGGCCACTGCATGGCTAATGGCCACCAGCTCCAGACCTCAGTTAAGAGTTCTGTCTCCTCTGATGGACCCAGCACAAAAGAGACCTCCTCTTTGCTGAAAGGAGTTTTTATCATCTCCCTTTCCCCTCCACTGACCCAGTCAGGCCAGGTCAAGGAGGCTTTTCCTGACTTCTACAGATATTGCATTCCTGGAGATATTCCTGGAACCTTTATAGTCAAAAGTCTTCCAAACCTCTGTCCCCTGCTTGGAGAAGGGGGAGAGTGTGACCCACCCATTATCTCTCCTGATAGATCTATTGGCATTTCTATGAAGGTCTAGAAAACAACTGAACTGACTTCCTCCCTGCATGCCTGTTCTCTGCTCAGAGAGGGGGAAAAAACTTTTTAAAACTCAGAGTGAAGGTATTGCTCATTTCAAACCTCCAAAGAAAATATTAATTTCTTCATAGAGGCAAGCAGGGGAAACCATGGAAGTGAACAACTGGGGTAAGGTTGCCTGCTCCAGATTGGGAAATACCTGGAGACTTTGGGGATGGAGCCTGAGCTTGGGGTAGAGTTTGGGGAGGGGAGGGACTTCAATAGGGGTATAATGCCATAGAGTTCACCTTCCAAAGTGGCCATTTTCTCCAGGTAAACTGATCTGTATTGCCTGGAGATCAATTGTAATAGCAGAAGATCTCCAGTAGGGATGGACATGGTCCAAAAAAAATATATGACAGTCTGTGGAGGTCTGTGGCTCTGTGGGGTTTATGGGCCACCAGACCATGAATCTCTGTGTTAACTCATCAGAGTGTGATCAATTTGGACCATGCCATTGCAAATGAAGACTGAGCAGCAAGTTCAGACTTCTGGGTGGGTGAAATCATCACTCAGCTTTCACTCATGTGCTGCATGTTTTGCAAAGCCACCCGGCATGTGAGTAAAGGCCAAGCGGAGAGTTCGCCCAGTTCTGGTTGGGTGAACTCACCGCTTGGCCATCATTCTTACACTGCACATTTTGCAGTCACCCAGCGTGTGAGTGAAAGCCAAGCAGGAACTTCACCCACCTGAAAGTGGGTGAAGTAACTGCTTGGCCTTCACTCGTGTGCTGTGTGGCTTTTGCAAGCCCCGCCCCCATGTGGACCTATGGCCCTCCTGGCACGGTCATGGGAGGTCTGTGTTGGCGGGTGCACAGACCAAGCTCACAGGCCATGAACTTTTCCTGGTCTGTGGAAAAATTAGGTTGGTGGTCCGGTCTGATCCCATCCCTAATCTCCAGCCACTAACTGGAGGTTGACAACCCTACCATAGGGTGTTTGCATGTTTAGTCTATATATTCAGAAGTTTTTGCTTTTAATATTTGTGATTAACTAGTTTTGCTCAATGAGAACTTCTAGGAAAGAAACGTATGATTTTTTGATGGCCATTATAGATTTGATAGTGGTCTGGAGAGAGGAGATATAATTCTAAAATACAGTTCTGGACCAGGAGCTCTGGGTGATGTGGTTCTCCTTCCCGAGCTAATATATAAATATTTCAGTCTTACCTCTATATGTTTTTCATCGGTTAAGGATCCTGGGCCTGGATCTAAGACTGGTAACCTCCAGTGGGAAGAGTAGGAAACCTACAAAATGGCCATGTAACAAAAACATTTCACAACAAATAAGATGTGTCAGTTTATAGTTAACAAGTCTAGAAGGAATATACTTAAAATATAAGGTATCACGCTGCATTGCTGAAATATCAGGAGAAAGGGCCAGTTCAGATCATTTAACAGCTTGTGTGTTGAAAATATCTGAACTAGATCTCATGCTGTGGATAACAAATCTATGGAAAATAGGGATTTTCTGGTGTCCTCACTTTCATGCACAGGAAATGTCCAAAGCAAATGTAGAGACACTTGGGTTCCTTTGTGGGTACTTTTGATGTCAGGTTTTCCTGCATACAAGACAGCTTTGGGAAGCAGGAGCTCTGTGTTTCCACACAAGGATGTCTGCTCCTGTTTATGAAAGGCATTTTAAGGACTATCCACCAACCTCCAGGCCTGATCCACCTTATTGGCTACAAAATCTTTCTAGAATTTCCTTGCTTAAGGAAAGGGGGGAAGGAGCCATTTTGTTCTGAGAACAGAGAAGAGGCATTTAGTATGATATAAGTCAGAATTTTGAGATGCCAGGAATGTGAGAAAACCTTCCCCCCAGTATTCCTCCTTGCCTATAGTTCTCTTGCTGCTGCACCACCACTATTGAGTTATACCAGTTTCCAGACCCTTAAATTCAAAGCAGGGCAGTTTGAACACCTCTCATAGAGTGAATTACACTGCCAAGAAAACTGCAGTGCAGCACTGTGGCCACTGCATATTCTTTTGCATCTCCTTCATTTTATTTATTTATTTATTTTTGTATTTATGCCCCGCCCTCCCCGCGAAAAGGCTCAGGGTGGCTTACAAGAGGGCAAAATATGCCCATACATAAAAACAGGATAAAAACAGTACAAAAATGTTTAAAAATGTTACACTACACAGGGCAGATTCTGATCTTTAGACACTGTGAACTTTTGCATTAAGAAAAGAACTCCAGAGAAGTTGCAGTAAACACCCCCCCAACCCCCCTTCAAAATAAGTAACCTCTTTAATTATTTAAATGACAGTGTCTTCCTTCAAATCTTAAAGAAGTCCATTACATATAAAAGTTATCCTATCTTGCATGCAGTTTGTTAATTTTACCCGTTTGGCTAGTAAGCAATATCTCCAAAGCATTCATTCACTTATATCCTGCTTTTCTTACCAATGAGGATCCTAAGTGGCTTACAATATAAAAATGAAGTACAGAAATATAACAGAAGGAGGCAAAACAGGAGAAGAGGGAACAATGACAAAAGGCTTTCAAATGCAAAGCATGTCTTCTGCTCTCTTTCCCAACTTTCCCTGCACACAGGTCTTCCTGTCATCCCTAGGCAAAGAACCAAGGGCTCATGCACCTGGTCACACCTGGATCTGAACAGCCAGTGTGGTGTAGTGGTTAAAGTGCAGGACTAGGGTCTGGGACATCCAAGTTCAAATCTCCACTCTGCCATGGAAACCTGCTGGGTGACCCAGGCCACCCACTCTCTTGCATACTAACCTACCTCACAGGATTGTTGTGAGGAGAAAATGGAAGAGAGGAGAACGATGTTAGCTGTTCTGGGTACCCATTGGGGAGAAAGTCAAGGTATAAATGAAGTAAGTAAATAAATACCTGCGGGCATGGGAGGAACAAACTCATCTCTTGCTTAGGTTTTGCTAGCTGGTTAGTAGGATCTTCCCTGCTTCCTCCAGAGCCAGGATTTGATTCCCTTTTCACAGGGAAACTGCAAATGTTAAAAATATTTTATTTTAGTTGCTTTGTGTTCTTTTTTGTTACCACAGCCAATAAAACTTGGTTGTACCCTTTTACCTCTTGTGAGGTAAGAAAGAAAAGAAAAAGATAATATGATAATTGTAGAGAAGAGGCCAGCCAGGTTCAGGATCATATACTAGATGTAACCCAATAATAAATCAAAACATCTGGGAACTTAATGTAGGGGCGGGGTCTTTGGGAGTCTATAGACTGTGTGAGTAGGATAGTCACAGCAGACAACCCCATAGAGTTTTTAAGGCAGGAGACATTCAGAGGGGGGTTGGCACTGCCTGTCTTTGCATAGCAATCACCTTAGTGGTCTCCCATTCAAGTACTAACCAGGACTGACCCTGCTTAATTTCCAACATCTGATGAGATCCAAGCTAGCCTGGGGTATCCAGGTCAGGGTGAAAGTATCTTATGAGTTAAACCATTGGTCCATTTAGTTCACTACTGTCTACAATAACTGGCATTGGCTTTCTGAGTTCTCAGGCAGATAAGAGTCTTTCCCAAGCCCTTGAATCCCAAGATCCTTTAATGAGAGATGCCAAGGACTGAGCATGGAAAGCATTTACTGTGCTATTAACACACAGACTCTTCCTTCATTAGTTGAAAGGGCATCCCGCCTTTTTCTACTCAGTTCTCCACACAAAATAATACTATAATAATACTAACAAAAATGACTTAAAAGACCGCAAAGAGAGAAGGAAAAATAGCTCCATTGTGTCTTATGGAGATCATCACACTTATATATAAAAGCCAAAAGGTGGTGGCACTTCTCTAGAACATTCCACATGCTCTGGAATTGGTTGGCGCCGTGGTGTGTCACCAGGGGTCATTTAATAGAAAAAGAGCTGCAGGAGCTCATTAGCATAACTTATTAGCATATGCCACACCCCCTGACATCACCGGAAGTGTGCACCAGCCCCTCAGACAGGCAGAAGCACCGGGGATCCATTCTTTCCCCCCCTCTCCCTTCCCTTCGCCTCCAAGTCGGGCGAAGGAAAGGGGGAGGGGGAGGATCTCAGGTGCTTCTGCCTGACAGAGGTGCTGGCGTGCCCACAGCCAGCATGGGTGAATTATAGAATCATAAGACTCATAGAGTGGGAAGGGACCTCCAGGGTCATCTAGTCCAACCCCCTGCTCAATGCAGGAAATTCACCAATACCCCCACACACCCCAGTGACCCCTGTTCCATGCCCAGAATATGATTAAATAAAAAACCTCCAGGATCACTGGGGGCCAAACTGGCCTGGAGAAAAATTGCTTCCTGGCCCCAAAGTGGCAATCAGCATTTCCCTGGGCATGTAAGAAAGGGCCACAAGAACTAAGCACTGATGCAACCCTTCCTGCTCTACCTCTTGTGATTTGCCTAAGTTCACACAATCAGCATTATGATCCTTTTAAAGTTGAAAGCATGATATAAATGCAAAGGACTATTTGTAAGATTATCTGTAAAACACAAGACCAGGACGCATCTCACTTCTGGCAATCACTTGGAGAGACCCTATCACTCAGCTTCCATTGCCCCCCACACACCCCACACTGGAATAAGAACATAATATCAGGCCATACCACATTGCAATAAAGCCCCTACAACTGTATACAGAAATACTGAGCTTCCCTACCATTTGCCACAACTAGCCCACCACACAACCAGGATCAAGACTCCTAAGTGGACCAACAGACAGGCATACACTCGTTTGAGAAACTGAGTATTACATTACAACACCTCTGGAACATTACAGATCAGTAGAGGCAGCACTGCACAGTGGTCAGAGTTGCAGATTGATGTGGGGAGACCCAGGTTTGTATTCTCACTCTGCTGGCTGAGTGACCCCGGGCCAAATCTCCCCTTCTCTACCTAACCTACCCCACAGGGTTGTTGTGAGGATGAAATGGAGACTCATGGGCAGGGTCCCCAGCTTCCCTGGCAGGAACACTATGTTAAGAAATCTCTCACAATTATGCAGCCATAGCAGGCAGGAGGGAAGGAGGCGAATACCTCCAGCGCCAGAGACTTGTAGAAGAAGAGTCAAACTTTGGGGACTCACCCGTGCACCAGAGGGCCAAGGCAGCAGGAGGAAAGAAGCC
>NW_015173674.1:1830074-1831162 GCF_001447785.1 Gekko japonicus
GTTGCCCCCATCCCCTCCATTGTTCTCTATGGTGGGGGAAAAAAGAACAGCGGCGGCGACCATAACTTTTTAAAGAGCCCCTAAGGAGAGCTGGGGGAGCCAGAATGACCTCTCATGTGTGATGTCCGATCGACATCACATGCGAGAGCTGGAATTTTCCCCTACGAGTCCAAGGCCACCACCCCGGGGCTCAGGGAGGCAGGAGAACGTTTCACCCGCACCCCCCCATGGCCGTCGCAGCTGCTGCTGAGAACAGCGGCGGCTGCCATAACGTTTTAAAGAGCCCCAAAGGAGAGCTGGGGGAGCCAGAATGACCTCTCGTGTGTGAGAGGTGGAATTTGCCCCTACAAGTCCAAGGCCACCACCCCAGGGCCCAGGGAGGCAGGAGAATGTTTCGCCCCCCACCCCCCATGGGCGTCGCAGCTGCCACCGAGAAAAGCATCGGCCGCCATAACTTTTTAAACAGCCCCGAAGGAGAGCTGGGGGATCCAGAATGACCTCTCGTGTGTGAGAGGTGGAATTTGCCCCTACAAGTCCAAGGCCACAACCCCGGGGCTCAGGAAGGCAGGAGAATGTTCCCCCCCCACCCCCCATGGGCATCGCAGCTGCCACCGAGAACAGCAGTGGCCGCCATAACTTTTTAAAGAGCCCCAAAGGAGAGCTGGGGGAGCCAGAATGACCTCTCGTGTTTGAGAGGTGGAATTTGCCCCTACAAGTCCAAGGCCACCACCCCGGGGCCCAGGGAGGCAGGAGAACGTTTCGCCCCCCTGCCCCCCATGGGCGTCACAGCTGCCACCGAGAAAAGCAGTGGCTGCCATTACTTTTTAAACAGCCCCGAAGGAGAGCTGGGGGAGCCAGAATGACCTCTCATGTGTGAGGGGTGGAATTTGCGTCTTAATTCCAAGGCCACCACCCCGGGGCTCAGGAAGGCAGGAGAATGTTCCCCCCACCCCCCATGGGCGTCGCAGCTGCCACCGAGAACAGCGGTGGTCGCCATAACTTTTTAAAGAGCCCCGAAGGAGAGCTGGGGGAGCCAGAATGACCTCTCACGCGAGAGGTTGAATTTGCCCCTACAAGTCCAAGGCCAC
>NW_015173674.1:1832133-1873821 GCF_001447785.1 Gekko japonicus
CTTTCCCAGCCTTACTGCTTCCTCTAACTGGAAATGCTGGGTATAAAATGAGGAATCCCTTCCACAGTTTTTTGCTTGAACAAAGATGGCCAGAAGTTCTGATGCAGTGCTACTCCTTTGGTTGTCGACCATGTAAGTACTACCACTCATTCCTTCCATGCAGTGTCAGAGTCATATAGATAAGAATAGGCAGCTTTCCCCTAAGGAGAGTCCATTTTCCCCCCTCAGAACAATGCACTTCATTGTCAAAGGGAAAGTGATATTTTGACAGGCATTTTCCCCAGTGAGATAAGCCCTCAAATTCTTAAAAGTTCAGGATCTTGGTCTTTCATTTGATGGCTGAACATTTGATTTCCCACTTACCTGGTTTCTGCTTAAAGCTTTTGTTGAATTTTTGAGCCTCTCTGAGCTCACAGCCCAACATTTAATTTTATATTGTTGATCATTCTTCACCACAACTTAAAATGGGCACCAAAGGTGAGGTCTGTAGATCTTCAGGGAAGATATTGGAAGGTGATTGATGTGCCAGGAATTAAAAGATTAAGTGATAACGGTGATTCACAGTTTAGACAAATGCAATGAACTTTGGAGAAGCCCCTCAGACTCATAAGAACATAAGAAGAGCCCTGCTGGATCAGACCGATAGTCTACCTAGTACAGCTTCCTGTGTACAGTGGCCAACCAGTTCCTTTGGACAGCCAACAATGGGGCATAGAGGCTGAGGCCTTCCCCTAATGTTGCCACTTGGCTCTGAGATTCAGAAGCTTAGTGTCTCTGAATGTGGAGGTTACCCTCATTCACCATGGCTAGTAGCCACTGACAGACTTATCCTCCATGGATCTATCTAATCCCCGTTTAAAGCTGTTTATTTCTGTGGCCATCACTACATCCTCTGGCAGAGAATTCCACATTTTAACCACTCTCTGTGTAAAGTAGTATTTCCTTTTAGCTGTCCTGAATCTACTACTCAACAGCTTCACTGGATGCCCTTGAGTTCTAGACCGATTCCCCACAAGCAGCTGTGCCACCCTCACTCTTCTGTTTTCCCCGCTTGCACCGGTCAATTTCACACTATTCGCTGTGCAGCTGCATTTTGACCCATAGCTCCCCCCAATTTCCCCTGCATCTTCTTGATCCTTGACCCCCCCCCGATTAGTTTAAAAGCTGCTCTGCCAACTTTTTGATATTAATCACCAGCTACAAGAGGAAAGGATCTTAATTTAAGATTTCTGAATTGTAAGATCGTCCCATCATCAGCCTTTAGAGGGTCAGGCCCCAGATGACCATCCATCTCAAATTCTTCCTCTGTGACTGCAAGACTTCTTTACAGATCCCTAGCTATGTTGGCATACCTCATTTTGCTCTAATTAGCCAAAAGAGAACCTACTTCCCAATTAGACAGGAATATATGTCTTCCTGAATTGTTGCAGATCTTGCCTGAGCCAGGCCATCTGTTACACAGATCACTTGCATGATTTCACCCTTGAGAAACCTTCCAGGTTCCCACTTTCCACTTGCCTCCTGGCACTATGACCGCTCTCCCAAGTGCTGGCGATTCTTTTGCTGTGCTTCACTTCTAATCTGTATCCACTCAAAGCTTCCACAGAGATGTTGACTACAACTCAGCTTCTGATTCTGTGTGATTCTTCAACAGAAGTCTCCACCTGGCACTGGCATTAGCCCAGTCCATAGAGCAGCATTTCACTCTCCCGATTACAAGAGTTACTTCCCCTTCCAGCTTGAGAGCTGGGCAGATGGATGAAACTCCTGGTTCTGACCCTTAGCCAAGATCATCCTTACTCTACAGCTACTATGTTGAACTTGACTGCAGAGAACCTATGGAAACAGCCAGCCTACTTGCCACATTTCCAAAGTAATCCATGATTCACAAACATTCCTCAGAAAGAGTTTGAAATTTATAAAGATATGGATGAGTTAATTCATTTTACAGAACTCCCCCTCTTTTACAGTTGAAGCAGGGATGTATGTATTGAACTCAGAGCGGGTGGGGGGGGGAGGCTACATGAGGCTGCCATGCTGTTTTACATGAAATCATTAGGTTATGTCATCTGGAGATCTGGGGTGAAGTTTCACCAATTTTCAAATACAAAATTGTCCAAGGCAGTTATCATCATGATTACTCCTAGATATCCTCTTTCCTGCCATAGAAGGAGGCAGATCATTCATGTTCTGAGGACTACTGGAGATGAACAGGAAGATGGCTTGAGCACAGGTGGCAACTCAGGATAAATTGAACAGAGCATCAGGTCCATTCATAGCTCTTCTATGTAAATCTATCTAAAGCTCTGCACATAAACCTCTCCACAACCTTGCATAGGTGCTGTGTTTTCCACTGAAGATTTTTGGGTTGGTTAAGAGGTTTATACAGACTCCGATTGTTGACCTGTTTAAACTATCAGTACCCTTCTGAGACCTATATTCAAAGCATTTTGCAGATGAAATCACTCATCCACCCTGGTTTGGACATTAATTTGATGCTCTGAACTGGGGTACCTCCTGGATTCTGCTGACCACAGTTAAATAGATGAGTTTCAGTTGACTTCACTTGAGGACATTGACAAGGTGCTTGGAGAGGTCCATATCACAGCATGTCTTCTTAATCCTTGCCCCTTCTGGTTAGTTGCTAACAACTGTAAGCATCTTGCTGGCCTGGTAAGTTTAATGGTAAATATATCTTTGAGAGAAGGAACCGCTTGCTTTGAAAAGCATAATATTTAGATCTGTGTTGAATCTAATATCTTTAGATACTATTGACCTCAGACATTTCCTATGTTGGGAGCAAGTTATTTGAGACCATGGTGATGGTTGAACCCTTGTAACTCTTGAATGTCTAATTATCAGGTTCTTTTTCAATTGTAGATTGGAAACATTTTAAGATTCAAAATGCTTTAATCATCTGGTTGATGATTAAGAGTTAAACTCCATTACCAAAAAAAAAAACCCCAAACAAAAGACAACCAAGGAGGCAGAAAGGTGGGACACCAAAAAACATGTGACCTCATTTCAAATACGATGTTCATTCTTGTCCTGAAGCGGGAGAACAACTAACGGAATTAGCTGAGCTGACCTAGTGTGGTAAGTAGGTTCCTACTGGGGGACGCTGATGGAATCTGTGAAAGCGGAAGGCTTTTGCCTCATCCAGTCTGAGAATAAATACTTTTTTTTTCATGCAGGAGATGCTATTTGTGCCGTCTTCACTCTGTGATATTTGCAAGGATTTAGCACACCGCATAAAATCTTAAAGCTGACATGGGAAATGTAGTTAGCAGAGTTTCTGTTATTCCCAATTTATTAGTTCACTGGAGAATTCTGCAGGCTTAAGGGCTGGAGGAAAGTGACAATGGGTTGTGAGGGGGAGAAGCTGCCCAGACTCTGGCTGAATTATGACTCACAATTTATAAACTATTATGTGCGGGGGATTTCCAGCTATATTTATAGCAATATGACTGCTAGCAGTTCAAAAATCAATTTAGTAAATGTGGAGAGAGAGGGTAAAATTATTAATATAGGATGCACGCACGCACACACACATGCACACACACACAGAGGCCTTTCCCTGTAACATAACTAGAAGCCTTCTGTTCACACAAGGCTTGATGCCCATGCAGGGGATTTGCCCCCCTCTATTTCCACAACAAGGGCAGTTTTGGATCATCCCCAGTGTTTCTTCAGAACAAACATTTTGTCAGCAAAATTGGATACTCTGTTCTCTGGCATGTCAATAGAAGGCAAGACACAGGAAAGAAAAGGAAGCCGGGGTGACTGAGGAAGTGGCATAGAGCCCTTAAGCATCAAGAAGGATGCCCACTGGATTGTGACTCAGCTCCATTCCTCTGGGGAATTATTACCTAAAATAGATTCACAGCAAGGTGTGTGTGTGTGTGTGTGAGGGGAGGCAGCCATGATATGGTGGGAAAAATATATCTTGTGAAGAAAAGAGATCATTAATCCACCCAGTGCAACGGTAGAAAGGCAGGGTTCCATTTGGAACATTAGCCATGAATAGGAAGGAAACCCAACCTAATAATCAGCGCAGATGGATTACTAACTTGAGGACAGGAGAGTATTTGTGTTATGAGATTGCTGAGTGCTTGGGAGATTTGGGGGAATGGTGGGCGAGGATAATTGGCTGTGTGGGATGTGGAAGAAGGGGGATTACTAGGCCTGTGGGACACAAGAAGAAGGATTATACACCATATTGGGAGAAGAGGAAGAGCTGGGCCACACGTATAAAGCTTGTAGCACTGGTAACATCACTCCAAAGAGGGGTTATAATGAACAGCAGAGGTGGAAACAACATTGCCAGACTCAGTAACTGCACCGATAAAATGAACTGCGCCTCAGGTAATGGCAGCATCTATCACCCCAAATGGGTCCCAGATGATTCACCACTCATAAAAGTTGCCCTCCAGGTGTTCTGTAATCATTTTTTGATTGTGAGGTTGCAGTAATGAGATAAATCCCTGGCAAAGCAGGAGCTGGTGTAAAGATGACCTGGGATATCAGCAGAAGTGGAGACTGCACATCTGCCTTGGTCCTCCATTTCAAAATGCACATGACTTGTGACACCAAACACAAGGCAGAACCATTTAGAACGGTTCTGCTCAAGATCATTGCAGTTCTTCCAGTGACAGAAATGGCGCTAGCACTGGGAGCATGGGACACACTGTTAAGGAGTAAGCTGCAAGAAGTTAATTGCTTGAGAAACAGCCATGATGAGTGAAGTGGGAAGGGCAGCTGGTGAGAAGAGGAGAGCGTTAGGCTGCATGATGAGCCCTTGAAGAACACTGGCAGAGGAGCAGTCAAGAACATCCCGGCAGCTGGAAGGGTTGTGAGGCTATCTTAGTGGTTCCATACACAGTAGCTGTGCTAGATGGGAGGCAGTAAGCCATGATCAAACTGGCAAGAGGTACAACGGGTTTAGTGTTGTTGTTTTCTCAGAGTGGGGCTTATGCAGATGATCAGCATGATCTTCCCCTTCTGTTTGCCAAGGAGTGATGGGACCGGATGTCATGATCTTAGTTTTTTTTATGTTGAGTTTGAAGCCAACTTTTGCACTCTCCTCTTTCACCTTTTAGCAAGAGGCTCTTTAGGTCCTCTTCACTTTCTGCCATTAGAGAGGTATTGTCTGCATATCTGTAGTTGTTGATGTTTTTCCCGGCAGTCTCAATTCCAGTTTGCGATTCATCCAGGTTAGCATTTCACATGATATACTCTGCATATAAATTAAATAAGCTGGGTGACAATATACATCCTTGCCGTACTCCTTTTCCTATTCTAAACCAATCAGTTGTTCCATATCTGGTTCTAACTGTCACTTCTTGACCCTTATACAGGTTTCTCAGGAGATGTGAGATGGTCTTTAAGGACTTGCCATAGTTTGTTGTGATCCACACAATCAAAGGCTTTAGCGTAGTTAATGAAGCAGAAGTAGATGTTTTTATGGTACTCCCTTGCTTTCTTCATAATCCAGCGAATGTTGGCAATTTGATCTCTAGTTCCTCTACTTCTTCGAAACCCAGCTTGGAAAATGATATACCTAGCATTGATACAAAACATTTCAAATGTTCAAAGGTTGCCACCTTAGTAATTTGACATTAGAGAGCTGTACAGAATGACTATGTATTATTCTTCTTGTGCTGCAAAGGGAGGCTGAATCTGGGAGAAGAAGTTTCCCTGAGGCCACTGGGTGAATTTGTGGCTCAAGTGAGAGCCAAACTGCTGACCTTCTTTCTCCTGCTTGAAGTCACTGAAAAGGAGTTTGTCCTTTTTAAGTTTGAGAGACCTTGGTCTTTCATTTGATGGCTGAACATTTGATTTCCCACTTACCTGGTTTCTGCTTAAAGCTTTTGTTGAATTTTTGAGAGACCTGTATGGGAGTGATAGGAAATCACACAAACTAAAATTCTCTAGGGACTCACTAGGGAGGGATAGGAACACTGCAATCTGTTAGACAAATGAATTCTTATCTGCAAAAATTACAAAAAGGACTGGAATCTGCAATCGACCTCAGGCACTGAAATGACATCCCAGTGAACTCACATAATGTGTTATGAAGCCTAATAAGGCCTGGAAATGTCCCTATGCCACACTAAGGATTACTGCATGTGATACTTTGGGACCACACCTAGAACTCTCTGGAAACTGGTGGTCCTGGGTCTGGTCCAGAAATGTCTACTGAAACTAGGGCTACCAGATCTCCTGCTCTGGCAGTCATGGTCCCCCCCAACCCCAAGGAAAATAGGCTCTGTATTGATACCAGAATGTCACTTATGGCAAAAATCTGGAAGTGATATCATTGCATGCACGTACACAATGATGCCACTTCCCATTTCATGGCAGAAGTGATGTTGCAGTATCAGCACATCTTTTTTTCATGTACCCATGCTAGTGTTTCCAACTCTGGCCTGGGAAATTCCTGGAGATTTGGGGCTGGTGCCTGTGGAGGGGGAATTTGGAAATGGATTTAACCTAGAGTCTATGGTATACCATAGAGTTTGCCTTCGGTAGCCGCCACTTTCTCCAGGGGAACTGATCACTGCACTCCAGAGATTAGCTATAATTCTGGGAGAATTCCAGGCCCCACCTGGAGGTTGGCATTCCAACCTGCCCCCTAAAGTTCCTGGCAATTCCCTGTGCTGGGCTGGCAACCCTAGCCGAAACCTAGGAAACAAGCCTGCTTCTGGTAGCAGTGAAATCAGGCATCCTCCACATGTCATACCAGGAAATGAAATGGATATGTTCCTTAGCGGCAGCGCCTAGGCTGTCATACTCATTTTGTACTTGGAATTAATTCAGCCTGATGTTTTTTCAAAAACACTTAGAGAACACACAGAGAAGTATTTCTTTCAAGCCACTGTATATGAACCTAAATAAATAAGTAGCAAAATAGGGATGAATGAGCATCCAACACACAAAACGACACGCTATTTCTTATGCTATTGATTTCCCTCAATTTCCCTCTTTTGCATTGAAGAGGAGGGAGGAAAAGAACATAAAGTGCACTATGAACACCATCCTTGTCTTCCTGTTGGCCAACACATGCCTAGACAGAAGGGTCAAACCAAGCCTGGGAGTTGTATTTGCTCTTTCTTCAGTTTCAACCTCATATTTCTGGGTGATCAAGCAGGGTTGCTCTAGCAAATTGTTCTCATAAATTACAGTTACACCCAGGCCCATGAGAAGAGAAAAGCTGCAGTAAGTGAGAAAGCAATATCACTTCCTTGGACCTTAATTTGTTAGGTCTGGAGTCTAGGCTGGTTTAATGGCTACCCCCTTTTGTAAGGAGTAGACAACTAGGAGCTTGGGAAGGAACAGAATTGTTACAACATCTGGAGCTAAGAAAAGGTTGGTAGGCAATGGTGTGAGGAGGGAGATTGCCTGTGATATCATGCAAGTCAGCCAATTTTTTGTGTGCACACAGGTGCAAAGTATCTATCAAGAAGCCTTGTGTATAAATAAAATGCAGGTGTGGTCTCACGGTATACCTGAACTTAATCATGATGACTTCAGGGCTGAACACAGCTGCAAAAGGGGGGGGGAGGCATTAATTTGTATTCCACCAAACATTGTTTTCCCTTCCAGCACATAATTTCACCTTGGGGATATTCATCCAGACCTCTACTGAAGCATGAGCTCATCAGACCCTAACCCTGGAACGTGTCTGAATGCCTCACCCTCCCTCAGAATAGTTTGCCTTCCTCTGCAGTGCTGAGCTTCAGAAAATGCAGGGAACATCCCCTTCCAGTGTGAGAAGAGCCAGTGGTGCCCCCCCCCCAGCAGAGCCCTCCTCCTTTACCCCCCTCAACAGGCACAGCTGCTCAGTTCAGAGCACCAGTCTTGAGCTAAGACAGAAGACCAGCATGTTTCCTATGGCCCCCCTCCTGCCCTTGCTCTCCATCCACTGTTCCCGCTGGGAATTTATGCAAGCGTGATGCTATTGCCTGTCACTGTCAAATACAGTAAAACAGCAAATATCTTTGCATTCCCAGCAGTGCACAGGCAAATGCATGCCAACCATAAGAAATACCGTCAATAACCTTTTCCTGTCATCCATGATCAGCTACTGAAATCAAAGCCGTATCAAATGCCGAATATCATATTTTCTGGTATCTAATGCAGGCATCAAGATATCAAAAATTAGGCAAATGTCGGCTATGCGGGATTAAAAGTAGCAAAGAAGAGGACCTATGAGGGTTTCCCCCCTGAATGCTAGTAACTTGATTTTCTTGTGTCAGGCTTCTGTTCATCTGTTTGCAAGTATCCTTTCTGCAGTCCTTCTCTTTGTCTGTGGCCAGAATTCCAAAGGCTATTTTATTTTACATTTTTATTTCATTTCATTTATACCCCGCCTTTCCCCCCAGTTGGGACCCAAAGCAGCTTATATCGTCATTCTCTTCTCCATTTTATCCTCACAACAACCCTGTGAGGTAGGTCAAGCTGAGAGTATATGACTGGTCCAAGGTCACCCTGCAAGCCTCCAGGCAGAGGGGGGATTCAGACCTGGGCCAAGACTCTTACCACTGTACTGCATTGGGTCTCTTATAGAAGAAATAACTGGATGGATGGGTCTTGCAATTGGGGATTTTATTACATGGCCTTATGGGCTCTTCCAACACTTATGTTTTTATGTCTAAGCATATGCATGAGACCCTAATGTGGGTAGCCCAGGCTAGCCTGGTCTTGTTGGATCTCAGAAGCTAAACAGGGTCAGACCTGGCTAGTATTTGAATGGGAGACCTCCAAGGAACACAGGGTAGTAATGTGGAGGCAGGCAATGGCAAACCACATCTGAATGTCTCTTGCCCTGAAAAGCCTACAGGGTCACCACCTGTGACTTGATGGTACTTTCTACCAGTACCATATGCATGAGATCTACTTTATGAGATTTAGCAGAAATTTCCATTTCCAGAACAAATCGTTCACTGGAACTGATATGGGCTTTCCACTGAATTCCTTCTGAAGTTATATGGCACATATTATTGGACCACTAACATGATGTCAGCTATGCTGCCATGGGGGTGGGCAGGTTAGTTGTATACTAATTGCCAGTGCATTCCTTCTGTGCTTCTTTGCTGCTGTAACGCTTATCTATAAGTTCCGCAGGTGGTGATGTTGATGTCTGGGTTTCTCGGGGACCGTGGGAGAGAGTTTGGTTCCCAGCTTCAGCGCTAAACGTCTGGAGCTCTGTCTCCCACGTGTGGGAGTATGGCTAATTGGCCAGGGCAGTGGGGGGGTGCATATGAATGCCCTATATCCTATTATGCCCCAGGGGCAGCTGCCATTCTTAACAGTGCCTATGTTAATGCATCTATAGCTCTTCAATAAAGTATTACCTTTCCTGATAAGCGTGTACTACGTTGTTGGCTGTGGGTTCTGACACATGAGCAATATCTCAGGTAATCCGTGAACTAGTTATGGGAGTAAGCCACCCCACCTGAATCTGAGATTAGAACTCAGAGTTCCTAGGCTTTGTAGAGGCTAACTATGTATATATATATTTAAAGACACCAAAACCCATGTTGCAATGTGACCTACAATGAAAAATGTATGAACCGTATGTTTATGCAGCCTTAATACCTCAAATCTACTGATGCATTGAACTTGCAAACAAAAACTACAAAACTTTCATAGCCTTTTACCCAAGGCAAACAATGCTAAAAATGTAGCAGCAGAAATGCAACTGACCCTAATTTGATCAGACAGAAGGATTTTCCATAGGAATCTACTACTTTTGTCCCCAAAAGCAACCTTGCTCATGCATATGCGTCACACCATATCACAGGTCTGTAAATAAACTCAGCCCCAGGAATGCTCACCAACCCACAGTTCAGCATGTAATCTGTTCACCAGTTGCAATCCCCTCAGACAAACTGTTCCAACAGTTCACACATGTTTAGCCGTGGAAAAAGATAATTGTACGGTATATGCATGATCGCATATTTCTACTTTCCTACAACTTCCTGTTATCAAGGCCTTTATCCACTGCCACTCCTTTCTGTCTGCTACCTGCCACATTATTCAAGTGCACAAAATATCCACACTTCATAGTTACTGCCTTACAGTTGCAAAGCACCTCCTGTGTCCTGATGGATGATGATTATACAGAAAGAACTGCCCACATGGAAATTGTAGGGTTTTTCCCCTGACACCTCCCCTCCCATATATCGTTCAGTTAAAACTTGACTAACACAATCAATATCTTGGGACTGAATGGCTTGTTTTTTCACTGTATTCTTGGCCCATCACATCCTCATTACCCAAGTTTGTGATTAGGGATGGCAGGTGGACTGTTCAGATTGGGAATAATTTGTGAATGTGCATTCTCTCTGCGGTTCACAGGAGTTGCAGTTAATTTATGGGGTAAATCCTGTCATTCTCTGGGCAACTGCATGACTTTTGTCCTATATCATTGCATGCTTGTAACCCTCCAGTATACGAAGCAACTTATGTAGAAAAGCCTGTAGAAACAGCTACTGCACAGCCACAAAACCATTCATTGTGGTGTTTTTATTTATATTTTGAACAGAAACATCATGGTGATTCAGTGAGGGGCTCAATTCATATGTAAACAAACCGGTCATGGTAGCAGTGACAGGCCTTCTCTACCAACCAAGGGGACTCACACAGCCTCCTATGGTTTTGAGGAATCAGGTTCGTTTTCTACTATAAACCTTTTCCTCAGTTCCCAGGTGCGCTTAAGGTAGCAAGAATAGAGGAATGAGTTTGCTGTGATGAGGTAAATTTTGTAGTGCACAAGTAGAATACAGAGATCACTGAGGCAGGAGATGTATATAAATAACAAAGATTTATTTATTTACAGGGAGGTGTCAAAGAGCAGATAAGCACCACAGGTCAAAGGAGAAACCTGGCTGAGGCACATACATTTAAGCTAGTTATGGCTTCAGAGTATGTGGTTTGAATTTTCTTTAATGGTTTCAGGCACAAACAGGCTTTCACTGACAAGCCACTTGGTTGGGTACTCTCACGCACACAGGACTCCACCCACACCAGCCTGGCCTTTCCCAAGAGTCACCCTGAATGGTACGAGGCCCGCTCACCACCAGAGACAGGCCTACCATTGGGTTACTCGATTCTCTCTCAGAGGTAGAACTAAACCACTCTTCACTCTCTCTGCTCTTATGCTGAGCCATATGGAGCTTTCCCTGCCCGCTCCGTGAGGCAGACCTGAACTGAACTCTCGCCTACCATGCTTCCCTCCAACAGTCCGGTGCCCCTACTGAAAGGTGATTGGATGCTGCAGCAGCACTCCAATAGGCTCAGCTGAGTGGCTGTTTTCCCCTTCAGGGGCAGGACAGTCTCCTGTCTATCACAGAAGCTTTGAAAGTTGATTTTTTAAAAAATTTGAAGTTCTCACTGTCTTTGCTCACCTCTTCATTCTAGTGGGTTCATTTTTTGCTTGCGTTCAGCCCTAGCTTGGTGATTTGACTTGAAAATTACCAATATCACGGTAATATATGTACTACTGTACACATATATTTGCTGGGAATCGTTAGAATATTGAACTGATACAAGCACGCTAATGCATACAGCTTTCTGGCTGAAGATGAACATGCACATTTTAGTGTGGACATCAGAATTTTTGGATCCAGATTGGGCAGAACCTCATCTCAATATTTTATCTGAATGGTCAGCCTATTTCAACAGCATCTGCAGTTAATTATACACTGCCACCTGCTTATTTTATAAATATCTAACAGAAACCAACAAACACACGCTCCCACTGTGAAGACAATAATCTGCATACCCAGTTACCAAAAAAAAGAGTTTGCACTGCCTTGCAGTGCACAAATTTCACAATTAACATGCTTGTCCCATGCATGGCTAAAAATGATCCCACATGTAATATAGAATGTAAACTGCAAGAAGAAATCATTTTGCCTCCATTGATGCCAAACATGGGTAATTGCTTAACAACACATGGCAGCAAACCCCAGCAGCTTTAGAGAAGACAAGCATATCCAATTGAAGCCACACAGGGGAATCCATTCAATTAGAATTTGGCTGGTATTCAAACACACCTCTCTTTGTGGGTTGCCATCCCTGTCTCTCTCCTCCTCTGCAATTTGCAGAGCAGAGCGCTGGATGGAAACAAACAAGGGTAAATATTTTCTTGGCCTCTGCTATTTAAAATGAATTAACCAGTTTTGCTGTAATTTGTTTCCCACCAACTGAGGTTAAACTGATTGACAGGGCAGGAAGGGAGGAAGTAGTTTCGACATCTACCTCCTTTCTCCAGTCTAATCTACATTCCGACAGTCCTTGGGAATGGGGGAATAGATATCGGCTGGGTATTTTTGGCTCACCCCTCTGAGTCCTGAGCTGACAGTATTTAATTGAGTTCACAAGGTGCATTGGTTTTGACACCGTGGCTCTGGGTCAATGGAACATACCCTGAGAATATACATTTTCTAAAATGGGATGCTTGATTCGAGAGCAGAAATGGGAGCGTTCCCAACAATCTTCCTTTCCAAATTTTTGATGACAAATATTCACCGGTAGTTGAAATTGCCAGCAGTTTTACTGGTCTTCCCTTGTGCCTTTAATGGCAGCCTGACATTCAGAAACTGAGCCAGCAATGAATTCCCTATAACTTTACCTCCATGCCAGGAAAAATTGTCACCAGCCAAACTGTCACACATAAAAGCAGATGGGAACCCTACTGGATATTCTCCATATTTGCCAGTTATTTAGCATTGGTATTTGATGTCTGATGACTGCATTGGATAGCCAGTGTGTATTTTGGACAGCCCCTCTCTTGATCAAAATGCAGCATTGGACCACAAAGGTTTAATCTAATTCAGGATTTAGTACTTTTCTACCCTCTTATCCACAGCATTTATTTTCCTTATCTACCTGTATCAAACAGGAGCGGGAAAGAGGAGAAAACAAGAAAAGTCTGCTTGGAATAAACCATGACAGCTGAACTTTTATGACATTTATCTTCCCGCATCAAAAGCAAGGGATGTCACTTGTGGCCTGCCTCACCTGGCCTGTCAGGTTTTCACTGTGATGCTTAGCTGCAGGCTGACAGCTGCTTTTTCAGCAGCCCAGGCTGTAGTGTGCTTCCATTCCTGGAGCAAAATGCCTCGGATACTGGAAAGACCAGCCTCACCTGGACAGTAACAGGGATACTAGATTCAGCATAGGCTGGGGCTCTTGTGCCTTTAATTCAGGGGTGCAACATGCTCGGCCCCAAATGCGACTGATGTTTGAACTCACTGCAGTCAAACTGCTTGATTACATGCAAGATGAGCTGCTCATTGGATCTCCCGAATCTTTGGCTCCAAGTCTGAATCAGAATTGAGCAGCTTGGCACCTGCTCTGTGTGATGATGATGGCAGTGGTGGAAAGTATCGTCAAATCACAGCTGACTTCTGGCAACCTCATAGGATTTTCAAGGCAAGAGATGTTCAGGGTTTGTTTGCCATTGCCTGCCTCCATGTCATGACCCTGGTATTCCTTGGAGGTCTCCCATCCAAATACTAGCTAGGGCTGACCCTGCTTAGTTTCCGAGAGCTGATGAGAGCAGGCTAGTCTGCTCTCTAGCCTTTTCTATATGTTTTCTTGCATGCGTTGGTTTCTAGAGTCCCATTCACAAATTAGAGTGAATGCACGTAAATCCATGTACAGTGTACACTTGATTGTTCTTTGTGCATTGAGAATATTCTCATGGTACAGTCAATGCATGTACAGCTGAACGTGTGCTCGAAACCCTACATTAATTCAGGTACAGATCCCCAGTTTAGTTTGTAATGTGAAGATGTGCTGTTTCTTTCTTACAAACAGATGTGTGCACGTAAAGGCAGAATGTACTTGTGTTCATTGTAACATGTGAATATGGCTTTGCTACAGGTAAATAGGCTACATTTGTAACTCATGTGTTGTAGCATGCAGTAGATTTAGCTCCTCTGCAGTTGGTGAACACAACCTACTCAATGAGCAGTAAAGACACAGATCCTCCAGGGTCATGAGCAGGTGGCCTACTTTTCAGGCACAGATCATCTGCCATGAATCCTTTCTTGGTACCCTGAACATCATTTAAATCCTACAGTATATGTGTTTGTGAGAATGAAAACCCTGCACTTGCCAGGAGGCTGTGGAAAAATGCACAGATCTGGACATTGGCCTTTTCCTTTAGCAAACAGTGAGTCAGCCAGCCAGAAGGGACTCAGGGTGACATCTCAGATCCATAAGTCACGAACTGTGAAACTTGAATGTTTTGTTTCCTTAAAGCATGTAGCGGACAGCCGATAGGAATGGCAGCAGTGGGGGGGGCAGGACTTGCAGGAAAGCCATATGAAAACATACATGTGCAATTAGCTTTTTTTGCACAACGGAACAGATGTGAACTGTTTGAACAGTAAGCTAACTTCAAAAATTCCACAGTCTGTATTTTCAGAAATGCTGAGCAAAGTTGTCACGTACAGACAGATTGCATACTGAGCTAGCAGGTGATTGGGCATCTCTCCTATAACTGTTGCATAGCGGGGAGTTAGATCTAGACAGTACAGCTGTTCTTACTCCAGCATGCTATGGGGAGCAGAAGCCACAAGATCTTTCTTTTGCGGCTAAAACTCTGGGTCACATTTTTATTTCTTAACACCACTATCAATGGTGTGGTATCTTGTGCAGTCAAGGAGCTGGAATGTCAGACCATGACCTGGGAGACCTGGGTTCAAATTCTTCCTCTGTCCATAAAGCTCGGTGAGTAACCTTGGGTAAGTGACTCTCACTCTTTATGCCAATAAACTATGGACGGAGGTTCGTGACATTGTACAGGAGGTAGCAATCACCACCATCCCAAAGAAAAAGAAATGCAAGAAAACAAAGTGGCTGTCTGATGAGGCTTTACAAATAGCAGAGGAAAGAAGGAAAGTGAAAGGCAAAGGCGAAAAGGAAAGATTTACCCAACTGAACGCAGATTTCTAGAGAACAGCCAGGAGAGATAAGGAGGCCTTCCTGAATGGTCCAACCTACCTGAGCCAGGGTCCAACCTACCTGAGGGACCACCTTGCCCCACATGTTCCCCCAAGAGCACTACGGTCCAGGGCCCAAAATTTTTTAGTTATCCCGGGGCCCAAGGAAGTTAAACTAGCTGCGACCAGGCCAGGGCTTTTTCGGTGGCGGCTCCTAACTGGTGGAATGAGCTCCCGAGGGAGATCCGGGCCCTGCGGGACCTTATGCAGTTCCACAGGGCCTGCAAGACGGAACTCTTCCACCAGGCCTTTGAGTAGGAGCTGCCGCCCCATTATACCACCACCATTAACGTATCTCAAAGGATGCACCAACGAGGCCCAAGGAAGACGTTGGAAATTGTAGAAGAGCTTCGACCATCATCACAGGACACGTACTGTTTGGGAGCACCATCTGTAACTGTGGAGTTACCATTTTGGACTTAGGACATCAGTTACGAATTGAGCACAGTGGTTTTAATGTTGAATGTTTATTATGTTTTTATTCTGGCATGGCTGTGTCCTGCCCTTGTTAGCCGCCCTGAGCCCACCTGGGGAGGGCGGGATATAAATATGAAAAATAAATAAATAAATAAAATAAATGAACAGTGCAAAGTAATAGAGGAAAACAGTAGAATGGGATGGACTAGAGATCTCTTCAAGAAAATTGGAGAAATCAAGGGAGTGTTCCATGCAAAGCTGGCCATGATAAAGGACAACAACGGTAGGGACCTAACAGAAGCAGAAGAGATTAGGAAAAGATGGCAAGAATACACAGAAGAACTATACAAGAAAGACCTCGATGTCCTTGACAACCACGACGGTATAAACACTGACCTCGAGCCAGACATCCTGGAATGTGAAGTTAAATGGGCCTTAGAAAGCATTACTAACAACAAAGCTAGTGGAGGTGATGGTATCCCAGCTGAGCTATTCAAAGTCTTAAAAGATGATGCTGTTAAAGTGCTGCACTCCATTTGCCAGCAAATTTGGAAAACGCAACAGTGGCCACAGGATTGGAAAAGATCAGTATACATTCCAATCCCAAAGAAGGGCAATGCCAAAGAATGTTCAAACTATCGCACAATTGCACTCATATCACACGCTAGCAAGGTCATGCTCAAGATCCTACAAGCTAGGCTTCAACAGTACGTGGATAGAGAACTACCAGAAGTACAAGCTGGGTTTCGAAGAGGTAGAGGAACGAGAGATCATATTGCCAACATTCGCTGGATTATGGAGAAAGCAAGAGAGTACCAGAAAAATATCTACTTCTGCTTCATTGACTATGCTAAAGCCTTTGACTGTGTGGATCACAACAAACTATGGCAGGTCCTTAAAGAGATGGGAGTACCAGACCACCTCACATGTCTCTTGAGAAACCTGTATAAGGGCCAAGAAGCGACAGTTAGAACCGGATATGGAACAACTGATTGGTTCAGCATAGGAAAAGGAGTACGACAAGGATGTATATTGTCACCTTGCTTATTTAATATATATGCAGAGTACATCATGCGAAATGCTGGCCTGGATGAATCACAAGCGGGAATTAAGATTGCTGGGGAAAAGATCAACAACCTCAGATATGCAGATGATACCACTCTAATGGCTGAAAGTGAAAAGGATCTAAAGAGCCTCTTGCTCAGAGTAAAAGAGGAGAGCGCAAAAGTGGGCTTGAAGCTCAACATCAAAAAAACTAAGATCATGGCATCCGGCCCCATCACTCCTTGGCAAATAGAAGGGGAAGTCGTGGAAGTAGTGACAGACTTCACGTTCCTGGGATCCCAGATCACCGCAGACTGTGACTGCAGCCATGAAATTAAAAGACGCCTGCTCCTTGGGAGGAAAGCGATGGCGAACCTAAACAGCATGATAAAAAGTAGAGACATCACCCTGCCAACAAAAGTCCGCATGGTCAAAGCAATGGTATTCCCAGTAGTCATGTATGGCTGCGAGAGTTGGACTATAAGGAAGGCCGAGCGCCGAAGAATAGATTCTTTTGAACTATGGTGCTGGAGAAGACTCTTGAGAGTCCCTTGGACTGCAAGAAGAACAAATCAGTCAATCCTCAAAGAAATCAACCCTGACTGTTCCCTGGAAGGCCAGATAATGAAACTGAAGCTCAAATACTTTGGCCACCAAATGAGAAGGGAGCACTCACTGGAGAACGTCCTATTATTTGTTACGAGAGCCAAATCTGACATAAATATCATTTTGTCGGGCCAGGCATGTCTGTCATAAAATATAATGCCAGGTACCAGAGACGTTAACTTTATAAAGGATAGCAGCTGGTAAGCTCCGAGTTGGTGTGCCCACTGCAAGGCTGGGGGGGGGGAGGCAGAGGAAAACCCCCATGGGCAGACTGGAGGGGCAGCAGTGCAATGCTGGGCAGATGCTCCCACACTGCCTGGAGGGGGGCAAACCCCTTCCCCAGCCCACTCCCACTGCCAGTGCTGTGGCTGGGAGTTGTGAACTCCCCCTGAGCCACCATGGAAGGGACTGGGAAGACAGGCTGAATTTACCCTCACCCGTGGAAGACTGGGGGGCAGTGGCTCAGGAGCAAGACCACGTGCACAGTGGGACCCAGGCCAAGCAAAACCTGATAAGCCAGAAATGCCCGTGTGGCAGCAGGTGCCACTGGCCAAGGCCCCAAGGCAATCCATGGTGGGGTGATGCTGGGGGTTGAGGCCAGAGATTGTCAGCAAGCTCTGCTAATCCCATGCAATGGCAGCAGTCCCAGGCCAAAGGCTGATGGGTCATCTGATGGGGGAACAGGCACCATGCACACAAGGTCGCACATATGGCAGAAGCCCCAGGTCACTGAATGACCAGTAGAACTGGGGATCGCTGGCACTGCCCCCGCCCCACGAGGCAGCAGCTGCCTACAGCTGAAGGCCGCTGAGTGGTCCATGGAGGAAGGAGGCCTGCCTGCTGAGTCACGTGCTTGGTGGCAGGACTAGGCCCCTGATGTGTGGAAGAAACTGCCGAAGAATGCCCCCCATGGGCCAAAGCACAACTGTCGCATGGGGAGGGGATGAATACGGCAGCAGAGCTGGCTGCCAGCAGGCCTCAACAGAAGATTGTCTGGTTGTCTGCACCCCTCCATGTGCAAATGCGGTCATCCTGGACAGCATCCCTGGAGCTGCAGGCCAAGCGGAGAGGCATGAATGTGGCTGCGGTGGCTCCCAGCTTACCAGTGAGGCTGCCCCTGAAGAAGGCTTCCCAAGTCCCCCCGGGGGGCGGGGAAACCCCCGCCCCAGAGGCCCGTCCCCCGCCACTGCCAGATCTGGCCCCCGGGGGAACTCCTCCCCGACGTACGCGTCACCCGGAAGTGACGCGACCACGCCGGGCACGCTGGGGGCGGGGCCAGGGCCATCCAAGGGAAAACTCTATGGTTTTCCCTTGTATGGCCGTGCCCCCACCCCCAGCATGCCTGGCATCGTCATGTCACTTCTGGGTGATGTGCATGCGGTGTGCGCACACTTGTCACGCGCACACATGTGACTGACTCCAGCCGGGAGCCCCGCGCTCCCGGCGAAAATCGACTTGGCAACCCTACCCTGAAGTGAAGGGGTTCTGCTTGACTGCTGAAGACAAGGTTGTTCCACCGTGCTGAAGCCACAATTGGAACGTCTCCGCCCACTCCCCCCGAGTGGTGTCACATTCCCTCCCTTGCACTAGTTGCTCGTTGGCCACATAAGAGCCCTGGAGGGGCCAGTTCCAGCCCCCATGCCTTATGTTTGACACCCTGCCTTAGAAGATCCATGACATTCTGACTACTCTGGTTTTTGAGGACTTAAAAGTTTACAGTGTACATGACAACTTTGCTCAGCATTTCTGAAAATACAGACTGTGGAATTTTTGAAGTTAGGTTTAAAAAGGAGGTAGAATCAACTACAGAGAGCCTGAAATGATGCTGAAAAGCCTGCTGTACTTTTATGCATGCTTGTTCCTTAAAACCTGCCACTTATTTTTATAGATACATAGGCTTTTATATTAAAAGCCCAGAAAAACAATGCAATGCTTTGGATCCTCTTTTTATTGTGTAGGAGAATAGTCCTATTAAGGGATTCTCCCCCCTTTTTGGTGGACTAAAGGCTGGCAACAGAGGTAACTGGATAGGATGGTGGCTTCCTAGATCTGGCCTGATTAGCCTCCCCAAAAGGTAATTGTGTGTCTGTGTGTGAGTGGACATATGTATGTGTTTGTGTGTGAATGCCTGGAAGTCATGGTTGACTTCTGGCAACCCTTGGTGGGGTTTGGATGTTTCAGAGAGGCATTCCTTGGAGGCCTCCCATCCAAGTGCTTGCCAGGGTCAGCCCTGTTTAGCTTCCGAAATCTGACAAAATCGAGCTTGCCTGTGCTCTCCAGGTCAGGGCTAGCTCCCCCAAAAGGGATGTCTGTGACATTCGCTCAGGTCTTGCAAACTGAGAGCCGTGGTTTCCTTTATTGAATCCATCCATCTCATGTTGGGCCTTCCTCTTTTCCTGCTGCCTTCCACTTTCCCTAGCTTTATTTTCTTCTCCAGTGACTCTTGTCTTCTCATAATGTGACCAAAGTACAATAGCCGCAGTTCAGTCCTTTTAGCTTCTAGGGAGAGTTCAGGCTTGACATTGTAGACCATGGTAAATGCACTTTACAATCCAAAAGAGCCCGGCCAAAGAGGAAGCTCGGCCTTTCCACACAGCAATTTGGTAATGGAAGGTAAGTAGACATCAATTAATTAAAGGGTCTAACTGAAAGATGGCTCACCTTCCTGAGCGCTCAGGAACAGCTAATAAGCATCAGTGCACTAATGGCAGAGAGTCAGAGGGAAAAGGTTGATCCTCCAAAGCAATGCCAGTCAGAGTGCAGTTTTTAATCCAATTCATCACATTAAAGGGAGGCACAATAATGGCAGGAAAAGCAAATAGACCGCGAGCAGCTGACGCGCTTCGGAAGTGGGTAGAGAGCACACTTCAAGTTGTACAATAACCATCCCTGATGATAATTGGCACTACCTCACAGACCCATTTCATTTCATCCCAGCATCTCTCCAAAGACAATTGTCAGAGAAACAAAGCCAGAGCGAGACCATCAAAAGAGTGCGGCTGCATCAGGCCAAGGGTCTGTCTAGTGCAATGTCCTGGTCCCAACAGCACAGAACTTGAGGGCATGAAGGCTGCAGCCCTGCCCACATTTTGTCCTCCAGCACTCAGAGGTACCCTGTCTCTGATCCTGGAAGCTCTGTTTAGTTTGTGGCTCAGAATTACCGACAGCCCGAGCCTGAATTCTTCCAGCCTCCTTTGAGAGCTGTCTAAGCTAGAGGCCATCACCCCATCTTCTGGCAATAAATTCCATGTTAGTTATGTTTGGGTAAATAAGCACTGTCTTCTGCATGTCCTAAATCTATTGCTAATTGATTTCATTGGGTGACTGATTCCTAGCCTTATGAGGGAGGGAAAAATATTTACCCACTTTCTTCTACAAGACACATAATGTGATAGAATGTGATATGATGTCCTCCCCTATCTAGTGCACAGGTAAAGTGATTGAGAGACCTGTAAGGAGACCAACGTCAGGCCTTCTTGGATAACCCATGTGCTCTGGACCCTTTTCAGCCCGGCTTCAGGCTGGGCTATGGAATAGAAATTGCCTTGGTGGCTATAGGCCCTGTTCATACGAGGGGTTTTGGGCCGGGAGTGAGACAGAACAGAGGCGGATCAAACGGGCACGATCCCACGGCAACATCTGGGAATCGTTGCCTGCCCGTCTCCGATCCGTCCCTCCCGGCTGAAATCCCGCACCAAAAAGAACCACCTACCTGGGGTGGTTCTTCTGTTCGAAGCGCCTCAAGCCGGCTGTGGGATCGGCCGGCCGTCCTTGTGCCGGCACATCCCGGCCCCCGGCCGAACTGCACATGCCCAAACATGCGCAGTTCGGCAGCCTCCCCCTCCCCCTCGCCTCTTCCTCCCCGGCATCTGATCGTGCCGGGGAGCAACGGCGCGCCGCTAACGGGATCCGTGGGATCCTGCCACGGCGTTTCTTTTTTGGCGCGCCTTTTAAAAGTCACGCTTCTCCTCGTTTTTCCCCTGCCGTGTGGCAGGGGCCTTAGTTGATGATCTCCATCAAAATGTAGACCAGGAGTACCCAACCTGTTAGAACCAATAGGCACCTTTGGAATTCTATCACAGTATGGTGGGCATAACTACAAAATGGCTGCTGCAAAATGGCTGCTACAGGAGGCAGAGCCAGCAACAGTATGGCTCCCTCATCTTACCTTCTGTCACACAGTGAAGATCCTTGTGGTATGGTTGCAGCTGCCACTAAAGCAATATTTTTAAAAAACAATCTGCACAGGTAATCATCTCCGATGGCCAATCAGAAGCTATCATGATCCTATGGTATGACCTACAGGCTCTATGGAGGCTTAGTGGCACCAGGAAAACCTTTATTAGAGTGACTACAGGGCCTACATTTCCCAGGTACCCTCTGGACCCTGTAATTGGTTAACAGGGGATTTGGAGGGAAAACGTATACCAGTAGAGGAGTAGAGGGTGGTGCCTGGGATAGGGTTTGCTTGCTTTTACAGCCCCAATCCACTGGCCCCAATTTGGCTGGTGAGAGGAACCCTGCCCCCAAAGTGTCTTGTTTGTGCCTACGTGCCTGGTGCAATGGCATCACTCAGAGATGATGTCATCATGCCAGACATGTTGCGGGGGGACGCTCAATCGTTTAAGAAAAAAACATAGAGTTTTCCCTTAAATGATAGAATGTCCGCTACAACATGCCCTGTGTGATAATGTCACTTCCGGAAAAGGTCCCGGAGAAGGACCAGGAAACCCCCCCCCCCTCCCAGCCAGCAGTCAGGTAGACCTGGCAACCCTAGCCTGGGAAGAAGGAATAAAAGGTGTTCACTCCGAGGTAGCAGGGCTGGTGAGGCTGCTGCAGAAGGAGGGATTCCTCATCCAAAAGGGGTGAGTCAGTTTGAAGCCAAATACCTAGTGAAGGCTACACATTATTGAATTACAGTTGTTGTTTAATCTCTTCAGTAAAAATAGTTTATTACTCTGCCTGGGTCCTCACACCTCATTTGGTCACTTATAAGAAGAAACTTGTTGGAAAAGAGTGTACACACAGGCAGAGTGGGTGCTCTGGGCCCTCCTGAGGAGACCCATACCAGAGTGGTGGCTGCCATTAGAGAACCTTCCTAGCCACTGCTTGTGACAGAAGCCTTGCTGGGCGAAAGCCTCACCTATTTCCACCCACTGTCTAAAAACACTAGAAAAGGTGTTGGTGGGTGCCATGGGGTCTACAAGCGCCACATTAGGGACTCCCGATGTAGACCACGACCATGCTTCCTTGTTGTTCCTACTAGATCTATCTTCAGCCTTTGATACAGTAGATGATGCCATCCTGTTGAGGCCTTTGGAGGCATAAGTGGGTATCAGGGCATGTGCCCTGGACTGGTTGAAATAGTTCCTCTCAATCAGACTCAAACGGTTGCCATTGGAGACCAGTTATTGTAAGCATGAAAGATGTCTTGTGGGGTTCCACAGTGCACAATCTTATCCTCCATGTTATTCAACCTCTGCGTAAAACCTTTAGGAGAAATCATTTGTAGTTTTGGAACTGGATGTCATCAATATGTGGATGACACCCAGCTCTATTACTCTCTATTCAAATCCCCTGGTGATGCAGTAGAGGTCTTGAGCTGTTTTCTGACTGTGGAGGTCCATTAACTGAAAGCAAATAAATTGAAACTGATCTCAGACAAGATGGAAGTGATGGTGGTTTTTTGCAGCAGCATTCTCTTGCTTCTCCAGCAACAGTGCTGGATCCAGTATAACCTCTAGCTCTTAACCAAGTCAGGTGTGTGTGGGGTTTCTCCACAACCTCTAATCAGAGATATTTTTGAAAGGAGAAGAAGAGAAGACTGGATTTATACCCTGCCCTTCACTCAGAGACTCAGAGCAGCTTACAAAATCCTTTCCCTTCCCCTCCCCACAACAGATACCCTGTGAAGTAGGTGGGGCTGAGAGCTCTTTCCAGAACGGTCCTCGAGAGAACAGCTGAGACAAACTATGGCTTGCCTAAGGTCATCCAGTGGCTGCAAGTGAAGGAATGGGGAATCAAACCCGGTTCTCCCAGATAAGAGTCCATGCACTTAACCACTACACCAAACTGGCTCTCTCACCAAACTGGATATCCTGTAGATAGGAGGCCATCATTGGAGGTTGTACAGTCAATTGAAAACAAGCCTCATCCACTGATCTTAAAAAACAGGGGAGGGGTAGATATAGAAAAAGACCTTCTTGCTCTCCTCTCCTCACCTCCTCTCCTCTCTGCTCTTATTTTGCAGGCGGTGGCAGCAGCACAATGCGCCAGGCTTGCATCAGAAGTGGCTGGGCTTTGGCTAGGGTTGCCAGGTCTGGGTTGGAAAATACCTGGAGACTTTGGGGGTGGATCCAGGAGACGGTGGAGTTTGGGGAGGGGAGGGGCCTCAGCATGGTAGAATGCCATAGAATCTACCCTTTAAAGCAGCCATTTTCTCCAGGGGAACTGATCTTTGTCAGCTGGAGATCAATTGTAAAAGCTGGAGATCTCCAGGCCCCACCTGGAGGCTGGCAACCCTAGCTTTGGCTCAATGGCAAAGTATCTAGGTCCAAGGTTCAGTTCCTGGAATCTACCGTTAAAACCATACCTTCTGCGTGTGGGCTGAAAACCAGTGTGCGGTCTCGCAGTGTGTGGTATGAAAGACATTGACATGGATCCCTGAGAGTTTCTGCCAGTCAGAGATAGCAATACTGTCCTTGATAGACCAATGGCTGTCTCAGTAGAAGGCAGCTTCATTTGTTCAGTCAACACACCAATGGGAAGAGAAACACCTTTTATCTAGGGCCATCAATCCTTTTTAGCAGTGCCAGAGGAACTAAGCCCCAGTGTACCCTGAGTGTATAAAATCTTATGCCAGGTGTGGCCCCAGAAAATGCAGGGGAGGTGGGAGGGGAGGGCTTTATTCCCATTGAATTAAATGGGAATGCTATCAAATGTAATAATGAAAAACAATGCGTAATAAGAATGAAAATGAAATTTTTGCCATAAAAACAGGGGGGAAGTACATTTCTAACTTAGGCCCTGTTCCGCTGACTGAATCTGACACAGGCTGGAAAGCCAGCAGTGGGTTTTTTTGGGCCAACGGGGGTTCACAGTGGAAAAATGTTTGCCACTTTGTGAAGCTGTAATACACCTCAGCTGTGCACAGCGTGGGAATCGATGTGTTTGCTTTAGGATTAAAAGTTACTCAATTTCTTTAAACCATGGCCATTTTTTGAAGAGGGGGGAAAAACAGACACACGGCACCATGGCTAATTTCCTTCTTGTCGCTTTCCCTTGAATAATTCCCGCCTGCGTTCCCGTCAGTGAGCGTACGGCACTGGCAACGATAGAAGTATTGATTAACTGCCGAGTCACTTCTGTGCCAGAGCAAGCATTTGGAAAGCAAGGGGGGGGGATAAAAATCTTCAAAGGGGGGGGGATCTGTTTAAGCAGTACAAGAAAATGAACAGAGAAAAGGGCTGTTCACATCCATACTCAGTGCAATCCCAGCCAGCTCGACAAAGCAGCTTTCATTGATCAGCCAAGGTGCCCAAACGTAGAAGCCATTCAGAGGAACCTACAACTCCCAAGAAGCTTGAAAGCTTAATTCCATATACAATCTCTTACATTTTACTGGACTTCAATCTTGGATACTTCATTTAAAAAAATTGCTTCCTGCCCTTCAACCCATCCTCAATTACAATCCCATGATATTTTCCATCTCAGCCCTCAAATGGACGCATGAACATTGCCACCCTGTCCAGGAAAGACTGGTACCCTCCCTGCAAAATCACAGTTGCACCTGAATCCACTGCAAAGTAGGAAGCACAACAACTCCAGTTTGGGATCCATCAATCTAACTCATGAAACTTACAAAGAACTTCCATGTTCAGAGGCAGTAATCTTCTGAATGTCAGAGAGCCACAGAACAAGGGATGTTTATTGCCTTCAGACCCTGCTGGTTGACTTCATGAAGCTGCCTTATACTGAATTGGAACTTTGGTCCATCAAGATCTGTATTGCCTACTCAGACTGGAAGCAGCTCTCCGTGGTCTTTTACATCACCTACTACCTGACTCCTTTAACTGGAGACACTGGGGATCAAATCTGGGACCTTCTGCATGTAAAGCAGGTGTTCTACCATTGAGTCATAGCTCAAGTAGATTGGGTGCTGTGGGCAGGGTTAGTCCATCTTTCTCCCTGAGGCTCAGGGCGGATTACAGAATTTTTTTAAAGTGCAGTCATACATCACAAGACTTGCAATGAATAATGCAGTAGGACCAGGATTACAGAATTAGAAGACAATGCAAACATTGAGTACTACACACTGAGTGACTAACATTACAAACCATGAATGGATCTATGTACAGGATGCACATGTCAAAGGCTTCCATAACATCACTATTCCTATCATGGAGTATTAGGAAACACAAACAAGAACCTTCTAATACAATATTTCCCATATTGAATGTACCTTGAATCTATCCTGAACAAAATATATTAAAGAATATATCCTGAATATTCCAAGTAGTGGAACAAGACAGCTAAGGCAGCAGCAGTAGCCACAGACCCTACCTCACCGCTGCTGCCCGTATCCAGGAAGGAGCCCAAAGGCATAAGCCTCCTTACCCCATTGCTTCCCCAGTCCTTTTTGAAAACAGAACACCAAGCCAAAGTCTCACAAGATGGTTTCCCCTCACCAGAATTTGGCCACAGTTTTGGTTGCCTTGGCAACAGGCAGCCCAAAATATTGGTTGGACTCACATGGGGATGAGGAGAAGATCTCTTCTGGGAATTGGGGAATGGCCCACCACATGGCTTGTTGCGCTGTTTTCAAAGAGGATGAGTACAGAAGCAAGGAGGATTATCTCCTCCAATGCCCAGGTAGGGGGTCTGCAGATGAACAGGCAGCTGGCTGGCTGGTAACACGAGGCTGCCACTCCCCACACATCTGACCCCTGCGGTGTCTGCTTCAGTGTCAGCTAGCTGCCATTGTATCTGGTGTTACCTGCTTAACAAGTCTTGTGCTCTCCCCCCCCTCCCTGGTTCTTGTAGCTTCATTATGCTTCTCTGTACTTTGCGGAACTGGCCAAGGTCATGCAGCTGGTGGTGGGAGTCGGTGCTTCGCTCAGCTTGTTATGGGTATCTACCCTGTGAACTGAACCTGTGTTGATTTTACTGAACAGTTACGTTCCCATGAAATGGGCGTGCGTTTCCAAGTTCTATTCCCGCCAGCGGGAACTGGGCTCATTGGCCCTAACCTGGTTCAAATCCCTTTATTATGTTATACCTGTGTATTGGTAGTCATTCCTAACAATGTCTTTGTTCCTGCTTGAACCATCGCTTTGAAATAAACCTTGCTTTGAAGCAAACGTGGAGTTATTTCGAATGCCTGGGGATCTAACATTCAGGAGGCCTTAATATGCAGCCAGCCCTGAACAAACCCACCAGTGCTGCTTTTAAATGATTCAGGAACAACACTGGAATGTGCAATCAAGGGGCTTCGTCTGAACTCTTGCAATGATATAGAATGGCTGTGGCTCTCAGTTTTGTTTCTTCTTTGGATCCCTTAGGGAGGCAGCCCTCCTATTTGCTGTTTCTGGTGCCTTTAGAACTTGCAGGGAATCTTTCACCAAGCAGTGAAATTTGGAAAGGTGCCCCTGGTGTGGGATTGGAGAGAAGCACCTCTTTGGAAAGGTGCCCCTGGTGTGGGATTGGAGAGGGTACTCAAGGAAGTGATGCTCCACCCTCTCTTGAAAAGACCTTCTCTGGACCCGGCCGAATTGGTCAACTATTGGCTGGTGTCCAATTTGTCCTATTTGGACAAATGTATTGAGAGGGTGGTGGCGTTACAGCTGCAGGGCTTTCTGGATGATGCTTCCGTCCTAGATCCCTTCCAGTCCAGCTTCTGCCCAGGGCATGGAACAGAGACAGAGGCCCAGGTGGCAACCACTGCTAAGTCGACTTTCCACCATCTTTGGCTGGCTCGGCAGTTGGTTCCCTTCCTCGACCACGATGACTTGGCCACAGTGATCCACACAACGGTCACCTCAAGGTTAGACTACTGTAAAACTTTCTACATAGGGCTTCCTCTGTCGCAAATCTGGAAGCTGCAGCTGGTGCAGAATGCTGTGGCCAGGCTGTTGATAGGTCTCCCTAGCCGGGACCACATCTGGCCTGTGCTGAAAGCGCTGCACTGGCTGCCAATAGTGTACCGGATTCGCTTCAAAGTGCTGGTTCTTACCTTTAAAGCCCTATATGGCCGGGGTCCAACATACCTGAGGGACTGCCTTTCCCCACATATTCCCCTGCGAGCACTATGGTCAGGGACGCAACATCTTCTGACGATTCCAGGCCCCAAGGAGGCCAGGCTGGCCGCTACCAGGGCCAGAGCTTTTTCGGTGGCAGCTCCTTCCTAGTGGAATGAGCTCCCGGAGGAGATCCGGGCCCTGCGGGACCTGGCACAGTTCTGCAGGGCTTGTAAGATGGAGCTCTTCCACCAGGCCTTTGGGTAGGAGCCGCCACTATCGTACCATCATTATTAACTGGCCCTGGAAAGATAGAACGACAGTGCCACGTGGAACTGATAGCACTGATTGGATGTACCATCTTAGACGCACCATCTTGATGGAAGATTTTGTTTAGAACATCTAGAGCACTTAATATGTTGTAATTTTTTAATAATGGTTTTTATGGTTTTAACTTTTTTTGTGTTGGCGTATGCCTATTTGTGAGCCGCCCTGAGCCCGCATTGCGGGGAGGGAGGGCTATAAATTGAAATTATAAATAAATAAATATAGAAGCACCTCCCACATTGGCACTGGTTGCCATTGGGCTCACTATTTATTCCAGTTTTTCTGAAGAAGTGTGCTTTGCACATGAAAGCTTACACTTTGAATAAAACTTTGTTGGTCTTAAAGGTGCCACTGGACTCAAACTTTGTTCTTCTCCCCTTCCAGTTAGCTTAGCTAAACTGAATAAGATGGATTTCAGGGTAAACCCTGAAGAGTTTTAAAAAATTGTTTTTAATTGCAATCCACAAACCGAGTAGAAATAGAAAATATAACCAGCGTGGCAAGTCTACACATAAGCATCTGTGAAAGGCTGCCAAATAACTAAAAATGTATGCATTGCATACACAATTGCTGTCTGTGTGCCATATGCTCAAATGGTGATAAAGTTGTAAATTCCTCAATGCACGGGATTATGGGAGGTGGGCACTTGCCTCTCCAGTGTCTTAAGTCTTTCAGCAACAGTAAGGGGACAGAGGGTTCATTTTTGTTAACCATCAGCTTCCAGGAGACAGGCAAATGGTACATAAGCACCCCCAAGGATCAATGAATCTTCTAATATACAATTGATATGAACAATTACTTTCTCTCAAAAAGACCAAATAACTGGACAGGCCCAAAGCATATGTTTAAGAAACTTGTTTTGTAAGTTACAGTGCCAACAATCAGATACTTTACTTAGTCCTTTCCTCAAAAGGTGCTGTGATGCCCACTATACCCTAAACACAATTTTCTGCTGAATAAGCCATAGCTTGTGATCCATAGAAACAACAGGCATGAACCCTGAAGTTTAAGTGTGAACTATTTGCCTAGCTGTTAAGGGCTATGGACCAGAACTTCTGCTCAAGCGCATAAGCAGGCCACCAGATTCTTTTACTGTACTGAGCTGCTGCAGAGGCTTGATCTGAGGACATCAGCCAGTGAGACTGTTTATTTCTGTGTCTGATGATTTGTCCAAATCAAACTGATATTAAGGCACAGCTCTAATTGCAGCTTCCAAATTGCTGCTTGGCTCCGATTGTGTGCTGTGTTGCCATGGCTCGTCTTTCACAAAGACACTTAAAGTGCTTTCAACACTGTAAACGTTCGCTTGGCATCCCCTCCTGGTTCCACATGCACAAGGATTAGGAGGAAAAGGGATCCAGGTAGAGTTGCCAGTTTTTGAACTAGTCCTTGCAGTTGTTTAACAGTAATTAGCAGTGACCTCCCACCGTGAAAAGCTTCACCTCCTGTCTTCCTCAGGTCAGATCTCTGGCAGAAACAGACCAGGTGGGGTGGTGGAGGTGTCTCTGTGTGTGCTGGAGTTAGCAACCGCTGTTCCATGTCAGAACACATAATCTGCAGGCAGAATTGAATCCCGCTATAAAAGGAAGCACCAGGAAATCAAAAAGTACCTCTGAAATGATGTTGACTTTTTTAAGGCTGTGTGAAGTTCCTTCTGTTATGCCTCAATCCCCAAATTTCTGCATATACCCCCACCCCAGTCGTGGTAGGGATCAGGACCTCTTCGTCATCTCCCTCTTCCGCCTCTTCCTCGGGAATCTGTTTCTCATCTCCAGTGCTCATCTCGGTTGGGGAGAGGGGAGCGTAGATAGAGAATGAAGGATTCTTAACAGAATGTCAGAACCCACAGCCAACAACGTAGTACATGCTTATCAGGAAAGGTAATACTTTATTGAAGAGCTATAGATGCAAAAAAGGTCTTAAAGCTCTACAAAAAGATCTTAAAGAGATTATAGAAAACTTTTATAAAAACCTTTACCAGAAATCAGAAACAATAGAGAAAGAGGTACAGGACTACCTGGGAAAATGGGAAAAGGGAAAGTTCAATAAAGAGCAGATAGCCATACTAAATTATCCAATTACAATTTGCGAAATAATAGAGGCAATAAAAAATGGGGGGAAAAGAAAATCCCCAGGCCCAGATGGGATTCCCATGGAGTTCTATCAAATATTCGAAGATCAAATACTGAACCCCTTTAAAGATTTATTACAAAATATTCCTAAATCAAATAAACTACCTTCTTCCTGGAATGAAGCTGTTATAACACTGATCCATAAGCCTAACTCTGATGAGGAGGAAATAAAGAACTACAGACCGATTTCACTACTAAATACAGATTACAAATTATTTACAAAAATACTGGCCAATAGGTTGAAAAAGGTACTAATATATATAATACATAAAGACCAGTCAGGATTTCTACCTAAAAGAAAGATTCAAAACAATATTAGAACTATAATTAATGTTTTAGAGTACTACCCTGTTTCCCTGAAAATAAGACCTACCCCAAAAATAAGCCCTAGCAAGATTTCTATGCATTTGTGGTATAAACCCTAGTGTGTCTTCTTGAGAAAAAATAAATATAAGACAGTGTCTTATTTTCGGGGAAACACGGTATGAATTACACCCAGGGAAACAAATGATGTTAATTCTGTTAGATGCAGAGAAGGTGTTTGATAATGTCAACTGGGCTTATATGCTACAAAAACTGACAGCCTGGGAATGTGGGAGTAACTTCTATAAAATGGTAAAAGCTATACATAGTGAACAAAGTGCCAAAATTTTAATCAATGGAGAAACTACTCAAAATATTCCAATTCAGAAAGGCACAGACAGGGATGTCCATTATCCCCATTACTATTCATATTTACTATAGAATCGTTAGCTGAAAAAATAAGAAATAATGAATTGATAAAAGGTCTGAGAGTCAAAGGTGAAGTGTTTAAATTACAGGCCTTCGCAGATGACTTGATCTTTATACTAGAAGAACCGGAACATTCGTTATCTTATTTAATAGAAGATATTCAAGAATTTGGTAAACTAGCTGGATTTAAAATCAATTTTCAGAAAACTAAAATCATAACTAAAAACTGCCCACAAAAATTAATACAAAAAATAAAAGAGATTTCAAAAATGCATGTAGTGCAGACAGCAAAATATTTGGGAATATGGATTTCAAATAATGCTTCAATGCTATACAAAAGTAATTATGTACAACTCTTAAACGATATTAAAAGAGATTTAATTCATTGGGAGAAAATACATCTTTCCTTAATGGGTAGAATAGCGATATTAAAATGAACATTCTGCCAAGATTCCTTTTTTTAGCACAAAACTTACCAATACTTAAAAATTATAAGTTTTTTAAGGAACTAGAGAAAACAGTAAGCAAATTTATTTGGCAGTCCAAAAAAATGAGAATAAAAACAAAAGATCTACAGGACAGTAAAAAAAGCGGAAGCTTTGCATTTCCCAATTGGCAAGTATACTATTATGCAGTGTCAATGATATGGATTAAAGATAGGGTAGAATTAGAAGATATAAGAACACTAGCTTTAGAGGGATCGGATTTGGTAATGGGATGGCATGCGTACTTATGGTACGGAAAAGATAAAATCCACTCTAACTTCCATACGCACATCATAAGAAGTTCCCTTATGAAAGTTTGGAATTTAATAAAACATAAATATTATATCAAAGTACCTCTATGGATATCTCCGATAGAGGCATTTGCCAAACCTTCACTAATAATAGGGAAATTTAAAGAATCCTATGGCAACTTATTAAATAAAAAAGCCGAGCTAAAAATAGATGAGGTACTAAAAAAACAAAATATAAATCTATCTTGGTGGGATAAAAATGTACTAAAATCAAGATACAATGAAGATTAAAAAATAGGATTTTACACCAGTCTATACGAAATTGATGAAATTTGGCTTTCTTCCAGTGATAAACTAATTCAGAAGTTTTACACAAAATTATTAGAGGATGAGCTACTAGAAGAGATTATAAAAACACCAATGATAGCCTGGATAAAAGAGATTGACCATACAATAGAAATGGACCAATGGATAAAAACATGGAGATCACTAAATTATATCAGCGCGACTACATATAAGGAAAACATATACAAAATGTTTTACAGGTGACACTGGACCCCTGCTAAAGTTGTTAAATGCTTCCCGAAAACTTCAAACATCTGTTGGAGATGCAGAAGGAATATAGGATCATACTTCCACATTTGGTGGAGTTGTGACAAAATACAAACCTTTTGAAAAAAATATCTAAAATCTTCTCAGATATACTCAAAATTAATATGCCTTTAACACCAGAAATGTATTTATTGAATATGATTCTGGATATAATAAAGAACCACAAACATATAATAATATACTTATTAACAGCAGCAAGATTTCTGATAGCAAAGCATTGGAAGTCAAAAGCTATACCATCAATAAGAGATCTTAAACAGAAGTTTCTGGAAATAGCTGAAATGGATAAACTGAGCATGACACTACAGAACAAACCAGAGGAACTTTTTGGGGACAGATGGGAAGTAATTTACAAATGGCTGAAACTGAAGAAGATACAGTAGATTTGAAAATGTGCTAGAAATAGATAATGGATGATAACTGAGAAAGGGAAATTTTACAATAAGTAATGTATAAGTATTAAATGGATATATGTACATATCTTTGTGAAATGAAAAATGAAAATATATTTATTAAAAAAGAGCTATAGATGTATTAACATAGGCACTGTTAAGAATGACGGCTGCCCATGGGCATAATAGGATATAGGGTATTCGAATGCACACACCCTGGCCAATTAGTTACACTCCCGCATGCGGGAGAAAGGGCTCCGGTCATTTTGCGCTGAAGCTGGGAACCAACTCTCTCAACCCAGACATCAACATCACCACCTGCAGAACTTGTAGATAAGTGCTACAGCAGCAAAGAAGCACAGAAGGAATCCACTGGCAATTAGAACACAACTAACCTACCCACCCCCATGGCAGCATAGCTGACAGAGCGGTTGTCTGTACCACATAGACCTCCCCTGTCTCGGACACACTATCTGAAGAGGGGAGCACGGGGAGGGGGAAGGCAGGCAGTTGGCAAGCTGCTATTCCTCCAAGGGTGCCCAGGGCATTAATCTATCTCCACACTGACCGGACACTGGGCAGCAGGAGACACTGAGGCAAGGCCTTTGAACTTGGAAAGGGAAGCTGGGAGTTCTGATCCTCCCAGTGGGAAATCCCAACAATGATCAGGTGGTGGGGGTGGGCTACCTGAGAGTAGAAGAAAAGCCCCTCCAGGGAGCTGAAAACCCCTTGAAAGGGCAGGGAGGAATAGGGCCTGCTGGCCAAAGTAGGCTCGTTCCACCACAAGCTGTATAAAACACTGTCATTGCTTAGATTTTGCCTATCCCCCCATTTTTTTCTAATGTGTTCCCAGAATAATGTAGAGAAATCCAGGTTTTACTCCCAAACAAGGGAGAAGTAGTTTGTTTCTGCAACAGACATTGGGGCAATCTTCAACATATTAAATAAGCCTTTCTCTCTGAATGCCTAGAGCTGCCCACCTTCTAGAGCCATTAACACCTGAGTAGGTGGAGGTATAAAAAGGGTGACCAACCATTTCCCCCCTGTCCATGCTCCTGTGGTTTTAACATCTGATTGGCTTGTGGAGATTAAGCAGATGATTTTTTCCCAGGGATGGGGAAAGTCTCACTCAGGCATGGCCCTTGTTAGTCAGGGGCAAGGTGGTTGGCCTCAAAATGGCAGGCTGGAGCATCATAAAGGGGCAGCCAATTGTCAATTATTGCATCTATCATTAGGAAATGCCTTTGGGACGTTTCTGCCTCAGGTGCCAAAACGTCCCAACTTGCCATCTCAGACAGCCACAATAAGCAAAGGATAAGAGCCAATGATAGTAGCAACTTTGGGTTCAAAGTTAATCCAGGTGATATAGATTTTTTTAAAAAAGTAAAATGCAAATGTGAGGAGGAGGAGGAAGAAGCTTTTTCTGAATGGAGGAAGTGAGCTTGTGAGTTGACAGAGATGTAGGTAAATAGAACTAATGATTTGTTCAGTGCTAGGGAGCAATGTACCTTGGAAACAGGAACATAATTAGAGATACATTAAATTTTACAGCTCCCTAACTCTGCGTGTTTATCTTAGATGCCTGACTTTTTTTTTGCCCTCCCTGGTCTCTCCCTGAAAGCACAATAGTAAGTTCCATATAGCATTTACATGGTGCATCTGTTGAGACTTCTCAGTCAAGACTTCCAAGCAAATTACTTCCTTTTGACTCAAACGGGTGCATAATTTGAATCTATCGTTCCAGTTTCCTGTTTGTGGGCAGATTTGCTTTATAAGGAAAGTGAGGCGGCAGTGGTTTGCAAAAACCAAATGACACCTTTTAAAGTATGCAAAAGCTCTGTTTGCAGTTGGTACCTGTGGGGCTGCTTCCACATGGAAGTGGTTGTTCTCCTCTTTGGCTTCCAAATTGGAGTGCACTTTGTTTCTTTGGAGCTTCCACCTGACATTGTGCTGCAATTACCCTGTTTCCAGGTTTCTGCCCCACTTAGGCTGTGGTCACACGTAACAGAAGCCACACAAGTGAGACAGAAAACAGCCGGAGTTTCCGGGCGCGATCTCACCAGCACATCTGGGAAGCATAGCACTCCCGTGGCTCAACCGAGGCTTCCAGCCGAAACTGCGTGGCAAAAAACTAGTACCTTGGAGGTACTAGTTTCCGGAAACTGCGGGGCAAGGGCGGGCGTCTGATCGCGTTTCCGGTGGCATCCGGTGCCCGCCCATGTCCCCTTGCAAATAAGGTGGGTTTTTTTGTCCAAGTCTCTGTGGATGCGCATGCGCACCCAACGAAGCATGCACATTTGTCATTTACACAAAAATAAAAAACAGTTTGCCGCGGCGCGCGCTTCTTCGTTGTGCGCCGGCTTGTCCTGTGATCGGCACCTCTCCCTTGCCATGGAACCTCCACGGTACCTCCACAGGACCTCCACAGGAGGTCTGATCACGTAACTGCGCAGTAGTTTGCCCCAGGGCAAACAGCCACGCTTCTCCTCTGCAGTTTCCTGCCCGTGTGACCGGGGCCCAAGTATATTATTTCCCAAACCTGGTTTACTCTACTGTTTATAGAAAAACACACACAGGCCTCGGCCACACGGGCAGGAAACTGCAGAGGAGAAGCGTGGCTGTTTGCCCTGGGGCAAACTACTGCGCAGTTACGTGATCAGACCTCCTGTGGAGGTCCTGTGGAGGTACCGTGGAGGTTCCATGGCAAGGAAGAGGTGCCGATCACACACGCGGCAAAGAAGCGGAGCGGCACAGCAAACGGGGTTGTGTTTTGTTTTTAAAACTTAAATGTGTGCATGCTCTGTTGGGTGCTTGTGCGCATCCGTGGAGACTTGGGGAAAAAAACACCTTTTTGCGAGGGGACATGGGCGGGCGCTGGAACTACCACCGGAAACGCGATCAGACGCCTGCCCTTGCCCCGTGGTTTCCAGAAACTAGTACCTCCGAGGTACTAGTTTTTTACCCCGCATCTTCGGCGGGAAGCCTCGGGTGCGCCACGGGAGCTCTACGCTTCCCAGATGTGGCGGTGAGATCGCGCCCGGAAAATCCGCCTATCTTCCGTCTCTCTAGCGTGCCTAATGCTCCGTGTGACCGGGGCCACAGAATGCTTTCTGACAGGAATGGTGCCAATTTTCCTGCCCTGTAAAGGTCCTGCCCATGTCCGTATAATTTTTCTGGTGTCAGCCCCTCACAGGTGCCATTTTCCCAACATCCCCCCCCCCTTGCTGTTCCACCATAAAGTAATCACTATAGCACTATAATGACCTATTGCCTTTTATCTATTTCAAATGTTAATATAGTTGCTAGAGCATATTTTGTGAAGAATAACAACAACAAAAGGTGGTAGTGGTGAGTTGACCTGGCAGCTGTGATTATCACATACCCCGACAGCCAACCTGGAGTCACTTGAAGCACACACAGAAGAGAAAAATCATTACAAAAATGAAGGAAAGTCTGCAGAGAATCCCCATATGTGCATGCTGTGTCACCAGTAGGGATGGGCACAAAATGGGAAAATGTGGTTCATTTTGTTTTTTAGTTCATTTTGGTTTGTGGTCCATGGAGTGCCCAGTTTGCAAACTATGAACCGTCATATATTTTTAGGGACCAAGGTGGGGGGCATTTTTGCAAGCCCAGCAGAACCAGTACAATGTAATAGTGCCCAGCACAGCTCAGCAGAACCAGTGCAATGTACTAGTCCCCAGCAGAACCCAGTGCCACTGTGGCAATGCCAGCTCAATAAGACTGATGTGAAGCAAAGAATCACACTCCAAGTGGTGGGGGGTTTGCAAGCCCAGCAGAACCAGTGCAATGTACTAGCGCCCAGCAGAACCCAGTGCCACTGTGGTAATGCAAGTAAAAGGAGGACTACTGTCAAACCAGAGAATCCCTGCAGTTAAAATGTGCAGAATGGCCAGCAGAACCCAGTGCCACTGGCATTGCAAGCTTAGAAGGACTGCTCTCAAAGCACAGAGTAACAACAAATCCAAGCAAGAGGGGAGGGATTTTTCAAGTTCTGTGCAAGAAAATGGGAAGGGAACACAGGAAGGCCCACAAAGGGGGGGGGATCCTCTTGAAACTGACCAGAGTGTTTCTAAGGCTGGAGAATTCCCCTCCCCTGTTGCCTTGAAGTTTGGTAAACATTTTGATTGAGCAGAGATAGTCTGTCTGGAAATGTACCAATTCACGAACCTGTACTAACCTCCATGAACTGCCTGAAAGTTTGTGGAAAGTTCGTGCCAGTTGATCTGCCACTGCCACAAACCATGAACTGGCCAAAGGTTGTCACAAACCTTAGTTTGTGAGCCAGTTCCTACCCACCCCTAGTCACCAGCATGGATGCCTCTATATTTGCAGTGGTGAACAAAGCAATGTGGAGAATCTTCTAGCAGTCACAATTTTATCCTGCTGTTCCTCCAGGAGTTCTGACAAGCATATGTGGTTCATTCTTTCTCCATTTTATCTTCACAACAATCCTGTAAGGTTGGTTTAGATAATAGAGAAAGAGAGTGATTGACACTAGCTCACTCAGCTAGTTTCATGGCAGAGTGAGCTTTTGAACCAGGCTCCCCTATAGACCTAATCCAGCACTGTGACCACTACACCACACTGACTCTCTTAGTTCCCAGCAGCAATGCCAAAACTACCTCCTCCTCTTTTCTTCCCACTTATAGGGTAGTGCTGAGCAAATGAGGCAGCACCTATTGGTGGCTGCAGATCCAGGAGACTAGCCAATCAATGAGCAAGCAGGCAGCAAGAGGGTGTCTCTCAGCCTCTGTTCTCTGCCATTTTCTGGCACCTCAGATGCTATTTCCATAGCATCTGAAGCACACTATGTCAGATGCTACTGAAACAGTGTCTGATGCACCAGAAGGAGGCCAGGGAGCAGAGGCAGAGATGAGCAGGTAGGAAAAGAGAGATCCTCTGCCTACTTTCCTTCCCAGTAGTTGTCTGACTGCTGCCTGACTGGCTGCCTAGGCCATGACCAATAGCCAGTAGGAGCAGCTGTCTGGCACAGCATAGTAAGTGTTGGGGGAAGGGGACGAGGAGAAGGAATAACAACAAATCAACGGATAGCTAATATGTCACTAACCTTTTGTTTCCATTGCCCAAATTAATTAAACAAATTGGACTATTCTGGTTCATTTCCCCCGTTGGGCTGGGAACAAGCAAACATCCCTAACTGGTAATTTATCACAACTCCTAATGACTTGTTAAGCTAGTCCTCTGTATCATCATGCCAAGTGGGGACGAGACCATTTACCACTTTCCTGATCCACCAGATTTCTGACTGGCAAAATTATCTTCGTTGTTTGGCAAGATGCTACAGAGAACTCTTACAGAAGACAAAACCATCCTGGGACAAACTATTTCATCTCTGGTTAGTTTGGCAACCTTTCTCATCCTGCCATGTCATGAGAAGAATCCTGCCAAACACAAAGATAGATATGTCATAAAATATGGGGCCAATCGGTCATTCGTAAGCCCCAAGACAACTGTAAGGGGTAGGGACAACATGTTCAGTCCTTCTTTCCCCACACACTGGCCATCCTTTTGCTGTTAAGTTCCAACAGACTTATGGCAACCCGATGGAATTTTCCAGGCAAGAGACAAACAGAGGGTGGTTGCCATTGCCTGCCTCTTTGTGGCAATCCTGGGCTTCCTTGGTGGCCTCCCATCCAAGTATTAACCAAGTCCAACCCTGTTTAGCTTCTGAGATCTGATGAGATTGAACCAGCCTAGGCTATCCAGATCATGCAATATTGCCCTGTTCCTGTGTCCAAAGCTACTGTGTTTGTTTACTGTTTCACAGACTGAGCCATGAGCTTGTAGGCTAGGTTCAGAATGTAACAATGTTATTTCCCCCCAGGAATCACTTTGTCAGGAAGACATGTGCATAGAACATAATCCCCCCCCCCCCAGTGGAGCAGATGTTATCAAGAGGAGGAAGACCATGAGAAGATATTGTTATTGTACTGACAAAATCATGTGTACTTGTTTCATCCTTGTTCTTTTTAAATTCTCCAGTGAATTCAACATGATTTTTATCTCTGTCACTCAGAGTGACAGCTGTATGAAGACTTCCTCTTGCTCTCAGAAGTCTTTTTTTTTTTGCTTTTTCATACTCTGTAAGGCTGTGTAAGGCTGAACAATATATGTCCACCCCTCCCTAAATATATTTGGCAACCTTATCAATTGCAGATGTTCTTCAATAAATCCATTACAGGTTATACTTCTAAACCCATGGATAACTTGTAATAATAAAGCAAATATATCCCAGATCTATTTATTATTAGTTTCTGTTGAGAACCACATCACAGGGGCCAATCCAATAGCCAACTCAGTTAGATGTTGACATGGCTGGGCAAGAAGTGACACATCACTGGTAAAGGTGACATGATGCCACCATCTTAACTGAAAATATATTGGTAAGAGAAAGTGCAGCAGGCCCGGCATGTGACACTGGAGAGCAGGGAAGTTGATTTGGCTCAAAGAGGGCTTTCTCTTCACCATGGAGAGACTCACAATGGAAGATGGATCTTCTGAGTCCCTCAGAAATGTTTAAAGATGTGGAAGTTCCCAAGGTTATTTTGTTATACACTTTATACTGAGCATTACCTCAAGAAACCAAATGAATTGTGAGGTCACCCATCCTTCTCAAGTGGGAGTAGTTATTTTTAAAAAACATGGATAGATATTATGTGGTTGTTTGAGAATGTGGTTTAATTGACCCTTCACCGCATAGAATGCCTTAAACTTGGGGAGTTTAAACATTCTGCCTCGGTCTCAAAGTCTTGCTTTGAGTAACAAAAGGAAGTATAGTTCATAGGCTTCTCTCAGCAGATCTGTGCCCCTTGTTGTTTTTATTATTACATTTTGATACCAACCTTCCTCCATAGAACCCAAGGCAGCATACATGGTCTCCTGCTTTTTTTCTTCACAGCAACTGTGAGAGGTAGATTAGACTAGCCCAAACTCAAATCTGATCTTTACGAACAAGTAGGGATTTTATCCCAGGTGTCCATCATCAAAATTGAACACCTGATCAATGATAACACGTTGACTCTCCTACTGGCATCACCACCTGTAACATGAAAATACCACTGACGCAAATAGTCCATTTGTCTAAAACTAGATTTCCTTGAGCCCTGACTACATGAAACATTTTAGCCTTTGGCAAAATGACTTTTGAGTTATATTGAGGCTGGCAAACCAGGATGGAATGCACTCTGAAGATCAGCCGACATCTTCTTTCAGTAAAATTACTATGCGAAACCCTTTATTAATTAAAATATGTATATGCTGCTTTCCCCACTTATTCTGCAGCATCAAACAATTAAAACCAGAAACTTGTTTTTGAGTTTCCCCCCTTTTTTTGGTTTTTAAAGAACAATTTAAAAAAAGAAAAGCCCAGAAACAATCAGAATAACAAATGCCTATCATTACCTTCAGATAATACCCTCCTTAGTTGTCAAATGTCCACCTGAAAAGGACAGATTTGTCCTAAAAAGTGGCTCGTATACAGACCTTCTGTGAAGAATTATCATCTTGCCATCATGATTTATACAAATAAAGCCTTTTTGAGCTTGGAAAATTCCAAAGCATTTCTTTTTTGCTCCCATCACTTGTGGAGGTTTGTGATAATGTAAATTGTAAAAACCCTTTTTTGTAGTTGTCCTATGCAGACCACAAAAGCTGGTAGTTGCTGGTCAGGTATCCAATGAGTTGGCAGAGCTGGTTGAAGAGTCCCTCATCCGGAACACTAGCAGCTGTCCTTGGGACCAAGTCAGAGAGTGGTGGCCGTGCTATGAGGGAGGATGCTCTCAGGATTTGCTGAAGGGTCTCCACCATTCAAAATTACTAAATGGTATTGGAAGAGAGCCCTGACCTGGACAGCCCAGGCTAGCCTGATCATGTCAGATCATGCAAGGTAAGCAGAGATGGCCCTGGTTAGTACATGAGTGGGAGACCACCAAGGAAGTCTAGGGTTGGCTACACAGAGGAGGGGGATGGCAAACTACCTCTGAATGTCTCTTGTCTTGAAAACCCTATGGGGCCAATGTTAGTCAGCTGTGACTTGACAGCAAAGAAAGAAAGAAAGAAAGAAAGAAAGAAAGAAAGAAAGAAAGAAAGAAAGAAAGAAAGAAAGAAGCAGAGACTTAGAAGAAGAAGAGAAGGAGGAGAAGAGATTGGATTTATACCCTGCCCTTCACTTGGAGTCTCAGAGCGGCTTACAAACTCCTTTCCCTTCCCCTCCCTACAACAGACACCCTGTGAGGTGGGTGGGGCTGAGAGAGCTCTGACAGGAACTGCTCTTTTTCAAGAACAGCTGTGCCAGAGGTTGTGACTGACCCAGTCTTCCCAACACAGAGATGAACAGAGCCAAAAAAAGAAGCAAGAGAACACTAAAAGAAGGTAGAGGGTTTTGCCTGAGTAAAATTTAAGTATAAGTTGAATATAAGTTGCTCACACTTAGGCTGTGATCACACACACTAAGTAATCCACTTTCAGTGCACTTTCCAACTGGATTTTGCCTGTTCACACACTGAAAGCCAGTTGGAAAGTGCACTGAAAGTGGATTACTTAGTGTGTGTGATCACAGCCTTACTTACTGAATATAAGTTATTCACACTTATTTGGGAACTAGGAATAAGGCCCGTTGTGGAAATAAATACAACGAGATCTAGAAAGAGGCTCTGGGAGAGTGCTCTGGCTTTGTGCAAACCGTGTCAATTTGCTGTGGCGACCTCAGCAGGGTATAATGACAGAGTCCACTGTTTTCTCCAGAGGAACTGATCTCTGCTACCTGAAGAGCAGTTGTAATTTTGAGTGATCTCTAGCCCTCACCTGGAGATTGGCAGCAATTGTTACCCAGGACGAAATGGCTGGTTTGGAGGGTGGAGTCTATGGCATTCTACCTGTCTGAGGTCCCACCCCTCCGCAAACCCCACCCTCCCCAGGCTCCACCCCTCAAATCCCCAGGAATTGTCCAGCCTGGAGTTGGCAACCCCATCTCCTTCCCAGCTAACCATCAACCTACCATTATTTGCCCCTTTGACTTCAGCTGACTTCTGCCCTCCCTTCTGCAGAGCAGTTGTAATTCTGAGTGGTCTCCAGCCCTCACCTGGAGATTGGCAACAATGGTTCCCCATGAGGGACTGACTGGTTTGGAGGGTGGAGTCTATGGCATTGTACCTGTCTGAGGTCCCACCCTTCCTCAAACCTCACCCTCTTCCGCCTCCATCCCTCAAATCTCCAGGAATTTCCCATCTGGAGTTGGCAACCCTATCAGGACTGGCCCCAATGTGTTTTCTCCCAAAGGCCAAAATAGGTGACAGGACCAAGCTTAGTTGCCTACCAACAGGCACTGAGGGGAAAGTAGGGTTGCCAGCTGTAAGGAGGGAAATACCTGGAGATTTGGGGGGGTGGATCCTG
>NW_015173674.1:1874385-1896134 GCF_001447785.1 Gekko japonicus
ATGGCGTATCTGTCTGAGGTCCCCCACTTCCTCCTTCTCCTCAGACCCCACCCTCAGCAGGCTTCATCCCTAAAATATCCTGGAAGTTTCCAACCTGGAGTTGGCAACCCTACGTCCTTTCCAGGCAACCATCGGCCTACCTTTATATGCCTGCCTGTCTTCAGGTTTACATCCCCCCACCCACAGCCTCTGCCTAGGGAAAGGGCAGTCTTTCCCTGCAGTGGGAACCAAAGCAGCTGACATCATTATCCTCTCCCCCGTATGATCCGCACAACTACCCTATGAGGTATGTTAAGGTTGAAAGTGTGTGAATGGTCCATAATCCCCCAGGCAGCTTTTAAAACATGAACCTGGGACCTGCACACCATCTGTGGCAGTAATGGGGTGACTGCTGGCACCTTTTCCTATCATTTTTTGCCTTGTGGTATTCTGCTTGTGGTGTGATCTGTCATTCTTGTGGTGTGGCATGATTGTGTTATTGGGTTTGTTTTTTTTGAAGGGGAAGGGATGTGTTGTGAGTGAAGACATATTTTACCTCAGAATACAGTAGGTCCCATATGCGACAATTCCAACTGTCTTGCGGGGGGGGGGGTGTTGAGCTGTGGAATGGAGTGAAGTCCAATGAGCTTCCATATGCAAATGACCTTGAAACGCTGGCCCAATCAGATAAGAGTGGGCTGAAGTGGCCCAGCCGTAGAAGCCTCGTCCCTGCGTTCAGTCTGCAGATGGTCCTCTCCTGTCAGAGGCCCAGAGCAGACTGAGCAGACTGAACCGGCGGGGGCTGACGTGGGTGGGACTACACAAAGCAGCCAGTCAACCCAGCCAACGTCTTCTGACTGACAGTTCAAGCTTCCAAACACTGTTGGTGTGCATTGGAATGTTGGGCCTCACTACGGCTTTATATATAAGGGAGAGATAAGCCCAGATCAACTCAGTTCGTTTTACTACTGCGTAAATATTGCTAAGCTGAATAAATGTGCATAGGATCTAGCTGCAAAAGTCTACTTCAGTTTTTTATTCTTCACTGGTACTCTCAGTCTTTGGCTGTTTTAAACAGGAAAAATATGTTTACCCCTTCCGTTGATCCCTTGATTGTACTTTGAATGTACATATAGCCACTGTCAGCAGGCATCGAGGCACAGTCACCCACCATTGCAGTTAAGTACTCTATTGCCATGAAAGCCCCCTTCTCACTCCGGAACCTGGCCATGATCTTTCCTTTCAAAGGAATGAATACTCAATGGACTCCCTAACCCACCACAGAATGCCTGGTTCCATTAAGTACATTGTGGGAGGAAAGAGAAAACATGCATATATGTACTTTAAATCCCCCTTTTCAAAAAGGAACTAATACAACAGCAAAAGTGGAGCCTTCACTTTCAAAGAAAACCTGGTGGGCTATTGTGAAGACATGATGCCGAGTTAGATTCTGTGCAACTTTTGTCCTCTCTAGTGAATGAAGCATTGCACCACCACTGAGAAAAGCCTTTAAATGAAGAATTTGGATTTTGGGAATGGAGACAAGAAAATTCTAACGATAAAACCAGAGAACCATTCTTCTTCTTTTTTATACTGGGGAGTGGGGCCATGCTGAAGGATCAAGGTATAACAGGCTTTATTGTTCCTGAGCTATGTGTAATTTGCACTGGGAATCAGTTACAGATGTTTATTTTTTTCCAGATGCATCATTGTGGTATTCTTTCATCATCTCTAGAATGATGGGCTTTATCTTTTGTGTGCCGTAAGAAACAGAGGCCTTCCTTTCTTTTTTGAAATTTGTGTTTCAATGTGTGTTTCATCCTCATGGAAATGTCAAATACAAAGCAGAAGGGGACTGGTACATCATCTGTCAAGACTTGAACAGGATTTAAGCAGTTTAGTATGACATTATAATGGAACAAACCCAAAAAGAAAAAGGGGGGGGGGACTACCTCACAATCCAGCTTGAGAAATGACAAGGCTGGGGCCCACATTGCCACCCTCAGAAGGGAAAGGAGGAGGCAAATACATGAATAAAGAAAAGATTGCATGCAGAAATGGAGGGAGGCACTTCATCAGGTTACATTAGTTACATTAGCATTTTATGCCATCTCCAGTCACAAGGGTATGGGGGGGGGAGCAAAAGCAGCTTGCTTTTCCTCCATCATGTTGCAGCTTGTTTGCTTATTTATGTTGGAAATGTATGTGTTTGCAAGGTCTCAGATTCCAGCCATTATAGGGTTAACTTGTTTACCTTTCTATGCTATTGTTTAGAATGACCTGGAAGGAAAACCTGGCAGACAACCAATGTGGAAAAAGCCCAAGAATCTGAGTGTGTTTACAAACAATGATTGGTTACTGTTTTCAGGTGACTTCCTTTCTAGGGGTCGAGAAGAAGGTGTTTGTCCACCATTGCTTGAGAAGTGTGTGACTATGCTTTGAGAAGTAAGCAGCAGAAATGTAGTTCTTAGATGCTTTGTTTATTTGTAGTTTTCCTGTATACCCTTTACCCTTAGAAACAAAGTTTTTTAAACAGAAAGAAAGTCTCCTCATTCAGTGAAGCAAGATCCATTGACACTATGAACAATTTAAGCATTTTTGACTATTTTCCCAACAATTTATTTATTATTGCTATTAATGTGCAAAGTCTTTATAACACAATCTAAAATTTGAGATAAGAAGGGAAGCAAATGGAGCAGGGGAAAGTGGAGATGACCACCACCCTCTCTGGATTCAGCACAATATGCCACCAGAATCTCTACAGTAGTCTATAATCCCCTCCAGCTAAGAGCAGAGATTCAAATCTCTCAGCTGGCATCTGGGACTTAACACATTAGCAACTCTTTCCAGAGATGCACAATATTTTAACCTCCAATAGTAGTGTATGTGGTCAGCGTTTAGGCTACAGGATTTTAGGCTTGGAATTCAGGTACAACATCAGAGACCATTTAGAAACAAGAATGATTTTTATTCAATACAGAGTATTGCAATTAAACTAAAAGAGATTACAAAATAAGAAAGGCTAGGCTGTTTGCCTGAACTAAACAGTAATGGTTCATATTTACCAAGTTCCGGGACATCTACAGTCCAGAGTAGTCCAAGAGCGTCCAGTTAGACTCCAAGGGATTTTGAGGAGAAATCCCATCTTGGCACACCATGTGCTCAGTTCACAAAGCAGTTCTTTGTCTCTCCCAGAGACAGCATTTCAGGGGCAATAAACAAGCAGAGAGCAGGAACAGAACAGAGAGAGAGTCTCTCCCATAGGGAATGACCAGTTATAGGCCAATTCCAGTAACAAATTAGCTCTGGCCAGTAGCCAATTGCGACTGGGAATGGGAGTGCCCAAGATTTGGTTGTTATTGCTACATGTGGGGATAGGCTAGAAGTTTGAGAACTCCCTCTGCAGTCAGGTGACCCCAAACTCCAGCTACTTCATTGGCTATGTGACTTCTTGCATGTGGGCCTACTGGGTTGTCTCACAGTCTAACTTCTAGCATGGAAGTGTGAAGAATGTGGGTTTATGGCATGGCTATGGAGGCCATGTGGCCCACCATTTGGCTGGTAACAGGAAATAAGGCACAGCCTGTTATCAGAAGACAGAACATGAGAAGTCAGGAGGCTTTTAGAAATCAATATTTTACATATGGTTGGTTACAATATAGAAAAATTAATGATTTGTTTTAAAAAGATAAGAAAACGTATGGGTTTAAACAGACATATAATGACATTGAGAAAGTATGGATGGAGGTTAATCTCTAAAATGTATAAAATATTGTTAAAATGGTATACTGAAGATGAAACAGTAAAAGAGCAAATGATAAAATGGGCAGTAAATATGAACAAAGAAATAATGATGTCATCTTGGGAATATTTGTGGAAAAATGAGATAAAAATATCAACATGTAATAATCTAAAAGAGAACTGTTATAAGATGATGTACAGATGGTATATGACACCTAAAAAGATTGCTAATATGAATAGTAACATGTCAAACAAATGTTGGAAGTGTAAAAAAGCAGAGGGCTCGTTTTATCACATGTGGTGGACTTGTGAAAAAGCAAAAAAGTACTGGGCTGAGATACATGCAGAAATGGAAAAATTGTAAAATGTAAATTTAAGAGAGAACCGGAGATACTGCTTTTGGGGCTAAAAATGGAGGAAGTAAATGTAGCAAAGAGGACATTGATGTAGTACATGATCAGAACGGCTAGAATGACTTATGCTCAATGTTGGAAACAAGATAAGGTACCAGGTGTTGGAGACTGGATGAAGAAACTACTTTTTATGGTCGAAATGGACAAACTGACGAGGAAATTAAATAACCTGGAGTCAGAGGATTTCTTTGCAGATTGGAAGGATCTTAAAAAATATATGGAAAAAATTGGGATGTAAGAGATGGTTTATTTAGTTTTGATAATTATTGAAGTTATTAGATGTTAAAAATTAGATTGAAATGTATTACTTAAATAGAAGGGAATAAGTTACCTGTGGACACAAGAAACGACAAGGAATGGAAAAAGAATTAACAATTAGACAGGAGGTTGGAGCACTGTGGGAAGCTGAAAAGGGGGGGAAGGGAGGAGGGAGGGATGGTATAAATCTTAATGTTATGAAAATATTTGAATGTGTTTATCATATCCTAATAAAGTTGTTTTAAAAAAAGAAATCAATATTTCTATACACATGGGATTTAATTTTATATGTTTTTCTTGTTTTAAACTTAATAACAATGGTAATAGATTTTTTTAAAAGACATCCCAACTCCTATGTCTGCTATCCAGGGTCCTCTTTTCAAGGGAAATGAGGTGTGGGGATGTGTATGTGTACAACATACACAATGCACACAGAGTGTCACTCAATATAACTAGAATGGGTTCCCCCACACCCCAGACATTTTGGTAATACTGAGAAATGTCAGCAACTCTGAGAATGTCACCCTAATCTCATCCTGCTCTACCAGCTAATTTATCACAGACTGACTGTTGACATGTAGGATTTCACGTTGGAGTTGAGCGCACTGCGGTGGGGGGAGGGAAGGATGGAAAGCAATCGGGAATAATGGTGATGTTTGGAGGAGGGAACGTGCAAGTCACAGTTCTTCATCTTGCACCCATCTCTTTCAGTACACTTTCACGACAACAGTATTTCCACACAGATATGGGCACCGCCTGGTCCAAGAGAGTATATCTTTTACCTCTTCACACTGACCAAAGCAATTCATAGGTTGGAAGTAAACATTGTGGTAGATTGTGGGCTTGACAGCAAAATAGCTTCTGTACATCTTATTCCCCGATAACAACTATTGCAGGTTTCCTTGGCCCCTGAAATGGCAGTCAGTGAAGCAGAGAGGATTCGGGGAAACTTATATTATGATAACACACCTTTTGTGTCAGTGGACATTTACAGGAGAGAAAGTGAAGGAGGGCTGTTTGGAAGCAGTCACGCATTTGCGCTTCTGAAGGTGCAGTCTGCTTCTGGGTCTGATGGTCTGACCTTCATGGCCCCTTCGGTGTCACTAAGTTTTTAGTTACGCCAGGAATTTGAGAAAACATCCAGTTACTTTGAGCCACTTTCTACATCCATCACAATAAAGCAGTAAAGTTTTTTTTTTCTTGGAGCGTACCACTATTTCAGGTTGAAGACAACAGGGAATGCAAATCTGAATGCTCCCCTATGGGGGGAAAACAGAAGGAGGAGATGACAGTCATGTCATGAAAAGGGCCAGGCTGGACTATTTTTCCTAACATGCCAGTTTTCTATACATAGGGTGGATTTCTCTGTGTGGGGACATTTAAACTTATAATCATGCTCCCTCACAAAGGGCACCCTTCCATACATCCTGAAAGGGTGCAGGAAAAGCTTTACTATGGGAGGTGGTCAAATGAATGAACCGGCCTTCAGGCTGGGTCTACACACGCAGCAGAATGTGGTAGAGTGCTGAGGCGCTGGGTGGACTCTACCACTTCAGTCTACAGATAGGAATATAGGATTGCCAGCTTCCAGGTGGGGCCTGCTCATAACCTGGAATTACAGCAGATCTCCAGACTACGGAGATCAACTTGCCTGGAGAAAATGGCTGCATTGGAAGGTGGATGCTATGGCATTATACCCCATTGAAGTCCCTCTCCTCAACAAAACCTTCCCTCCCCAGGCTCTGTGTGTACCAGAAGTGATGTCATCACATTGTGCTTTTGCAGCAATGCTCTGCTATTTGGGAAAAAAACCTCTATGGTAAAAATGGCTTCTACCATAGAGTTTTTGCCCAAATACCCGAGGGTCACCAGAGGGTCACCAGCAATGATGTGACCACATTACTGGTGATGTAGCCCAGGCCTCCCTCCTGCTCTTGGTAAGTTCCCTGCTGCCCAGCTGATTGGCGGCCGAGGGCAGGGCCTGGCAGTGGGGGATCGTCCGCCTGCAGCAGGGGGCTGGCAACCCTACGGAGGGGGCAGTTTAAATTAGATACTAGGTGTGAGTAGTATCACACAGTAAGATATTCTGTCTCACCAGTGTCAAATTTAAATCAGGCTGCCTCATTCATGATGAGGCTTTGAGGGGGTAGCAGCCCGGTTTAAAAGAAGCACTGGGTGAGTGCAGGTTCCTGCAATGAATTCTTTTGCCTCAGCCATGGCATGTTTAAATCAGGCCTCAGTTGTAGGCTGTGGGGTGGCAGAAGGAAGAGGTACAAATTGGGGGAAAGGAGTCACATGGTCCTCTAACACTGCCTGAGGCTAAGCTCTTGTCTACTCGTATGGCCAGGCAGACAGAGATCTCACATGGTAGGCTGCCTGGCTGATTGATGTCCTGTTCATAGCTGTGTTCTTTTCCCTTTCTCGCTCCCCCCCCCAAAAAAAAACCCACAGGGCCTTTTCAGTCAGTAATTACAACTGAAGTGAACAATCTGTCTTTTTATTTTTAGGCTCCATGCTCTGCCAGTGACCATGAGATTGCTGGCACATAAAAGCCGTGGCAAAGACAGAGTGAAGTCTTGCAGGCAGCAGGGCTGCCATCCTCCAGATGGGGCCAGGAGTTCTCCTGGACTTTCAGCTGATCTCCAGACTATAAGGGATCAGTCCCCCTGGAGGAGCTGTCACCCTGTGGCATCACATCCCTGCTGAGTTCCCTCTCCTTCCCAGCTACTGCCCCCAAAACTCCAGAAATTCCCCAAGCTAGAATTGACAACCACAGGACACCGAGGGTTGTCAGCGCACTATTAGAATATATAACATGTGTACATATATATGTACACAGGGGTCATTTCTTAGAAAAAGAGCTGCAGGAGCTCATTAGCATAACTTATTAGCATATGCCACACGCCCTGACATCACCGGAAGTGTGCACCAGCCCCTCTGACAGGCAGAAGCACCGGGCATCCATTCTTTCTCCCCCTCTCCCTTCCCTTCGCCTCCAAGTCGGGCAAAGGAAAAGGGGAGGGTGAGGATCTCAGGTGCTTCTGCCTGACAGAGGTGCTGGTGTGCCCACAGCCAGCCTGGGTGAATTATAGAATCATAGACTCATAGAGTGGGAAGGGACCTCCAGGGTCATCTAGTCCAACCCCCTGCACAATGCAGGAAATTCACCAACACCCCCACACACCCCAGTGACTCCTGTTCCACGCCCAGAATATGATAAAAAAACACAAACCTCCAGGATCACTGGGGGCCAAACTGGGCTGGAGAAAAATTGCTTCCTGGCCCCAAAGTGGCAATCAGCATTTCCCTGGGCGTGTAAGAAAGGGCCACAAGAACTAAGCACTGATGCAACCCTTCCTGCTCTACCTCTCGTGATTTGCCTAAGTTCACACAATCAGCATTATGATCCTTTTAAAGTTGAAAGCATGATATAAATGCAAAGGACTATTTGTACAGTTGCCTTCTTAGCACACTGCTTAGAAACTTAGAAAGCCCCCACACACCCCACACTGGAATAAGATCATAATATCAGGCCATACCACATTGCAATAAAGCCCCTACAACTGTATACAGAAATACTGAGCTTCCCTACCATTTGCCACAACTAGCCCACCACACAACCTGTCTGTTAAGTGGACCAACAGACAGACATATACTCATTTGAGAAACTGAGTATTACATTACAACACCTCTGGAACTTTACAGATCAGTAGAGGCAGCACTGCACAGTGATCAGAGTTGCAGATTGATGTGGGGAGACCCAGGATGTATTCTCACTCTGCTGGCTGAGTGACCCCGGGCCAAATCTCCCCTTCTCTACCTAACCTACCCCACAGGGTTGTTGTGAGGATGAAATGGAGGCTGATTTCTCACTAGAGCTGCCTCAATGTTGCACCGCCATTTCCCCTGATACTATTAGTCAATTTCACACCCGAAGCCACAGGGCTGCATTTGACCCGCGGCTTCGCCCGATTTCCTCCGCACTTTCATGATCCTCAAAAAACAGGATCACGAACTGCAGGGGAAATCGGGCAAAGTCACAAATCAAAATGCAGCCCCGCAGCTTCGGGTGTGAAATTGACCAATAGTATCAGGGCAAACGGCAGTGCAACTTTGAGGCAGCTCTAGTGCGAAATCAGCCGGAGACTCATGGGCAGGGTCCCCAGCTTCCCTGGCAGGATCACTATGTTAAGAAATCTCTCACAATTATGCAGCCATAGCAGGAAGGAGGGAAGGAGGCGAATACCTCCAGCGCGAGAGACTTATAGAGGAAGAGTCAAACTTTGGGGACTCACCCGTGCACCAGAGGGCCAAGGCAGCAGGAGGCAAGAAGCCTGGGCGAGCCGGACTCCTCCATGCCTGGCAGAAGATGAGGTCAGAGGCGAGAGGTGGGCAAGCAGAAGAGGCACTCAGCCAGCCGCACAAGCTGCGTTCAAAGGAACTCCCGCCACCCCAAGCTTCAGGGCTGCCTCATTAAAGGAGTGCGGAGGCCAGACTAGAAAATGAGAAAAAGCAAGCTCAGGGTTTGTGGGTCACATTTTGGGCTGTGGAAGAGGAACCGGCTCCGTTCCTGGAGTTCTCTCGAGTTCCTGTGCTTTTGGTTTTGCTTTTTGCCAATCCACCTCCCAAGACTGCTCCAGGTGCTCCAGTCTGAGGGCTGCTGGGGGCAAGGCTCGAATGCTCATTACTTGTGGAGCTGAGGCTCAATGTCTCCAGCTGCTCTGCCACCTTCCCTTCCCTTGGTTTGCTCGGGGAGCCCGAGCAAGCCAGCTTCTGGAGGGATGTGCATTTGGTTCGTCTGCCCTGAATGCACCCCCGAAGATGGCCCATTCGGGCCCCTTTCAGGCTGCTGCGGGCCGAATCAGATTCTCTGATCTAAATTGGCTTCCCGCAGTTTGGCCGCATTATTTAATTTTCCCCTTCTTAAATTTTGCCAGTTCCTTTTCTTCTTTTACAACCCTTTATATTAGTTCCGCCTGCCTTTGGGACTTGGACCGAAATTTATTGCTTCCAAAGACGCTTTCAACGATGCAAACGATGCTTCCTCTACCCGTAAACAGCGTGCCTGCCGCTCCAAAGAATTACAACGATGCAAACGACGTTCCCTCTAGCCGCAAGCAGCGCAGCCTCTGCTCTTGGGACTCTCCCTTACGCCAACAGCACTTCCCTCGTCGTAAAAAGCGCCTCTCCCGACATGCGCGTTAGCTCCTTTTCTAGAGACGATTCCTCCGATGTCATCATACGCCCTCCGGCTCCAGCCGCTGCTCGGCTCCTCCTCTCGCCGTCGCCCCGTTCCTCCTCCAGCTGGGCCTCCCGATTTCTCCGAGCCTCTCCCTCCGCAGCTCTCCAGGACCTCGATCTTCTTAAAGGAGTACAAATCAAAAAAGCAGCAGCTCTTAGCAATCAGTATGTACCCAACTTCCTGTATTGTCTTTTAGCGATTTAAATGTTATTTTTCTAATCCCCTATATTTCCTTTTATTTCCCTTTATTTCCCGGAATTATATATTTCGCGTTCTTCCCCTTGTTACTCACTCCCCTTATGGAATTCTTGTCATAGCCTGTTTAAATCCTCCTTTCCAAACGCCCTTTGCTTTATGCGTTTAGTTCAGTCTACTATGCCTTCGTTCTTTACTTTTTTCGGATAATTTGTAAAGTTTTAAAGATACTTAGCTTCGGCTGTAATTCTAGTTTCCTTTTATCCCCCGTTGCTTTCTCAGGTCTCGGCTAATCCAGACGGTCGATCCTTCTTGCCGTCTCGGCTCTTCACACTCCCTTGCCTCAGGACAAATTCCCTTGGTCCCAGTGAATAGCTTCTTCTCTGGGAGGAAACCCCAAGTCCCTTGCTTAAATTCTTTCTTTGCGAAAGAATTTTGGTCGCAGTTAGGACCTTGTATTGGGGGTGAAAGAGTAGTCAGACGCTCCTGACACAGTCCTTGCGTCCTCCTTTGTCAAAACCGGAAGCTCTAAACCTTGACATAGGTGTTGTTATGTAGCAAACTTAACCAGCCGCGGCTCAATTTTTATACTCAGACGTTTCTGCCATAACCTACCTCTATCTATGGAATCAAAGGCTGCTGCAAGATCAATAAAGGCAGCATAAAGGGCCTTAGTAGGGCCCCTAACGGCCAGAGAGGCCAGTGAATATAATGTTTGGCAATGCTCGATGGTAGAATGCTCTTTTTTAAATCCAATTTGGAAGGGATGGATTAAGTTGCCTTCAATAACTTGATCTTCCAATTTATTTTTAGATGCCTACTATATAATTTAGAGGCAACTGGCTGTTAACTGATTGGCCTATAATTGCCAGGATCGCCCTACCCCCCCTTCTTATAAATTGGCACAATAATGCTAGTAGTCCAACCCTTAGGGAGTCTGCCAGTTCTATCGATCTGAGTAAAGAGTTTAGCTAAAATTGGAGCCCACTAGTCAATAAATGATTTAAAACATTCAATTGGTACAAGATCCTCCCCAGGTGATTTACCACTAGTAGTGGATTCAATCAAGGACCTCACCTCACATTCAGATACCTCTGGCCAAAAGGGTAACGTAAAAAGAGAGAGGTTTACCTGATTGTTCTCACCACCACCGCTGAAGACCTTAGAAAAGTGAGCAAACCAGATCTCGGCTTGTATACTGGAACCCCTCCCTTCCTCAGGAATTGTATCTAGAACAGCTGTTTATAACGTAGAAACTGCAAATCGTTTCTACGTTACCCCTTTGGAGAGCTTCGGTGAAGAAGGGGAAGGGGAAGAAGGAGGGGACATTGAGCTGCTGGAAGGTAGAGTAACCCCCTCCCCCCACGGGATAGCCCTTACAAAGAGCAGTGCTGTGATTCTGGGGAGGAAGGCGAAGGGGCCCAGGATATTCTGCTGGCCAACCAAACAACTTTGATTGCAAGAACTGTAGGAAGCATTTTCAAACGTATGGAGATATTTGCTAAACAAGTTGATCAGCTAAGGGCTAGAGTGGATGAGGTGGTGGGATTGTTGCAACTAGGGAAAAGACCTTATAGATGTAATGATCACCGGTCTTGTAATCTGTCACAGCAGATACAAACAGTGGTGCCAGCACACTGTCTCCCGAGGGAGGAAGTCGGGAGTGATAAAAGAGACCACCTTGTGTTTAAACGCAAGTGCATTGCTTTGACAATACTTGGCTATTCAGCCCCCCTCAAGCAGACCCCTGATTGGTCGGGGCGGTGGAGGTGTATTGACCACCTATCGAGGCTATTTGGATTGGATAAGGAAAGTATCAATCTTGAAAGGGTATCAATCTTGAAACTCAGTCTGCCTGGCCAAATGCAAAAAGTCCTTCTTTCCTTTGCTTCTCCGGCAATCCCTTCATTAATTATCAAGGACAAAAATAGACTTATCTCATGGGGAATTCACCCGGTGAGAGTATTTGAGAACTTGACGGTTAAACCCTTGATACAGATTAAGGTGAAACAACTCAGTAAGGGCTCTATGGAGTCATCCAAACTACAGGTTAGGCAGCTGATACATGAGGAACTCAATCCTGCAAAGGAAGTCTCGCCTTGCCAATTGGAAGCTACTAGAGAAGGAGATCACTCAGAACCGATGGAGGTGCAACCAATGAAGGGTTATCTACTGAACTCCTCAGAGGAAGAGTTTTTGGTCTCATTTGGGGACTTGATTCCAGCTGAGCAACAGGCAGTGCATGAAAGACTGACCATAAACCTAAAGAAATTAAATGATTTTTCAGGAATAGAAACCACCCCGCAAAGTAGGACGCCGGATCCTAGAAGAGGAGAAACTAATGATTTCCCTACTGGAACGGTAGATACCTGTCCACAACAATCATCCTCCCACAGTAATCTGATGGGGGGGTTGATGAGAAGAGTCCCACAACTTTTTTCCAATGGGTGTGTCTTCCAAGACCAGGAGGGGTTGTTAGAACAAATTAGTATGGATCAATGACGCTTAAGTTTTTGTCCTGGAATAATGGTGGGTGGTGGAACAAACAATGGGATCCTGAGCTGATTAAATTTTTAGGCCGCTCTGAGATAGTGATGCTCCAAGAGACCTGGGCTTCGGCTTCAGCTCCCCCTATTATGGAAGGCTTTAAGGTTTATAACATTCCTGCTGGTTAAAAAAGGGAGAAGTTGTGGGGGTCTGGTTACTGCGATTAAGAACTCCCTCCAATGGGAGGTGGAATTGATCCCCTATGATTGTGAGGATTTTGTGTTACCTCTTCTGTTTAGAGGCCCTTTTAGTGGGAGCCTTATGTGCCTAAATGTATATTTACCGCCTAATAGCATTAATGGAGTTAATAACGAACTATGCTGGGGAAAACTGGTTACGCTCCTGGAACAACTAGCGGTACAGTATCCAGGCGCACAGCTAATCTTAGGTGGGGACTTTAACACCAGGATACGTTCTTCAACTCCAGATCAGGAGGATGGAGGGTGTCCTGATGGGAATATCCTAGCGATAGGACGAATTATCCAGGATCCTGTCATCAATAGATCTGGTAGGAGATTTTTGGAGATCCTCTCAATGTTTAATTTACTGGTGCTGAATGGCACAAGGTGGGACACTTCAGAGGGGAATTATACCTATTTCTCTGGCCTGAGAAGAAGTACTATAGATTTTGTGGTAGTTTCGGGGGATTTGTTGGACCAAATTCTCTCTTTTGAGGTGATCGAGTCCATACATAGTGACCATAAGCCACTGACGGTCACTATGGGAGGCCCGAAAGAAATAACCAGGGCCCCGGTCACTCTTGATGGGAATGTGCCACTGCATAGGAGACCCAAATGGACTACAAAAGTCCAGGAAATGATTATGGAGGTACTTCCTAAAGTGGGGAAGGCTATAAAGGGCTTTGATCAATTAGGGGATGAAGTTGATGTGATCCCACTTTATGAGAGTATAGTGGAACAATTAAAATCCTTATTTTTGAAAGAGAGTTTCGCTAACATTTCTCCTGCTTTGAGAGTGAAATGGTTCGATAGGGAATGTGTGCAATTTAGGAGGTATTTATTGAAATGCATCAGGGTGGCTAGAAGAAGTGGAGACTCAGAGTCCTTCGGGACTGTAGGCACGGTTAGGAGGCAATATAAAGTGCTCTTAAAAGAAAAGAAGCTTGAAAGTTCTGCTCGTTTATGGGCGGAGTTACAAGAGGCTGTTAGAAGTAAGAATGAGGGTTGCTTTTGGCGTCTTATTATGGCTGGCCTTAGTGGCTGATGGCTGTTGGTACCGTGGACATAAACTGTTTGTTCCACTCTCCATTAGGGGGGAGGTATTGCATGCAGTGTATGGCTCTTAACTGTCGGGACATTTGGGATTTGTTAAGTCCCTTCAGCTCCTGCAGCGGCAGTTCTGGTGGCCACAAATGAGAAAGGATTTGTCCTCATTTGTCAAGTCTTGCCAGATTTGTGCCATGAGTAAACCCCAGCCAGGGGAAACTCTGGGTTTGCTACAGCCTCTCCCAACCCTGAACCAGCCCTGGGAGGTGATATCCATGGAGTTACAAGAGGCTGTTAGAAGTAAGAATGAGGGTTGCTTTTGGCGTCTTATTATGGCTGGCCTTAGTGGCTGATGGCTGTTGGTACCGTGGACACGGTCAAAGCACTAGCCAAAGCATTTCTCTGGCATGTAGTATGTCTACACATGCTCTCGGCCAAGGTGGTCTCTGACAGGGGAACCCAATTCATTTCCCGGTTTTGGGGGGAGCTGATGAAAATGATGGGGGTGGAACGGGGCCTGAGCAGTGCTTATCACCCAGAGACTGACAGCCAGACAGAACGAGACATTGGAGCAGTACCTCTGTTGTTTCACAAACTACCAACAGGATGATTGGGTTGATTTATTGCCCCTGGCTGAGTTCTGTTACAACAACACATCGTTCCTCTACTGGACTATCCCCGTTCAAGGCGTTGTATGGATATGACAGCCCGCTGGTGCCTTTCCTGGAGGGGAACATTGACTTGGGAGGGGGGGATGCTGCTCAAGTGTCAACGGTTAAAGGAGTCTTGGCCGCTCCTTTGCAAGACTTTGAATGCAGCCAAAGAGGCGTATAAGGGTCAGGCTGACAAGAAAAGGGTAGAGGGATGGGCTCTCCAGCCTGGGGACTCTGTCTATGTGTCTACAAAAAACATTCAGATGTTGCGGCCTCGCCGTAAACTGGGGTGGAAATTCCTTGGTCCCTTTAAGGTGTCACCGTGGACTTAGATCTGCCAAAAAATTTGAGGAAGCTTCATTCTGCATTTCATTTCAGCCTCCTGAAACGGGATTCTGGTTCCAGTCCATGGCGTCCGTCGAAACCGGTGCTCCTTCCTATTTTAATTGAGGACGAGGAACATTACAAGATCTCTAAGATTCTGGACTCTAAAGTTCAACGTGGAAACTTGTTTTATTTGGTGGAACGGGTGGATTTTGGACCCCAGCACCTCGAGTGGGTGGAAGTAGGGGATATTCGGGCCCCTCGGTTGCTCCAGAATTTCCATAGCGACTTCCCAGACAAACAGGGAGATCTCCTGGAATGACCGGGAGACCTCCTGGGGTGGTCGGGAGAAGCTGATTTTTGAGGGGGCAGAATGTCAGCTATGCTGCCACGATAGTTCAGGAGGCCATTGGTTTCCCTTTCCTGTGTATTAATTACTGCTGCATTCCTTCTGTGCTTCTTCTCTGCTGTAACACTGTTATCTCTAAGATGTCCAGGTGGTGTAGTGTCTGGAGCTGAGGAAATAACCGTGGGAGCGCTATCGGTTCCCAGCTTCGACTCTAACGGTCTAAAGCTGCTTCTCCTGCACGTGGGAATGTGGCTAATTGGCCTATGATAGGGGGGTGCATACGAATGCCCTATATCCTATTATGCTTGTAGGGGTGATGCCATTCTTAACAGTGCCTTTATTAATGTATCAATAATAATAATAATAATAATAATAATAATAATAATAATAATATACTTTCAATTTATTAATCACTTTCCCCAGTGGGCTCAAAGCGATTTACAGTTACACATTTTAGACAGGGGACTAACAATGATCATAGGGGACAGGGAGGACAACATATATTCATTTAATTGCACACGCCGTCACTGCACAGTGTAAACGTCTTCTGGCTTGGCTCAGTCATTTTCCGAATGGCTGCTTGTCGACCAGGCTTCAGGAGCCATATGTCAATTGCCACACTGTCACCGCCTGGCTGGAAACATCCACTGCAGGGATTTCTGTAGCCGAGAAGATCTTCCGCCTTTTTCGAACCTCAACCAGGACGTCCCGACCGTCAGCTAACACCCTCCCACAAGGAAGATTGGTGTGCCCACCCTCTCTAAGGAGTGGTTCCCATTTTATCTACTCGCCGAAGCTTTCGAATCGCTGGGTGAACGATGAGCTGGGGACAACAGGTTGGCTGCTCACACCAGCGCAGGGCTCGAACTAACACAGTTCGGATGTTAAGATAGTGGGATATACCCACTGTGCCACCGCTCCCCTCTATAGCTCCTCAATAAAGTATAACCTTTCTGATAAGCATGTACTACATTGTTGACAGTGGAACCTGACACTTGGACTCATAGGGGCAAATTCCATCTCTCGCGTTGCCACTTGGACATCACATGCGAGAGGTCATTCTGGCTCCCCCAGCTCTCCTTAGGGGCTCTTTAAAAAGTTATGACAGCTGCCGCTGTTCTCAGCAGCAGCTGCGATGCCCACGGGGGGGGGGGATGTTCTCCTGCCTCCCTGAGCCCCGAGGGGGTGGCCTTGGACTCGTAGGGGCAAATTCCACCTGTAGCACGAGAGGTCATTCTGACTCCCCCAGCTCTCCTTCAGGGCTCTTTAAAAAGTTATGGTGGCCACCACTGCTCTCGGCGACAGCTGCGATGCCTGCGGGGGTGGGGGGTGGAACATTCTCTTTCCTCCCTGAGCCCCGGGGTGATGGCCTTGGACCCATAGGGGCAACTTCCACCTCTCACACATGATGTCCGAGAGGTCATTCTGGCTCCCCCAGCTCTCCTTAGGGGCTCTTTAAAAGGTTATGGCCACTGCCTGCAGGGGGTAGGGCGAATCGTTCTCCTGCCTCCCTGAGCCCCGGGTGGTGGCCTTGGACTCGTAGGGGCAAATTACACCTCTTGCGAGAGGTCATTCTGGCTCCCCCAGCTCTTATTCGGGGCCACAGCTGCAACATCTGTGGAAGGGGCGGGGTGAAATGTTCTTGTGCCTTCCTGAGCCCCAGGGTGGTGGCCTTGGACTCGTAGGGGCAAATTACACCTCTTGCGAGAGGTCATTCTGGCTCCCCCAGCTCTCCTTTGGGGCTCTTTAAAAAGTTATAGCCACCTCCGCCATTCTCGGCGGCAGCTGCGACGCCCACGAGGGGTGCGGGGCAAAATGTTCTCATGCCTTCCTGACCCCCAGGGTGGTGGCCTTAGACTCGTAGGGGCAAATTACACCTCTCACGCGCAAGGTCATTCTAGTTCCCCCAGCTGTCCTTAGGAGCTCTTTAAAAAGTTATGGCCGCCGCCGCTTTTGGCAACAGCTGCAACCACCGCATAGGGGGGGACTGCTGAGCTGCCCTCCCCGCCTTTTTCAGGCTCCACGCCAGAGCACTGGGCCTGAAAAACGGCATGTAGAGCTCCCCCTGCCCTCCCCTCTTTTTTCAGGCTCCGAGCTAGAACACCAGGCCTGAAAAAGGGTCAGCTGAATGTCAGTTTCGGCCCCATTATATCCTATGGGCCATTGAACTCAATGGCGAAAACATAGGGTATATTCTGGGGGCTGGAGGGGAGGGGGTTTGAGGGAGAGGCTCCAAACTCGCAGGGTAGCTGCTGGAGCCTCTCCCCAAGATACCAACCATGTTTGCAGAACATTGGACCAGGGGGTCCAATTCTACGGGCCCCCAAACAGGTTGCCCCTATTCCCTCCATTGTTCTCTATGTTTGGGAAAAAGTAACTTGGATTTGGATCCTGATGTAAAATCATTCATTCATTCACTTATTCATTAATTCAGTCAGTTTATATCCTGCCCTATCCCACAAGTGGGCTCAGGGCAGCTCACAACATACAACACAACACAAAACACAACATCTTCTTTACTCAGCTGTGCCCTAATAGTTTGACTGGCCCAATATTGACAGGACTTTAACCTGGCTGAACAAAATAGGTCTTATCTCTTTTATATTGGAAAACACCTCTCCTTAAGAGACCGTTATCATCCAGAGCAAACTAGATGTGATAGCGGCAGATGTGTGTCTCTCTGTGTATCAAAATCAAGTTGCCAGTGACCTTTGATTTTTTATAAACTGGGGTGGGGGTGGGTGGGAGCAATATGAAATGCAGCGAGGGAAAGGGGTACAGAATCTTTCCCACCTGCACTTCCCTACCTGAATGATTCCCCCTCCCCTTCGCCCAGCATTTTTCTCCCAGCAATATTCTGCAACCAGAAGTAACTCCCTTTAGGAGAAAAATAGCCAGGCAAAGCAGTTTCTAGCAAACAGACCCAATGAAGGAATAGTTCATCACCTCAACCCCCCATGCTGTGATTTACACTGTTCCCACCCTACTTTGTAGGAAACTAGACACCACCTACATTTTCACATACTGTTATAATGACCGGAATACCAGTAAGCCCTAGTTGATATGCCAGCACTAGCTTAAAGATACTCCTAGCAACTACAGTGGCCACTAGTCCCCAGAGCATTTTGCTCACTCTGCTCTTTGGGCAAGCAGATGGCCAGAACCACTGTCTCATTCTCATGTAGGGTTTCCAAAACCAGCCTGGCAATGAGCGGGAGACTAGGAGGGGCACAAGGAGTTGTTGGGGGGCTAACATCACTTCCAGGGAAAACCCAGAAGTCATGTCATGTCTCTCTAGGAATCACAGAAAACTATGTTTTTACCATAGCATTTCTGGCAATTCCTAGAGAGTCATGATGTCATTTCTGGGTTTTCCCTGGAAATGATGTCATGCCATCAGCCCAAAGGCCATTTTTTTAAAAAAAGATTCTTCCACTGCCCAGAATGGCAGCAGAAAAAAGAAGCTGGAGGCGGGCTGACAACCCTATCCTCATGACAATGCTTATTTTCTTTCCTGTAGCAAAACAAACAAACAAACATGCTATACAGTGGTGACGTGTGAAAGTGAGTCAGTTGCAAAGGCAGTGGGTTTAGGAAAGGTGATGGAAGGGACAATCTCATAGCAAAGCTTCTTGTAGGTGTTTTGGGGACCTGCAGCCACTACAGCTGCCGGGAGGCTCCTTTCCATGGATTGCCCCAATGAGGGACAAAATTGTGAGCCTAGGCTGGGTTTCATCCTTCTAGCAGGAATACATAAAGTATTAATCTGCAATGCAAAGAAGCAAAGTCATGCTACATTTCAAGAAAGTTCTGAAATGAAGTCACAGCGACCACACAGATGGAACCTGAAAGGAAACACACCGATGAGTACAAGAACAGGCAGGACTCATGGAAGCTGAGAAGCAGCAGATTTGTTCACCAGTGAAGGCGGGAGATATGCTGGACACTAGAGAAACAAGCCAGGAGGGGGTTCCAGTTTTCAAGAGGATGATTATTCCAGCGCTGCTCTATCGTGCAGCGCTAAAGGGCACTGTCAGCAGGGATTCTGGGTGGGTGTGTAGCTGATGATAAGAGTAAAAATGCGGTAAACAAAGGATGGGCGAAAAGCAGAGACAAGTCAGATAGGGAGGGGGGAAGAGTAGCTGGGAGGAATGAAATTTAAAGCCTGTGACTCAAGGGCAAATTTTTGTTTCATCCTCTTCCAACTGAAGAAGACAGCAAAACAACAACTAACACAGCAATGATAACGTATGGCTCCGGATTTCTGAAGCAGGGAAATAAGTGGGAGACAGCTTCCCTATCACTTTCATTCTCTGCAGATTGCTGCTACCTGTAGATCAGTTGCCATTCTCGGTCAACTGAATTTGCTATTCTGTTTTGTTTTGTTTTTAATCTTATGATGCCGAAGCTTCTCTTCCCTGCGCCCATACCTGCCGGGCTGCAATTAATTCCCAGTTTTGGTGTAGCTGGGACACCGATCTGTCGCTGCTTCAGTCCAAAGCATGTCTCTTTTGATTTACACAGTGTTTCTTGAAGTTGTCAAGCTCTGCTTTCCCTGTGAAATCTGGCCTATCTTTTAAGAACCCAAAATGTTTCTAGCACCAGCCATCTAGTTTGCAGGTGAATGTGCAAGGGAGCTTTCTGGGCCTTTGCCTCCATTCCATTTCCTGCAGAGAGAAGTCTTAAGGACCAGGGTGAAGGGATTTGATCAAGAAGCTTCTTCCCTGTCCCATATTTCAACACTCCCATCTTCTTGCCTAGGAAACACTTTGACACACCCACGGGATTTCACAACAAAGTCAATGTCTCCCTGGTTCTATACTGCAGAAGGGATCCTCAGGTCTACTGATAAACGATCTTCCATGGCAAAGGCGTATGGTGATGGCAGCATGGTAGCCACCAAGAATGAAACAAAACCACTCTTCTATAGCTCTGCTTTGTGGTCATGTGGTCCTGAGAACCATACTGGTTAGAGTGTCACGCCCACGTTCAAACCCCCTACTCTGCCGTGGAAACTCTCCGGGTGGCCTAGGGCCAGTCACACACCCTCAGCCTAACATAACTCAAAGGGCTGCTATTGAGAGGATAAAATGGAGGAAAGGTGAACAATGCAAGCCACTTTGGGGAGAGAGGTGGGGTCATAAATGAACAAGCAAATACATTCTGGGAGTTCATGCTCTGCATTACTAATAGGGTTCCCAGGTCCTCCCTGGCTACCAGTGAGGAGGGAGGGGGTAGGGTTGACAGCTCGAGGTTGGGAAACTCCTTAAGATTTAGGAGTGAGGCATAAGGAGGACAGGGACTTCAGTGGGGTACAATGCCATAGAGCCCACCCTTCCGAGCATCCTTTTCCTCCATGTGAACTGATCTCTGTAGTCTGGAGATAGGCCTGGAGATAAGCTCCAGGTAGGTCCCACCTGGAGGCTCGCATCCTGAATTACTAAATTACTAAACAAGTCTTTCCAGGAGATCCCTTGGTCCTACCTGGAGCCTGGCATCCTGAATTACTAATAAGGTATTTCCAAAGGAGTGAACTCTAGTCACTCTGCAGGGTGACCATATGGGCCAGCAGAAAATAGCTTAACAACAATTGGCCCAAGAAGGTCCTATGACAGCCTGACCTGGAAGCTTTTATAGGATGTCAGGCCCTTTCTCACTGGTCTGAGCTGTTTTCCCCTCCAACAGACCTGGAAGTCTGATAATAGCCTCAAATGTTCATAGAATTCATGTGCACCAGCAGTGTAAGGATCTCTGGATTGGGGCCCATGCATTTCATAACAAAGACTGAACTGTTCAAGAACCCTCATAGCAAATGGTATTATACAGCTTTAATTATGTGTATGGGTGAGCCACATTCCAATACCACTATTTTAATTAAAAGAAGTTATTCCGTCTACAGGCTGGGTTTACGACTGTATGAAAGTAACAATAGCAAGTTATTAAAAACATAGGAAAGTAATAAAAAACTAATGTGATCGGATCTGTGTCATTATTAGATCTGTATAATTATTAGTATTGATTAGATTGCTAATATCCGTGCTGCAACAAAAGATCAAATATAATGAACTAGAATGTGTAATTTGTTGCTGTGCTCATTTAAGGCTTTTGGGGAAAAATCAATTGTTGGCAATGCAAAAACTAAACCTACTAAGTTGTTACACTTCTGCTTTACACTTTCTTCCATTTTTAAACTTTCCCCCTTTCTTATAATCTTAACAGTCAATCCTTTCTCTGTCTTACCTAAAGCTGTGTTTCTCTAAAGCAGAGGTGTCAAACTCATTTGTTATGAGGGCTGGATCTGACATAAATGTCACTTTGTAGGGCCGGGCTATGTGTGCCATAAAATAGAATGCCAGGTACTAGAAATATAAACTTTATAAAGGACACAGGCAAACCCAATTAACAATTTTATTTTTTACTCAAAATACAATCAAAAGCAATTAATTCCTAGCAGTGAAAGCAATTTATTTATGGGGGACCCCACAAAAGCCCCAATAAATGTATTTAATCATATGCTAGACTAGGGTTTTTCCAATGGATATCATATAACGGTGAGTACCTTATATTTCCATACATACCAGTTGCTTGTGGGCTGGGTAAGAGCCCTGGGTGGGCTGGTTCTGCCCCCCGGGCCTTATGTTTGACATCCCTGTTCTAAAGGGCGGAAATGCCCTGCTATCATGAAATGTGTCCAAAGCCCCAAGGGTCAATGGGTTGTAGCCAAAATCAGGTCCCAATACTCTGCAGATGTCAGAGTTGAATGGTGTCACAATTCTAAATTCCAGTGTATTTCATTGCAAGGCATCAGAAATCCATTCCTGC
>NW_015173674.1:1896152-1907579 GCF_001447785.1 Gekko japonicus
CCTGCTCCTTCATGCCATAGATTATACCTGGACAGATCAAGTCAGCATGTATGAGTCTGGTTCCGAAAGTTCCTATTCATTTTTGGGGTCTTTGGTATACTAGAATATTTTCCAATTATCTTCCAGTTTCAGAACTATGGGCCTGGATGATGTAAGCTAAACAATGGTATTGCAGAGATAATACAATCCATTATCTTTACATACAGCCTCAGTATTCCTACAATTCAGTTTAAAACCAGCCAGTATGCATGATGTACCCAAGGGGGGGGGGAATCAATGAAACTCTGAAATTAGAAATTGAAAAGGCCTATCCCACTACCATGGTAATGTTGTTCCCAGCCTAAAATTATTTTTATGGTAAAGTTATGCCTGAGAATGTATTAACCTTTAAAAGAACTACATTCAGATGTTATATAACTTTTTTTAAAATCTAGATGTTAGAAACTCAGGAAATTTGCAATTTGGGTTCCAGCTGGGAGAACAGTCCCTGAGGAAATGTCTGAGATTTTATGCAATGAAAACTCATCTGGGTGGTTCATTCTGGAAATCGAAGTGCAGCATGTCTGCATTCTACAAAGTCCTAAATGCAAAAACTTACTTCAATGACCAGGAGGTGTGATTCCCATCTGTGAAATAATAATGAAGACCTCCTGAAAGTTCAAAATCACTTAACGTAAATTCTTTTCTTCTTATTGCACCCCCCCCTCTCTCTCTGTGTATATAAAAATGTACATGTGTGTGTGTATAGTGAGTATTGTGTGTGTGCCTGGAAGTCATGGTTGACTTTTGGTGACCCCTAGTAGGGCTTGGCCCCCTCATGGATCACTGCCTTGTCGTGGCGAGGGGGCTTGCGTGGTTTGATGAGGCTGTGGGCTATGCCATGGAGGGCCACCCAAGACAGACAGGCCACAGCAGAGAACTCAGACCAAGTGTGATCCCCTGGAGAAGGAAATGGCAACCCACTCCAGTATCTTTGCCAAGAAAACCCCATGGACAGTATCAAAAGGCTAAAAGATATGACGCTGGAAGATGAGCCCCTCAGGTCGGAAGGTGTCCAATACGCTACTGGGGAAGAGCAGAGGGCAAGTACAAGTAACCCCAGAAAGAGTGAAGCGGCTGGACCAAAGCCAAAAGGAAGCTCAGTTGTGGATGTGTCTGATGGTGAAAGGAAAGTCCGATGCTGCAAAGAAAATGAGATGGCAAGACTGAACATTGATATCTTAGGAATCAGTGAACTAAAGTGGACAGGAATGGGCGAATTTAACTCAGAAGACCATTATATCTACTACTGTGGCCAGGAATCCTGTAGAAAAAATGGTGTGGCCTTTATAGTCAACAAGAGAGTGCAAAAGGCAGTACTGGGATACAATCTCAAAAATGACAGAATGATTTCTGTCCGATTCCAAGGCAAACCATTCAACATCACAGTAATCCAAGTCTATGCCCCAACCACTGATGCAGAAGAGGCTGAAGTGGACCGGTTCTATGAAGACCTACAACACCTCATAGAACTAACACCAAAAAATGATGTCCTCATCATCATAGGGGACTGGAATGCTAAAGTAGGAAGTCAAAAGGTAACCGGAATAACAGACAAGTTTGGCCTTGGAAAGCAAAATGAAGCAGGGCAAAGGTTAACAGAGTTTTGTCAAGAGAACACACTGGTCATAGCGAACACCCTTTTCCAACAACCTAAGAGGCGACTCTACACATGGACATCACCAGATGGGCAACACCGAAATCAGATTGACTATATAATTTGCAGTCAAAGATGGAGAAGCTCTATCCAGTCAGTAAAAACAAGACCTGGAGCTGACTGTGGTTCAGATCATGAGCTACTCATTGCAAAATTCAGACTTAAACTGAAGAAAATCGGGAAAACCACGAGGCCATTCAGGTTTGACCTAGATCGCATCCCTGATGAATATACAGTAGAGGTGAAGAATAGATTCAAGGGTCTGGATTTGATAGATAGAGTGCCTGAAGAACTATGGACAGAGGTTCGTGACATCGTACAGGAGGCAGCAATCACCACCATACCAAAGAAAAAGAAATGCAAGAAAGCAAAATGGCTTTCTGATGAGGCTTTACAAATAGCAGAGGAAAGAAGGAAAGCGAAAGGCAAAGGCGAAAAGGAAAGATTTACCCAACTGAACGCAGATTTCCAGAGAACAGCAAGGAGAGATAAGGAGGCCTTCCTGAATGAACAGTGCAAAGTAATAGAAGAAAACAATAGAATGGGAAGGACTAGAGATCTCTTCAAGAAAATTGGAGAAATCAAGGGAGCGTTCCATGCAAAGCTGGCCATGATAAAGGACAAAAACGGTAGGGACCTAACAGAAGCAGAAGAGATTAGGAAAAGATGGCAAGAATACACAGAAGAACTATACAAGAAAGACCTCAATGTCCTTGACAAACACGACGGTATAATCACTGACCTTGAGCCAGACATCCTGGAATGTGAAGTTAAATGGGCCTTAGAAAGCATTACTAACAACAAAGCTAGTGGAGGTGATGGTATTCCAGCTGAGCTATTCAAAGTCTTAGAAGATGATGCTGTTAAAGTTCTGCACTCCATTTGCCAGCAAATTTGGAAAACGCAACAGTGGCCACAGGATTGGAAAAGATCAGTATACATTCCAATCCCAAAGAAGGGCAATGCCAAGGAATGTTCAAAAAAAGTAAACTCAAATGTTATATATGTAACAGCATGTGGCTGTAACTTTATTGAAAAACTAAATAAACTGGTTAAAAAAAACCATTCCAGACTTTTAATTAAACAAAGGTTCTGGTCCCTTTACTAACCAAACCTGCATCAGAAATCAGCACAGAATAAATTAAGACTAGAAAAATAACAAAAACAAATTAAAACCAAAAGTAAAATGCATATATGAAATTCAGATTCAGTAATTTAAATGTGCAAATGTTGTACTTTGCAAATATATGCAAATATTATTCAATTTTTTAAGCTAAAGCTTTGGAAACAGTCTGGAATGTGGTATGATTGCTCTTTTTCACATAAATTATATTTTTATTGACATTTCAGGAAGCAATTAGATGACTCCTCTACCAAACTCTGTTGCCTGACTGTGTACTCCGTCTAAGGTTGCCGCAAGTGCTCATCTACTTGCTCTTGTGCAGGCATGTATCATATCCTCCGGCCTGCTGACCTGCAGTCTTACCCTTTACTAGGTCAACATGGTCCCTTTGTGTGGAGAGGATTTTGGGAAGAGAATGGGAAAGCTCAGGATAGGAGAGGCTTGGTTGGGGTCTAAGCTCCACCACTTTTGGAAACCTCTATCAAGGGTTGCACATGGCTACAATGAGGTTTCCAATTTATGCAAGGACAGTGGCATATTACACCTATTCTGCAGTTGCTTCATTGATTGCCAATTAGTTCATGGGGTCAATTCAAGGTAATGATTATGACTTTAAAATACCCTCATGGCCTAGGACTTACATGTCTCTTGTGGGTACTCTTGGACGCAGGTTGACTGCTGGATCAGCAGATGGCAGCTGTAGTCAAGAGTGCCTTTTAGCAGCTTCAAGTGGTTGGCCAGCTGCGGTCTTTCCTGAGCAGAAAAGATCTGTCCAGTGTGCTGCATGCCCTGATTACATCTAGGTTGGATTACTGCAGTGTGCTCTACATGGGGCTGCCCTTGAGAGAGGGCCTTTTTGGTCATTGCACTAAAGCTCTGGAACTCTCTCCCCAGGGAAATGTGTCTGCTTCCCTCTGTTGCCATCTTCCACCAGCAAATGAAGACTTTTTAAATTTCATTTGGCATTCCCTCAGCAATCTCTCCTTCCTAACCAATGTTTTAATTGCTGTTTTTATGTCTTTAAATCTGTTTTGAATTGTTTTAATGATGTGTATTAAGGGCGGTTGTTTTTTTAATGGTTTTTAAAATGTAACTTTATGTCTTAAATTGTTAGCTGTCTTGGTGGCCCTTGTGAGAGCAGAAAGGCAGGATATACATTTTGTAAACAAACAAATAAAGTCTACAGGATCACTCCTCCCAACATGAAGAAGAACAACAACAACAAGAAGAAGAGATTGGATTTATACCCCGCCCTTCACTACCCAAAGGAGTCTCAGAGCAGCTTACAAACCACTACACCAAACATGCTTTGGCAGCTCAGCTCAGCTAATCGAAGCTTTCTGAGTCTGCAAATGGGCTAGAATGACAGCTTCCTGTAGAAGAAGAAGAAGAAGAGATTGGATTTATACCCCACCCTTCACTACCCAAAGGAGTCTCAGAGCGGCTTACAAACTCCTTTCCCTTCCCCTCCCCACAACAGACACCCTGTGAAGTAGGTGGGGCTGAGAGAACTCTTGGCAGAAACTGCTCTTTTTCAAGAACAGCTGTGCCAGAGTTATGGCTTGCCCAAGGTCATCCAGCCAGGTGCAAGTGGAGGAGTGGGGAATCAAACCCGGTTCTCCCAGATTAGAGTCCGCACACTTAACCACTACACCAAACTGGCTGTACCTGAGCATTTTCTGTTGTGGCCTGGCAACCAGTGGGGGGGGACACAGGGGGCAGACCTCAGCAGCGTCATGATGTCCCTTCTGGGAGAAACCTAGAAGTGACACCAGTCCTCTCTAGGAATCACCAGAAACACTATGGTTTCCTAGAGATTTATCCCAGAAGTGATGCCATGCCATATCTGTCTGTCTGTCTGTCTGTCTGTCTGTCGCCAGTCTTGTTTATATCCTACCTTTTCTCTTGGTTCAGGGCAGTTTGCAATAAAAATTAAAACACCCCAAACTAAAACCATGTTAAAATAAGATAAAATCAACAAGATAAAATATCAAGCCCCCCCTCTTACAATGTGCTATTTATTAATTGCCTTATTTAACTGACAGGTGCCCCTGATGTCCCTGCCCCCACAGTCTCCCATTGGTTCCCATGCTCCTGTCATTCCGCAGAATGTGTAAAACATAATAGTTCAGGAGGACCATTTTATAAAAGAAAGATGGTTGTAGTTAATGTCTATGGGATTTAAGGCAGTCTTCATTGTATATTTTATACTGTTCTTATTGCATTGTTCTCTAATTTTGCACTCTAGCTGTTTCGTTGCATGTAGTATAATGTCAAACCACAATTTTTTTTGCCAGTCTTGTATTCTGGCTTAGCCTGCACTATACTGTGCTTCTAATTGTTCTCTCATTTTCAGTGGTAGTTACTATATTGTTCTTAAAGCATGGCTTCTAAGTGGAATCCGCCTTGAATCTCAGCAAAAAAGGCAGACTAGAAATGAAGCCGATAAATAATTAAAACAAAATAAATTACACACAAGGTTTGGAATAACATGTAGACTCTTGCTTAGGTTTACTTTTTGTTAACACCTCTATTTTTTTCTACCTTGTTCTTCAAAAGTCAGAGGAACAGAGATGTATTGTTGTTATTTCCTGTGGTTGCTGTTCATAAGGCTTTATCGATTTTAATAAAAGAAAAAATAGGCACAAGACACCTATCCAGAAGTGGACATCCTGAAAATTGCACCATCAAGCAGCTGTATATAATTCCAAACCTACACAGCAACCTAGTTCTATTATTGTTGAACTAAGGCCGGAATTTCCATACATACTTACTTGGGATAACATCGCATTGAGATCAGCAAAATATATTACTCGGTAAGCATATATAGAATTGTACCGCATGTCACCTGCAGGCAAAGACATATTTTTGTGTGTGTGCAAGGTAGGGATTCAATTGTTGTTTGTAATATATTGGTAAAATGGCACACCAGCAGTTGTGCATTTATTTGAAACCACAGGGCTTCGCCCTCACCTATATGTGCCATGAAATCCAGTTCACATGGCCAAATGCCTTGTGATAAATAGAAGTACTTACCTTTATATAGCTACAATACTGTGAAAATGGAGCTGCAAAGCCATTGCTGATGACTTGTTTCTGATATCAGCGATTCAGATAAAGAGGATAAAAAAGGAAGCAAGGCCCTGCAATACACTGAGCATGGTTTAGGTCAGTAAAGAAATTAATCAACTAATTGTAGTTTCACAAGTGACAGTTGCCCTCAGGAATGACTCCAAGGAGCTGCAAGCATTCACGGTTCCTGCTAAATGTGCAATTCTACCCACATTTAGCTGGAAGTAGGCCCCATTGAATGGAATGAAGTTATTAATAAATATACATATCAGGCACAAACAGAACCGATCCAAAGCTTTCTGCTTTGAGCATTCACAATTAAGTATACAAATTTGTATTAACAGAGTCAACTTGTCAGTGTATTATTTTAAAATGATTGGACTTCTTTGTTCTATGAAATTATATCATTTCCCTGTGACATCATAATTAGAAAAGTAAAAAAGGGGGGAGACAGAATCCTGAACTACTTTAAATGAAAGTAGCAGAATTCCCTTATACATCTAAACATTCAGTGCTTTTTTGTCACTAACAGCAAAATTGAGAGTCTTTGCAGGTTCGAAAAGAACTTTTGTAGAAACCTCTCTAGCAGTGCCTGCATCAGCCTCTCTTTTATTGTAACAGAAGTACTAACTCAGCATCCACCAATATTAAACATGCTTCTGCTGGCTGGGAAGTTTTGATAGTTGGCTTCTCTAAATGCCTCAAGTGTATAACCATACAGAGATAACAGTAGCCATAAACTTCATTGTGCTTGACAAAACAGCAGGCCCGTAGCTAACAACTTTTTTCCCAGGGGGCCCATGTTTTTCTCAGGGGGCCCACCACCAATGTTCCCTCTAAGCTGTGGAATTTTGTGAGCTACTGCCATTAAAGTTGTGAGAGAGCAATTTGGCTGCCGCATAAATTAGTTTGCTCTGGAGCCATCCTTCCTGAGCTAACCACCCGCCGCCCTCGCCTCCGCAGAAGGCCAGCCGGACTGGACGGGGGGGAGGGGGCACAAGAAAGCAACCGAGTCCAGGCTGAGGAGGGGCAGAAATCCGAAGGCCGGGAGGGGAGGAGTCCAGCCCCAGCCGGAGGAGGAGGAGGGTGCTTCCCGGCAGAGGCGATGGCACAGACCCGCCAGATCTCAGTTATCCCCCCCCCCAGCCAGGCTCATCCTCCGCCCGGGCTGCAATGGGACTTGCCGGCTGGGGAGAGGCCAGGCAGGGTGCGCCAGGAGAGAGGCTGCTGCACGGTAAATGGGGCGGTGCCAGACCTACCCGGGGGGCGGGGGGAGGAGGAGGCGACCGGGCATGGCGTCCGTCCCAGCCAGCGGCGGTGGCTCCCGGAGTGAGTCCTGGCAGCGGCGCCCAGGAGGAGGAAGCGCCCCCTGCTCGCTCAGGACTCAGCAACTCCTGCTCCAGGCAGCCGCGATTCTGGGTAGGCAGCTGCCTCTCAGCTTGCAGCTCTCCCCCCACCCAAAAAAAAAGGATCGGGGGAGGGCCCCCGCAAAACTCGTGGGGGGTGGGCCCCGAGGGCCCCATGCAGGCTATGGGCCTGCACAACAGACTTTTATATTGACAGATGACAGACAGACAGACAGAGAGACAGACAGATAGATAGATAGATGCAGACAGGCAGGCAGAATGAGTCAATGAGTCTGTGTGAACATCAATAACTACTGGAATGTAAAATGGTACCCAGATATGGTGAGGAGGAAACAATACCCCCCCAGAGGCATGACATAACCAATTCTGCAAATTCAGGGAACAAAGCTTGTCAAGCAGACAAATTCATTCCACAAATATTTTGATCTTCATGAGAGATTTGCTAGCATTCAGATATTAACTGCTGTCATGCCCATTGCCTAGAGTAGTGGTGGCGAACCTATGGCACGGGTGCCAGAGGTGGCACTCAGAGCCCTCTCTGTGGGCACACGTGCCATCGCCCCAGCCATGCCCAGACCATCATTAAAGTGTCGAATTCTCTGCCAAATAATTTTAAGTAAATGAAAGCATTTGGGATTGCTTTCCTTACTTTGTTTGGATCATCTTAAGTTAATGTATGAGTTGTTTTTTCTAAAGTAAAACCTCAGTATTCAGGTTAAATTGCCGTGTTGCACTTTGCAATAAATAAGTGGGTTTTGGGTCACAGTTTGGGAACTCGTTCCCTAAAAGGTTCACCATCACTGGCCTAGGGTCTAGAAACAAAGCCAAAAGCATGATCTCAGTATTCCTTCCTTTCTTCCCTTCTACAGTTTTCTCTGCAATACAATAACACTCATACAAGCACATTTCTTGATGCCAGTGGAGCAGGCCATGAGACGGAGGGGTCAGTAAGCATCTGACTGTTGAGTGACGGTGAAAAGGAGACCAAAGATGGCAATAAAAGTCAGGGAGCGACCATAACTATGTGTACACAAAAAGTGCTCCTGCCCAGCCATATGTCTGCAAGAGCAGATTTTTGGGTATGGAACAGTAGGAGTAAATGGATGCTGTGTGTCCCTGCCCCAATACAGCCACTGATGTGCTAGCTCAGTGAGGCAATTGCAACCAATCAGCTTTTAAGGCAGAAGTGTGGATGGAGGAGGAGGAGGAGGACAAGAAGAAGAAGAACTGGTTTTTATACCCCTCTCTTCACTACCCAAAGGAGTCTCAGAGAAGTGTACAATTGCCTTCCCTTCTTCTTCCCACAACAGACACCCTGTGAGGTAGGTGGGGCTGACAGAGCTCTGGGAGAACTGTGACTGGCCCAAGGTCTCCCAGCTGGCTTCATGTGGAGGAGTGGGGAATCAAACCCGGTTCTCCAGAGTCCGCCACTCTTAACCACTGCACCACATCGGATCTCTCACCAGCTAAATGGCTAATTGAAGGAGGTTCCTCTTATTACAGGGCTAGCATTTCATGTATACACAGAGTGTATCCACCTAGTTAGGAAAAGCTTGGTAAAGTGATGGACAACCAATATTTCTTAACAGGTTTTGCTCGATTTATTTGTATTCTGATTTCAGTTTCCCCTCCCTCCCTTTACAGTACAGAACAAAATGAAAGTTCCACACTTCCTAAAATCTATTTGTGCACAGAAAAAAATATATAGTTTGTCTAAATGTGAATTCCATCATCAGGCATTATGGGTGCACGGGTTAATTTCAAGTCATTTTGCTAATGTGCAGAGCCACCATGTCACTGACATGATTTGAATTTAGTTGAATAACTGGAATCCTTTGAACAATTGTCTACAATCAAATACAGACATAGCTGAAACTGGTTTCTACTGAGGCAGGCTATTGGTCCATCTAGCTCACTATTATCAGCCTTGACGGGGTGGCTCTCCAAGGTCTCAGGCAGGGGTCTTTTTGTAGAAAAAGAGCTGCAGGATCTCATTAGCATAACTCATTAGCATATGCCACACCCCCTGATATCACCGGAGGTGTGTCATAAGGCCACACCCCCTGACATCACCGGAAGTGTGTCAGAAAGCCGTACTCCCTGACATAAGCCTTCTGGAGGGTCCCTATTTGGAAGAAAAGCAGGGTTATCAATGTGCACAGATAGACAGAGGAAGAGACAAGGGACTGTTCTTTGCAGTAAAAGCCAAAAGCCTCCTTTAAATAAAATCTAGCTCTGAGCCTCTGGCCTAAGACAACTGCAGATCTGCTTTCCCGATATCAATGTCAGTAGCAACAAATCAAACATTTGGTACCCAGATATGTAGAAGCTATGAATTAGCTGACTGATATTGCCTCTTTATTTCTGGCACCACAGTCAAAGGATAGATTTGTCTGTGTAACAGTTTAAGTAGGATCAACTTTTGTGCAGCATTTCTAGGCTAGATGTTACAACAGAAAGATTAGAAGAGCACAGCAGATCTGATAGTTCAGAATAGATTACTGGGCAGACCGCAGGAGAATTTAAAATCTGGAATACCCAGGTTCAAATCCCCACTCAGGCCATAGAAGCTTGCTGGGTGACCTTGGGCCTGTTACACTCTCTCAGCCTAACCTATCTCACAGGATTTCTGTGAGAATAAAATGGGGGAAGGAGAATGATGTAAGCTACTTTGGGCTAGGGTTGCCAAATGTGCCCGGAGGGTGGGGAATCCCCCGCTTCGGAGACCCGATTTCCGCCCCGGCAAAATCGGGGCCCGGGGGGAACCCCGCCCCCAAAGCTGCGTCACCGGAGGTGACGCAGCCACGTTGCTGATGTTGAGGGCGTGGCTGAGCTCGTCAGGGGGGGAAACCATATGTTCCCCCCGACGAGCTTGGCCACGCCCCCAACGTTGGCAGCGTCTGACGTCACTTCCGGTGCTCCCGGACTGCTCCCGGACGGGACGGAGACTCCCCCGCTGGTGAGTGAAAACTATTTGGCAACCCTAGGATCATCTGCTTAGAAAAGCATTCCACCCAATAGTACTTTGCTTTACTTTATTTTCCTTTTCTGTCTTAAACCCGGGATGCTCCTTTGTGAGCGACTGGCATTAAAGCTATGGGTGAGCAATTTGGCTACTGCATAAATTAGTTTGTTCTGGAGGTATCCTTCCTGAATTAAGAAAAGAAATTATGAGCCGGAGGCTAAAAAACTGTTAGCTAGCTTGCACTTAGAGGAAACACTGGACAAAACTCAGGTGCCCTCAGGAGGTCCACCAGCAGGGCCAAAACTCCAGAAGCCCTCCCACTCTTGCCCCCCAAGCACCAAGAATGCAGAGCATCACTGCGCCAGACATAAGAACATAAGAGAAGCCATGTTGGATCAGGCCAGTGGCCCATCCAGCCCAACACTCTGTGTCACACATCAGCCAAAAATACCAGGTGCCCTCAGGAGGTCCACCAGCAGGGCCAAAACTCCAGAAGCCCTCCCACTCTTGCCCCCCAAGCACCAAGAATACAGAGCATCACTTGCCCCACACTGAGAGTTCCTATCTATACCTTATGGCTAATAGCCACTGGTGGACTAGCAGCAGCACAGAAGACAAATGAGAAACCCTAGCACTGCATCAGCCTAGTATTGTAAGGTAAGCACAAATGGGAAATCCATATACAAAAGATAAATACACTGTGTCACACATCAACCAAAAAGACCTGGTGCCCTCAAGAGGTCCAGCAGTGGGGCCAGAGCACCAGAAGCCCTCCCACTGCCCCCCCGTCAGAACCCACAGCCAACAACGTAGTACACTCTTATCAGGAAAGGTAATACTTTATTGAAAAGCTATAAATGCATTAACAGCACCCCCCCCACACACACACTGCCCTGGCCAATTAGCCACACTCCCGTGCGTGGGAGAAAGAGCTCCGGCCGTTTAGCGCTGAAGCTGGGAACCAAACTCTCCCCCACGGTTCCCAAGAAACCCAGACATCAACATCACCACCTGCAGAACATATAGTTAAGTGTTACAGCCACAAGGAAGCACAGAAGGAATGCACTGGCAATTAGAATACTACCAACCTCCCCACCCCCATGGCAGCATAGCTGACACCCCCAAGCACCATGAATACAGAGCATCACTTGCCCCACACTGAGAGTTCCTATCTATACCTTGAAGGCTTCCCAAGTCCCCCGGG
>NW_015173674.1:1909299-1913935 GCF_001447785.1 Gekko japonicus
CATAATTGGTTACAAAAACATAAACAACATTTACATTAAAATCTCCTTATTGGTCAAATGTAAGAAAGGTGTGACTATGCAATAGCGTCACATATTTACTTGACATGACCTAAGGCATATCGGCTAAAGCTTGTTCTTCCCCAAACAAAAGTATTCATTACTGATACGAGACTAAAATCCTATCTGACCCAGACATTGAAAGGTTTGCCCTAAGAACTACAGAATCATGAACTTTGTACCGATTATGTTGTCTGCTAGCAATATCAGACCTACAAGAGGAAAGCCTTCTATATAACAGGCCTTTCTAACATCCTAATAAAATATTACTTAAAGAATAAATCTATAAAAACCAGAGAAATATAAATATGAACAATCAAGAAGAAGAAACATATATGAAAATCTTTATATTCCCATTCTTACTACAGGCCACCACCCTGGGGCTCAGGGAGGCAGGAGAACATTTCGCCACGCCGCTCCCCCGCCCCCACGGGCGTTGCAGCTGCCGCCAAGAACAGCCTCAGCCAGGCAGAGATGGAGAAGAGATTTTTCCTGGGGTGCGTGGCTTCGTGCACCTCCGGGAAGGTCTGGGTTGGCCCTGGAGGCCTAGGAGGCTGCTGGAGCAGCCTCGGCCAGGCAGAGACAGGGGGATGAAGCTGACTTACCCTCCTGCTTCTTCCTCATTCTGGAACAGAATGAGGCTGGAAGCAGAGGGTGGCCGGAAGAAGGGGCGGGGCTTCACCATGTGACCGCCCTGCCCCCCGGTGCCTCTCTCCCAGAGCGACGTACCGGCGTGCTCCGGTCCAAGCCGAGGCCTAGTCTCAGGTATGAAGTCTCTCTCAACAGTGAAGCTGCCTGCCAGGGACCTTTTGCTTGCAAAATGTGTGCTCTAGAATTGGGATGGGCACGAACCTGGTCACAAACCTAATTTTGTGACAAACATAGCTGATTCATGGTTCATGCCCCGCTCACAACCCTCCATATGGTTTTTGGAGCTTCATGGGGTTCATGGTGGGAAGTGGGGGTAGGGAGCAAGAGGGATCTCTGAAATGGTTTGCATCCATTTCAGCCTAAGTGGGGCTGGTGCACCCGTTAGCTGTTAGGCTGAAATAAATGCAAGCCATTTCAGAGATCCCTTTCACTCCCCCCACTTCCAAGTGTTCCCTTTAAATGGCTTTTGCAAGATCTTCCCCGTTTCCATTCTTCTGGTCTCATGGGCCCACCGCCAGCAGATGGGAAGACCCCCCTACCACATCATGAACCTCACAAAATGAACCACTTTGTTAATTGGGGAGGTTTGTGAAGTTTTGTGGTTCATGGTTCGTGTTGCCCCATGAACCACAAATTGGGTCAAACCTCCATTTTCCCTGTTCATGTCCATCCCTACTCCAGAAGTGAGCCATGGCTCCTCTTCCTGGAGCCACTGCTAAAGTTTGGCAACTCTGTTTTCCTAGCTATCACATTTTTAATCTCATTTTTCCTCCATAGAGAATATTGTAGCATATGTATTCCTCCCATTCCCATTCTGTGATGACAACTGCCCTGTGAGGTAGAGTAGGGAGAGACAGGCAGGCAGGCAGGCAGGCAGGCAGGCAGGCAGGCAGGCAGGCAGGCAGGCAGAGAAGTCCAGAATTGCCCACCCAGCTACAAAAGAGAAGCCAATGTTGAATCAGCCAATGGCCCATCTAGTCCAACACTCTGTCACACAGTGGCCAAAAATACCAGGTGCCATCAGGAGGTCCAGCAGTGGGGCCAGAAGCCCTCCCACTGTTCCCCCCCCCCCAAGCACCAAGAATCCAGAGCATCACTTGCCCCAGACTGAGAGTTCCTATCTACACCTTGTGGCTAATAGCCACTGATGGACCTGCATGGCTGACTACTCTACTGTAACACTTCAGCCACTGATCCACATTGGCTTTTTCCCTAGTCACAAGACCTGCTGATCATCAGCATCCAGTCACCAACCACAGCCACACATATTAAGGAAAAGCAGAGGGTACAATCTGCATGTTTTTGAGTGTTCCAGGTGCCGCATCTACTAGGTGTCCACCCCTTTGTTGGCTTAATGGCCAAGAACAGTTGTCTGATTTCCTTAGTGGGTGCCAACTGTTCAGAGATAGTCCTCTGATAGCTCTGTTAAGCATCCAGTGACATATTGCATGATGGACAAGCATGAAAGTAACCTACGTTTCCTACCTGTAGTGTCTATTTCAAAGCAGAAGATGGGAGGTATCACTTTGGCCATTTTCTTACAGGTTCTCCGTACTAGCTGATACCAGCTTCCTTTCACTCCTGATGGAATTTTTCAAGCAAACTATCTAGTTCCAAGTGAACACCACCATGTGATGCAAAAAGAAATCACAGCAAAGTAGAAAAAAATGGGTCAATCAAATATACTGTGACAGTTAAATACTGCAAGGTGCTTGTGAAAATCCTGTGGTCGAAAGAGTGAATATAATTGGGCCACAAAAGAAAACAACTTATTGTCTTGAGATGAGAAAAAAATTATTTACTACTCCTAAAACAGAAGTTAATACTCTTAAATATTAACAATTAGCCTTAGGGTATAAAATAACTAGCTCATCTGGGGGGAAAAGTCAATAATCATAGAAGAATCATTCAGTCGTGTACATCAATCACTCCTGTAATTCTAAGGGTATACTAGTTAGATTCTGATATGCAGAATTAAAAAAAAAAGCTTCAAATGCAGAACAAACTGATGGCTAAAGATAGCAAACTGGCAAACTGCACAAAACATTCAACCAGTGCTCCAAAAATCGACATTAAAGAAAACCATCTGACTTGAATAGGAACTATTTTATAGATTTTTCTGTCATATCCATATCTGAGTAAGTACTGGGCATAATTTATCAAAATGTCTGCCTATTTTCCCTCCCTCTCTGCTCCCTCTCTGCTCTGGTTTTTGTCATTTCAGGATGTCTGGTCCGGTGTCAGAGGTGACCCTTTGAGAGGAATTAATAAACGCAATTCCCATGAAAGTCCATTGAGTCACAGATTCCACTCCTCTCCCTTTGTAGGCTGGTGAAAAGTAGGAGAACATGCTATGCAATTACGAAACTACAGCTAGAAGTAATAAAATTGCTCCAGGACTTTTCTAACAACCCGTTTATATAAAGGGCACGGCATGACAAGACTGCCGCCCAAATCGTGGCAGGGTTTTTTGAAGACCAGTCACAAAACACACAAAACCTTAGTGCCCTGCCAAAGATTATTCTTTGGATCTGAAGTTGGTGACTTGATTGGAAAACTGTGCCTCACATTATATGCTATTAATAAACCTTGACTATGGAATAATAAGTAGCAATCATTCTCTCCTAGTCACTGGGGCCTGTGTCATTGCTCTAGCTTTATCGCAAAGTAGTTTTGTGTTTTCTTTCAACCAAGCTAAGGTCTCACCCTCACTCCGACCAACCCAATCAATTGTTCTTCTATGTATGTATGTGGGGGGGGGGGGTTGTCCTAGATTTGCATGTAATAAGAATCAGTCTGCAAATGACACTGCGGCACCCAGCAGCATTTATGTAATGCTCAGAAGAACAGGAGAGTTAGAATGGATCTTATAATCTATATATCTAATTTCCAACAGAGGGCGTGTTGTGCGGATACTTATTTCCACTAACAGGAAGCTCACTCTGCCCCAACAGCTTTTCCCACATAGTCAGTATACTTCCTGTGTCTGCAGAAAAATCCAAGAAGTAAAAAAATCCCTCCAGGGATGGCTGAATTCCCCCCAATACCTTTTGAAATGGCCTCTGCAGGGATCTAACTCCAGGCATCAATGGTGAGAGAGAGATCAGAACGTTCAGGGCGGGGGGGGGAGGCTTCTAACTGGCTCTGTGACTCAGAGGGTGGGGAAGAGCCCTTTCCTGGCCTCTTTTGGCCTTGGAGGGAGGGAAGGAGCCTTGGGGCCTGGCCTGACAAGGGCTGCCAGTGCCAGCCTGGGGGATCCCTAGAGGTTTTGTGGTGGACTGTAAGGAGGGCTGGGTTTGGGAAAGGGAGAGGCCTCAGCTGGGTATAATGCCACAGAGTCCACCCTCCAAAGCAGCCATTTTCTCCAGGGAGACAGATCTCTGCTGTCTTGAGTTCAGTTGTAATTCTGGGGGGGGGGGTCCTTCAGGCCCCACTTAGAGGTTGGCAACCCTAGGCCTGGCAGCAGTTTAGGGTTACCAGGTCCCCCCCTGGCCACCGACAGGGGATTCTGGATAAGGTTGCCAGGTCCAGGCTGGGAAACTCCTGGAGATTTGCGGGTGGAGCCTGGGGAGGACAGGGACCTCAGTGGGGTACAATGTCACAGAGTCCACCCTCCAAAGCATCCATTTTCTCCATGGGAAGTTATCTCTGTAGTCTGGAGATGAGCAGGAATTACAGGGGATCCCCAGGTCCCACCTGGAGGCTGGCATCCCTAGGCAGCACCCTCTGGGTGACTTGATACCCTCTGGGTGACATGACTCAAGTAGGCCCAGCTGCTTGCTACTGTTCATCAGCAGCCACCCTATGAAAGCCAGTGTGATGTAACAGTTAGAGCTTCAGAGTAGGGTCTGTGAGACCCAGGTTCAGATCCCCATCTTGCAGTGGAAGCTGACTGTGTGATTTTGGACCAGTCACATACTTTCAGCCT
>NW_015173674.1:1914110-1924276 GCF_001447785.1 Gekko japonicus
AAAGAGTGTGAGAGAGGTAGGGGGAGACAGGAGGAAGCAAAGGCGTGAGGAATAGGATAACCATCCCGCAAGTTTCTTGCGGGTCTCCACTTGTAGTTATCTACAAATAAGAGTACATCCATTGGGAAACAAGCGTATTGATCTTTTATGCAGAGTGTTCTCTTAAGTAGAGATTGTTTGCAGGGTGTTAACTACTGGTTACTTCAGATCTGAACTTCAGTCATCACCTTCTTCCTTTCAGATATGCTCATTTACTTCATGAGTTCATACATTCCTGTTTCAGAATGAGTTGACTCCATTGAGTCACTGATTCCACTCCTCTCCCTCTACAACTTTGTAGCCTGGCCAAAAGTAGGAGACCATGATAATGCAATTACGGCCCTGAGTGGATGATGAAAAGTACACACCAGGGCCACCCACAGATGACGGGGTGAGGTCTCTCCATACGTGGGGGATTCCTCAAGCAGGCAAGAAAATATAACTTTGTAAATAAAGTCCAAACAAAAGAAAAAACTCTTAAAATGGGCTGAGGAGGACCAAATATGTCCCGGGAGAGATAGAAAGTTGAGAGCAGTTCAGGAAAGGTAAAAGTGGGAAAGCAGGAACTAGCCTGCTTGAACTTCTGAGGCCTCATAGAATGCTTAAAGGGGAGTCTGGGTGCTGATGGAATTTGGGTGGATTTCCAAATTATACAGCTTCTGTGATTCTTTGCAGGCTTGTAATAGGGAAATGTTACCATGATGAAGCATTCATGTGATTGTATCCAGTTTCCACATTCCAAAGTCATCATTTTAAAGTAAGTGGTGCAATAAAAACCTGACTATGTGAAAACATAATAACAGAAACATCCCATCCATAAACATCTTCATGGGAGGATGACAAGGAAGAAGCACCTCATGCAGCCTGTCACGGGGTCGATATAAACATAGGACTAAGTCCCTACTTCAAACACATGCAAGGATGGATACACAGCTTGCACAGTGGAGAAGCCACACTGTCAGGTACCCTTTCCCTTTCACCACATGCTTAAAGAAACATGTCACACAGGCAGTTCGCAAAAACTCCCATGAGAATGTTGACAAAATTTGCACAGCTCTTCCACCTCAGCAGAAAGGAGTGTTGTGAGGGAAGACTGCCTGGGTTGGGTCATCATATGCATGAGCCCCCGTCTGTTTTTCTTGTCAATTGGTTGGGCAAACGGGTGTCTAGGAGAACCAAAAGACTGCAGTTTGGCACTGCTAATGCTTTTCATGTGAGATGCTGGAATAATGGGAGCGGGAAAGGTTATTTCAGTGACAGGCGATTACATGCTGAGGACCAGGGCAGAAAAAGGGCAGTGCTCAAGGAGGATGGGATATTTTTCAGTCATTTCTGAGCTATTTTACTGAACAGGATTTTTTACTGCCACCCTTCCCTCCCCAAGCATTTTCTTTCTCTTATTACAATAGTTCTACATCTCTTAAAGTTCTCAAGTTGTTTCAACAGAGGAGGAAAATTTTGAATTCTGCTTTGGTCATTGCCTGCAGACATTGGCTTGGATCCTGTGATAAATGTCCACTAATGTAAAGAAGGGGGTGGTTTTCAGCAGTTCACCCCTTTCACTGCAGACCCCCAGTTTGTCCCCCCCCACACACACTTCCTGTAATTCCCAAGAGTTCCCCGTTCCCCAGGAGAAGAATTTTGGGCTGCAGTGGGAGGGGAGAGGCCAGGAAGTTGCAATCCACTGGTGGAAATGTGTTTTGTAAGCAGAGATTTACGGTGGGATCCAAGTAATTCATACCATCTAGCCCATCTCTGCTCTTTGAGAAAAGCCTGTCTTTCTCTATAAGGCATTATAAAAATGCCAAGACATGCGATAAAGGACAGTTGTGAAAACATAAAGCTGTATTGACACTAGGGAAGGGGCCAAACATTTATTGGGCTTTGGATTTTGTCGTTTTTAATTTGGTTTGGGGTTTGGTGGGGACAGAATTTTTTTCATAGACAGAGACAAATAAGGGAGACCAGGTTCAGATCCCAGCTTGCCATGTTGTATGGTAAGGGTTTCCCAGTTTTGTAGTTATCTCCATTGGTTTCAATAAGAAATATATTTTCATTTGTACCTCCCTGCACCGCTTCAGCTACCATGGAATTCCTAGGCATTGTTCCTCTCATCCAGAAGAATCCACTTCTTGAATTTCAAGCAGAGAGGAGAGAACACCCCAGTTCTGATAGTTCACTATTGTAGTTCTGCAGAGGATTTGCAGCTCAAGAGGTAGACCAGAATAGTCAATGATCAATAATTTCTAGCATCACTCTGGAAAAGGAGCAAAGGATCATGAGCTGACCCTTTTGAACATCTTTCTTCCAAGTCCTGGCTACCATTTTCCATTTGTGAGATGCTGCTTTCATTGATACACCTGTTGCTACTTTTATAGGCTTTGGCTGGGTTGGGGCTTTAAATGATTGTAATATAACTTTTATTTTTCATGAACTGCTTTGTCTGCTCTTATAGGGTAAGAGAAGCATGTATACATCTAAATGATGCTAAATCATTGTCACAAATGGCATTCCTCCTCTGCGATTGACAATTGGAGAAGGCCAGAGGGCATCTTTCTTGCGTAGGCCTGATTTGGCCCAGAAAGTGGCCATTTGCTGATAACTACCATAATTCAATGTGCATAGTTTAAAATAGGGTTAATACTTTAAAATATGAATAGTTGGGAACGCTATGGCTTTACTATGGCTTCACACCATTGACCTGATGGTCATTTAACTTTTTTTCTCCTGATGCCACTCTGAACAACAATGGGGAAGTGGGAGCAGGGGGTGGAGAATTATCCACCTCTGCCAGGAGGGGAGCTAGCTACCCTTATTTAAAACCACATTGCAGAACACCCTGTATTCTGGACTAAGGCCCTTCCACTTTTCATTAAGGAAAGGGAACAGTTTCAGTGATTTTTTTAAAAAAATAGAATTTAGGTAAATACATTTTCCTATAGTCCAGTCTTAACACTCTCTGTATAAAACAAATAGAAACCCCCAATTACTTGCCTGGGATTTACTCAACTACCTGATTGTTCATTCATACCAAGTTCAGTGTAGGGAGCAAACCTAGGTCACAAATCAGTATTCTCGTTTAAATAGCTGGAATCAAACAGCTTGCTCTTTTTCACATCTTTGTTCCTCGATAAGATCGTTAGCAGGTATAATTTTGTTATGAATGATCTCTTTACTGTTCCTGAGCTGCCAAAACTTTCCTTTTATTATTCAATTAACAAAAGATCCAAGACTCCAGAAACACTTCCAACAGTAACAGAGCAATCCCATGCAGAGTTACTCCAATCTACATCCACTGGAATCAATGAGCTCCAACTGCAGTAACTCTGTGTAAGACTGCACTGAAAATCAGCCTGGGGGACAAGATCTCAGCTCCCGTCTTTCCATCGCTCATCTGTCATTTGGACAAATCTCACAAATTGACCTTGAATAAGAGGTGAAATAATTCTAAATACTCCTTTAAAACTGTTTCGTGGATCAGTTGATCAATACCAGTTTCTCTCCAACCAAGACAATATTTCCCCAAGTATTATTTGAGTTCCAAAAGTAAAGATTTGGAGGAAAGTACCCAGGCATCTCATTCTATTTTACAGCTGGAATGGGTCAAAGGAACCATGCAGTACTGTAATGTGAATGCACTGGTTTTTTTACACACACACACACACACACACACACACACACACACACACACACTACAGTGTAAAGTAAATACTGAAACAAAGATCACTCAAGGTGCATCTTTCCAGAAACACAGTAGCTAAGCAAATGTCCCACTTTAAAAGATTGTGACAGGTATAATAAATACCAGGGAGAAAGATAGATAATTTGTAACAATTTTTATTAAGTCCTGTAAGTCAGTGCGTGAATTCTTTGTAACCTATTCTGCAAAGGAACAGCCCTTCAGGATCTGCTTACAGGTTAACCACCCTATAACTTTTAATGCTTCCCCCCCCCCCAGTGAAGAAATAATAAAACCTCCAAATCTTTCAATTAGAATGAAAAATAAGGAATTAAAAAACCCCAAAACCCAACAGCGGGAGAAAAGGATTTTTATGCATGTTGTATTTAAGCTAGGCACAAACAATCCATCTACTTTAACAGCCCTTTTCTTTCAAAAAAAGGGGGGGGAATATTTTCCCCATGGTGGAGCCACAGAGCATTGGGAGAGAAGGTGTGCATAACTCACCAGAAAGGGAAGGAATTAAAAAACAGTTAAAAAAACATGCAAAGGTCAACACATTTTAGTACAAGGGGATATAAAACAGAGGAAACAGCGGTGTGACTGGTGCTCTTGGGGACAGGAGAGCGATGGGTCCCTCCTTGGGAATCTGATAATGGAAATGAGGGGGCAATCTGGCTGCTCCTTCCTCCAGAGTCAATTTCAAATGCACCAATAACCAGACTCACCTACTACAGCAAGAGCTGATAGCCAGATACCATTCTTTGCCTGCTCAACCTGTACATGGTAAATCACTTAACGTTCGTCCCCATTAGCTTCCTTCTTGTGTTAAGGCTGCCCATAATGCCCACACCATTTCATAGTCACAACATGCTAATTTCTGTGACTTTCTCTGACCTTTCTTATATCAGATGGTCAAATTTTAATACCTTAGGTTTTGTCTTTTTATTTCTTTAGAATATTTATATGCCACTTTTTGCCTGACCCTCAGGATTAAAGCAGAAAAGCTGGTTTTTATACCCCACTTTTCTCGACCCTAAGGAATCTCAAAGCAGCTTACAATTGCCTTCCTTTTCTCTCCTCGCAACAGGCACCTTGTGAGGCAGGTGGGGCTGAGAGAGTTCTGAGAGGGAGAACTGTGACTGGCCCAAGGTCACCTAGCAGGCTTCATGTGGAGGAGGAGCGAAGAAGAAGAGAAAAGATTGGATTTATACCCCACCCTTCACTTGGAGTCTCAGAGTGGCTTACAAACTCCTTTCCCTTCCCCTCCCCACAACAAATACCCTGTGAGGTAGGTGGGGCTGAGAGAGCTTTGACAGAAACTGCTCTTTCCAAGAACAGCTCTGACAGAACTATGGCTTGCCCAAGGTCATCCAGCAGCTGTGAGTGGAGGAGTGGGGAGTCAACCAGATTAGAGTCCACCTCTCTTAACTGCTATACCACATGCTTACAAATTATGAGGTTATAGACAATCTAATTATGAAGTCATAGACAAACTAAAACCAAAATATAATCACTCAAACACATCAAAACATTTATTGCTATTATTTTCTGTCAAGTTACAGCTGATTTATGGCAACCCCATAGGGCCTGAAGATCTCATGGAACTAAAACGAATCTCCAGTCAACCAAGTTTGGTTTCTCTGGAGCAAATGGCTGCTTTGGCAGGTGGAGTCTCTGCCTCCAAACCTCACTGTGGTTCCTCCCCTCCTCAAGCCCCTCCCTCCCCAGCTCCACCCCCAAATCTCCAGGATTGCCCCACCTGGAACTGACAGCCCTGCCCCTCAAAATGAAGTATGGTGACTGGAAAGTATGGAGGCAGGCAGGATAAAGCTAATGAAGAGGGGTATGTGAAATTTCCCTTGCTTACTCATCTTCTGGAATTTACTGGCTGTCCCAATTATAAAACATATCTATTTTCTTTTGGAATATGCCCCAGTGGATGGAAATGGGCATGGCTGCTTAACTTCAATGAGATATTTGGGCTGGTTTACAAACCAGTGAGTATTTTACACATATAGAAGGACATCGGAATGAGCCTTGGATTCACGAGCCCTCATCAAGCATAGGACATTTAGTGTGGACCTGGACTTATGAACATGCATGGGTATATCGTAATCTGCTTATGCAAATCAGCCCAGCTTTTTTGTAGCTGTCTATGCACATTAGTCCACCTCTCTTTTGCAGCAGATGGTCCACCATGTGAACAACTATGAGTGTAGGCCCTGGGCTGCCAACTCTTGGTTAAAAATTCCTGGAGATTTGGAGGTGGTCTGGTGATGGACATCAGTGGGGTTTAATACTGTACAGGCTACCCTTCAAAGCAGGAGAACTGATCTCTGTAGTCTGGAAATTATGAACTGTCCCACCTGGAGGCCAACATCCTTAGCCTAGGAAGAGGTGAGGAGGCAGAGCCTGGAAAACTCCCACAGGAGCAGACCTAAATAGGAAAATCTGTTTGTTCCTCTGGCTGGTGCTGGCAATGGTGAGGATGAAGAACATGGCAGCATGGCTGTGCACCTAAGCACCCTGCCTGCCTTGGCTCAACAGGGCCTGCAGTTTGGCCACAGAAGAAGCATACACATGCTCTCTCTTTTGTCATCTGTGCATCAGCGTTTGAAGTGGTGAGCTGGAACTGAACTCCTTTGGGCTGATTTGAGAGTTACAAAGTCCTTGCAGCTGCCACGTGTCGCTACCATTACATGTAATTTCTCAAGTAGCAGCTCTCCAAGACCAACCATTTCAGCTTGGGCAAACAGCCCCTTCTCCCCATGCACCTGACCCCCAAATTGGAGCCCCCCATGCCTAAGAAGCATGGACCTTCTAGTGCACATCTGCATCAAAGTCTTTGTGGAAGCCACAAGAACTTTGCACTGTGCATATCAGGGCTTCGTGTACATATCTGGCTTACACAGTTCAAGCACATGCACAGAGTACATAATGCTGCATTTTATGCCAATGTTACATTTTCACCCCCTACATTGTGACACAAATGAAAATTCTGGCTTTTGCACAGGAAATTCTGGCAAGTGGGCCAGAGGCCGGAGTTTTGGTTGCTGCTCAGTTGCCTCTGTCCAGTAAACCAGCTTTTTCCTAATAGCTATTCAGCAGATATGTTGACTTTTTGTTATGGCACAGAAAGCAATTCAGTAGAAAACACGGTGGGCCAGAGAAGTGGAACTGTGCTGCATCCCCCTGTTTATAATCCACACAAACTCCACGCTCATTTGAATCAGTTTTAATCCTGGCTGGCGCTCCTCTCCGTTGGGCCTGCCAGGAAGGGAGTGAGAGTGCCAATTGATTCCATGTGCTGATGGGGGATTTGGGGATAGGGCCTGCTGCCTGCCAAGAACAAGAGAAAGGATCACCAATTCCTTTACAAGGCCTGTGGAACAGTTGTCAGATAGTAACAACAACATTTAGGCGTTGGGAAAGATAAATCTAAACCATTCCGAGTACAAGCAAATGGCACCAGATCAAAAAATGTGGACAAGGTGCTTTCTTGGATGGAAGCTCGGAGACAGAGGAGAGGCAGAGTCGTGCACCTAAGCATACTTGCAGGGAAGAAGTCAGTCCCTTTGGACTCCATAGGGCTGACTTCTAGGGTGGCCAAGCCCACCCGTTCCTGTGACTAGGTGTTCCCTTTAACCAATAGCTTACAATTGCTAGAGCTGCTGGATGGAAAAATATGTCTTTGCAAGATTCCTAGCAACCAAACAAGAGTAGTTATTTTTTACAAGCTAAAGCACGGTCTGTATAGTCAGTGAAATGCATGGTTGCTATAATTTAACATTTATTAAGCTCCAAGAGTATGCTGCAGGCTGCAAAAGAAGGGCAGTGGCACTTTAAACATTTTGGTAGGGTGAAGAAAGTCTTCCATCAACAGTTAATATTATCTGGCTTGGCCCTCTGCTGTGGTCCCTTTACTGCCTGCAAAGCATCACAAGCAAAACTGATTAGGAGGCAACCAGCCTCCTGTCTTTGAGGCCATGTGTCCAAATATCCTCCCGCTTAATCAAATACAGTTTAGATTTGCTTTTGTTCAGTTGCCTCCTCCTGCAGCAGTCATTTGCACAAGATCATCAGGGGACAGCGATCCTGGCAAGCAGAATGCCCAGCTGGGTTTAGCACACTCCTTTGTAATAGAATTAAGACTGGTTCAGATCTGCTGCTGCCCCCATGAGAGTGCCACCAAAACGCTTGTCAGGGTGGTTTCGCTTAGCATGAACTGGTAATATCGCATAGTTTCCATCCAAACTGTGTGCAATGGATTGCTAACCTCCAGGTGAGGCCTGGGCACCTCCCAGAGTAACAACTGATGCTCAGAATCAGAGATCAGTTTCTTCTGAGAAAATGGCAGCTTTGGAGAGTAGACTCTATGGCATTATACCGAACTGAGACCCTTCCCCTCCCAAAAGCCAGCCTTCTTCAGATTCCACTTCCAAATCCCCAGGAATTTCCCAACCAGGAGTTGGCAACCCTAACACCACATGTGTCTAGTGGAAGCTGTGTCTTTCCATATTTTTCAAGAACACTTTCTATGGCGGATCTACAGGAGTTTTGCAGCACTCTTATTGAGCAATTCAGGCACTGCTTTCAAGGGCTTACAGGGGCACTATGTGCCAAGATTATAACAGTAAAACACATAATATAAAACAATAAATTACAATAAAATACAGTAACAAGTTTACAAGCTTAACCAAGATGGGTAGATCTTAACCTCCATGGTAGCTTCTTGAAATCTTGTCATCCAAATCATGCCCGGACGCCTCATCCCTCCAGTGGGATCCAGACAATCATGATGGTAATACGATAGTGCATAGGGGTGGGGCCAGGGACGATGGAACAATAGTGATGGTAATGGTGGTAGTGGCGGCTCCTACTCGTACGCCTGGCGGAAGAGCTCCGTCTTGCAGGCCCGGATCTCCTCCGGGAGCTCCTTCCACCAGGTAGGAGCCACCACCGAAAACGCCCTGGTCCTGGTCACAGCAAATTTAACATCTCTAGGGCCTGGAATTTCCAGGAGATGATGACTCCCCAACCGTAGTGCCCTTGGGAGAACATATGGAGAAAGGCGGTCACTCAGGTAGGCTGGACCCTGGCCATAAAGGGCTTTAAAGGTCAAAACCAGCACTTTGAAGCAAATCCGGTACGCTATCGGCAGCCAGTGCAGTGCTTTCAGCACAGGCTGAATGTGGTCCCTCCTCGAGAGGCCCATCAACAGCCTGGCTGCCGATAGCAAGTCATCTTTCCCTTGCATATGAAAATATCTCTGATGGAGAACAAAAGCTTCTTTTTTTCTTTTTTTTAATAGATCTTTATTAATTTTTTAAGACATAAATAAACATCAAAGCTAATCCACTATTGTATCACAGATATGCATACGACCCCTTACCAGCTCTATATTTACCTCCAATTTTAACCCTCCACCTTTAACTTCAAATTATACAGTTTTTTCCACTTCTTCTCAAAAAGTACATCATCTTCTCCCTTCAATCTACAAGAAATCTTATCCATTTCGGCAACTTCAAAGAACTTCTGTATGACCTCCATTTTACCCGGAATTTCTTCTCTCTTCCAATATTTGGCAAATATAACCCTAGCAGCCATTATACAGTGTAACAACAGATATTTTTCTGTTCTCCCCAAACCGTCCGGAATCATATTGTTGGATCCCCAAGCATCGAGAATAAATCCACGTTTTAAAGAAAAGCAAAATTTATTTCAAAGCTTTGGAAAGACACTCAAACACGTTCTTTGTTAGAACTGACTACAAACGGTTAGGGCAAACATGATAAAGGGATTTGAACCAGGTACAGAACCAATGGGTCACTTTCCCGCTGGCGGGTGAAAGGAAACGGTTGCGCGCTCATTCCCTGAGAACCAGGCTATCTCCAGACATAATACAGGTGCAGTTCCCAGGCTCTAAAAGCAACAAGCTGGCAGTAAAGCGTACTCCCCCAATACATCCTCCAGTTGTTTGGCTTAGGCATTACAGCAGAGTAAAATACAGGCGCACAGGCAGGGGGGGGGGTTAGCAACTGTACAGAGATACAACTAACACAGAACACCATGGCAGCTTGCTGACACATATTAAGAAGGTACAGTTCTGGTCGAAATGGGACATTTACTCCCATTATTTCATTCAATAATTCATTTATCATTTTCCAATTTTTTTTGATTTGTTACATTTCCACCACATGTGGATATAGGTACCAACGTTCTGCCTACATTTCCAGCAAATGTTTGAGGTTACCCCTGGAAATTTTGCCACTCTAGCTGGATACAGGTACCACCTCAAGGCCACTTTATAAATATTTTCTTTAAAAGTAGTTGCTCTTGTAATTTTCATATTGGTGTCCCATATCCTCAACCAGCTATCCAGTTCTATATTGTAACCCAAATCTTTACACCATGCTACCATACTCTGTCTCACCACTTCTTCTTT
>NW_015173674.1:1924757-1931541 GCF_001447785.1 Gekko japonicus
AGCATTACAGTAGTCTAGCCTTGAGGTAACCGTCGCATGGATCACCGTGGCCAGGTCCTCACAGCTAAGGTAGGGGACCAACTGCCGAGCCAGCCGAAGATGATAAAAGGCTGCCCTGGCAGTGGCTGCCACCTGGGTCTCCATCGGTAGAGAGGAGTCCAGGCGCACACCCAAACTCCTAACTTCCAACGCTGGTACCAAAGGCACCCCATCATAGGTCGGGAGAGGGAGCCCCAACCCTGAGCCAATCCGACTCAAGCCCAGGACCACCGTCTTTGCCGGGTTTAGTTTCAACCGGCTCAGCCTGAGCCAACCAGCCACAGCTTGTAACGCCTGATGCAGGTCATCGGGAGTAGAGTCCGACTGGCCACCTAGCATCAGATAGAGCTGGGTGTCATCAGCATATTGATGGCACCCAAGCCCACAGCTCCGGGCAATCTGGGCAAGGGGGCGCATGTAGATGTTAAACAACATCGGGGACAACACGGCCCCCTGAGGCACCCCACACTCAAGGGGATGTCTCTGGGACCGCTGGTCCCCTATCGCCACCCTTTGTCCCCGACCAGGGAGAAAAGAGGCAAACCATTGAAGGGCAAGCCCCTGAATCCCCGTGTTGGCAAGGCGGTGGGTCAGCAACTGTTGGTTGACCATATCGAACGCAGCTGACAGATCTAACAGCACGAGTGCTGCCACACCGCCCCAATCCAGATGCCTATGGAGATCGTCAGTCAAGGCGACCAGCACAGTCTCCGTCCCGTGACCAGGGCGAAAGCTGGACTGGTAGGGATTGAGGACGGAAGCATCCTCCAGAAAGCTCTGTAGCTGTAACGCCACCATCCTCTTTATAAGCTTGCCCAAATAGGGCAAGTTAGACACCAGCCGATAATTAGCCAATTCGGTCGGGTCTAAAGACGGCTTTTTCAGGAGAGGGCGCACCATCGCTTCCTTGAGTGCCCTAGGGAATTGTCCCTCCACAAGGGACATGTTGATAATCTCCCACAGGGCACCTCAAAACCCCTCATGGTCAGCTTTTAATAAGCCAAGAGGGGCACGGATCAAGGTCGCATATGGTTGGGTGCACCGATACCAGCAGTCTGTCAACTTCCTCCAGACTGAGTCGGTCAAAACACTCTAAACCCGGCTCCAAAGATGTGAAAGGGGCCTCAAGTTCACTCACTGTCTCAAGTGTGGTGGGGAGGTCGCGAAGGAACACCCAGACTTTATCTGCAAAATAGCTCGCAAATGCCTCACAGCCGATATCCAATTCCCTAACGTTTTGTCTGCCCTGTGGCAGAACTGTCAAAGATTGAATTGTACTAAATAATTGGGCCGGGCATGAGCTAGCAGATGCAATCGTGGCCAAATAGAACTCTCTCTTTGTGGCTTTGGTTGCCATCTCATAGGCCTTCATAAACGTCATATAAGATGCTCTAGATGCTTCGTCACGAGTTCGACACCACCGTCTCTCTAGCCGTCTCAGCTCACACTTCAGCTCGCGCAGCTCCTGGGTATACCAAGGCACTCGCCTAACACGAGTGCAGAGAGGGCGCATGGGAGCGATCTCGTCGATGACCGAGGAGAGCCAGTCCTTCCAGTCCTCCACCAGCTCATCCAATGAGCCGCCAGGGGGCCTCGGATCCTGCAGGGCCATCTGGAGCCGCAACAGGTCCATTTGACGCCACGAGCAAGCATAAATCTGCTTGCCGCCTAAACAGGGTCGGGGTGGGGCCCTCAGACGGGCCTTCAGGGCCTGGTGGTCCGACCATGGCACTATATCCGTAGTAATCCAGTCCACCTTCACCCCCACCGTGAAGATAAATCAAATCGAGCTTTGTGTGTGTGTGTGTGTGTGTGTATGCACACACACACACACACACACAAAATTAAAATAAAAGATAAAGAGTTGATTATGTCAAGCAAAGTTTGGTCCCCAGTAGCAGCTGCTGGCCTGCAGATGCTCCATGCATTTGGGCAGAAATAAGCAGTAAAATGCATTTAGAAATTAAGAGAGGCATGCCTGGATCAGACTAAAGGTCAATCCACTCTTACCATTCTGTTTCCACTGTGGCCAGACAGAGGATTCTGGGAAGTCATAGTAGGCCCTTTCTCTTGTTGGTTCCTGAGCAAATGGCAATCAGAAGCTTCCACTGAAGGTTCATCATTGATGCATCCATGCCCCATGAATTTATTAAATTGTTCTAATAAGGTACATTAGCTGTTGGCCCTCAGACTCATCTTCTACCCTTGAATTCCTAGTTACTTCCTTCTGATGGACCTCATTCTCAGGAAAGCAGTTTTGGGTGGTGCCACTCAATAATGTCTGGACTAACCCATAGTATTCTGTTTATGAGGAGGAATCTCTTCTCTAGTCTTGTCTGAAGAAGTCAAGAGTCACTTATCCCATTCATTTCATATTAAATGCAGCGCACATCCTTTTAAAATAGCAGTAGGTCTCCTCTTCCAAGTATCTGAAAGGAACATTTGCCAATTTTTTTGCATGTATGCTAATGATAGATAGGAAAATGTCTAGAGGTCCTTTTTGTTTTATTAGGATTTAGATTAAAGGCCTTTGACCTATAAGTCATATAGTTCTTGAAGCAAACTACCAAAGCTTGCTATTTTTGCACACTGCTGTTCTTGCAGTCCAAAACGGATGTGCCATCTGAGAAGCTAGAACAACAGATGGGTCAGCTAAGAGGGGAAGGTGAAACCAGAATACCTGGAGCTCTGTTGGAAAATACAAGGTCTACAGCGCACCTACTTGGATTTAAGGACTGAGCAAGGTATTTTTGTTGGATACGCTTTGTAAGGGATATAGAATCCTTGATCCAAAAACACAAACTATAGGGATTTGCAATATAGTCTACGTAGATGAAAACAAAAAAATCTGAACTATAGAATCCAAACTGACAGAAGAAAATAAAATGCATCAACCACTTGGAACCTACAGTTGACACACCAGAAGTGACCCAGGAGGAGATGAGGAACTAGAGGTCAGACGATTGGCTAGATGCAACAAGGGAGTACCACCAAGAAAACTCTCCTACCTGACCAAAATAGAGACTGCAACAGAACCTTCCACATTGGAAGGCATAAAGAGAATGCTCACTGATCAGGCAGAAAGATGGAGAAATGCCACAGAGGAGGGAATTAAATCTCCAGTCAAGAATCAAAAATGGACATTCACAGAAGCACCTCCAAGAAGGAGGGTAGAGTACAAATGGATTTTCTGAACGTACAGTTCTTAAACTTGAACACAGTTTTGAAAAGTTGAGATTCCACGAAGAAAAATGGATCTTGTGGACTTGCACAATAGACCTTGAGAAGGGGTGTTAGAATATACAAGGTCTATAGTGCACCTACCTGAAGAAGATCAGAAGAACAGCCTATAGGGGACAGCTGTAGTTAGCATAGCCAGATTAGGGACTTCCTACAATTTCAAATTATGTCTTTCCTGTCTCCTGATTGGCTCTTTGGAGACTTCCTGCTCTAACTGAGCCCTCTCCTTTTGTTCCTGTCTCTCACATCAGTTAGTCAGTTAAGTCTCTCTGCATCTCCTCTGTTCTGCGTTTATTTCTTCTTTAAGAAAGTGAACAGTTGGTGCTCCATTCCTCTGCATATTTAAACTCTGCCAACAAGCTCATGCCAGACAGTGTAGGATTGCCAGATCCCCCCCACAGCGACCAGATCCATATTGGGAAACTCCTGGAGATTTGGGGGTGGAGCCTGTGGAGGACAGGGAGCTCAGTGGGGTACAATGCCATGAGGTCCACCCTCCAAAGCACCCATTCTCTTCAAGGGAACTGATCTCTGTTGTCTGAAGACTAGAGATGAGCTGTAATTCTGGGGGATCCCCAGGTCTTATCTGGAGGCTGGCATCCCTAAGACTATGGCTGGGAAGGATATGTCACAAGCACTTACCGTTGTCTTACCAAATTTGTGACTGATAATTAATTAATCACCTTGCCCAGGGGAAAGCTTGCTGGAGAAAAGAGCCTGGATAGGGGATGTAAGGCCCAACAATGGGTGCCCACTGCCAAATAGGTGAGGATAAGAGAAACTGGCATCTACAAACTGGGTAAGGGGGCTCGGCCCATAGATGGAAGCTCCCTCTGGGGCAGAAGAAAATGCAAAAAGTAGGGCATAAGAGTCGGAGTGTCAGCACTGTTCCTAGGAAGGAATCATGCTGCATAAGCTAAAAGATAGGAGATGTGATCTCCCCATGAGGACAAGTCACAAGTCCCCCATGTCTGCCCCATGGAGCAGTGAAGTAACTGAAAGAGCAGGGTTATAAAGATCAGGGTAAACAAAGTAGAAATATCCTTTGCTGGATTTCTCCTGACCGATCCTTTTTATTTTTATTCCAAAATTGGCAAGGCATGTAAATATATCTTGGGAGAATTCATTTGAAATCCATCGTATTTAATAAAAGCTGCAGCTTTCCTTCCCTGAACCCTGGGTCTCTGGTTTCTTTCTGCCTCAGTGAACCTAAAGCTTGATAAGAAGGCCCCTGTGTGAAATTGTTGGGGTTTCAAGAGGAAAGCCCAATCAGCATCCCTTTTGAACTCCAGAATCCTGAGACTTTATTCCTAATACTACTTTCACACTTGACAGGGGCTAATGTATTTTGTGTCAGAGTAGGCATACCTGAGTAAAAACGTAATGTTAGGAACAGTGTTTAGCATGACCAGGCAGGCAGGAAAACCAATGAGCGTAGATTTGGTGTACTTGGAAGAAGCTCCCTAGAGATTTCAGCAATGAGTCTAGTGTCATCATAAATCATTAAAAATAAGTACAAGACACCACGGATCTGTGATGGAATTACATCATCATAATTCAGTCACCTCTTTTTTAAGCTGTGTTGATATATTGTCATGAAATAAAACAATCTGCCTCATCCTTTAACACACACAAACACACACACACACACACACAGAGAGAGAGAGAGAGAGAGAGAGAGAGAGAGAGAGAGAGAGAGAGAGAGAGAGAGAGAGCACCCTCCCTGTACTCACAGAGAGAGTGCATTCTTCAGTGTCATAAGGCTATAAAATCAACTAGTCAATCTCCATCACCCGTTTCCAGGGGCATGGGTTTAATGTGTGATCAAGATGACATCATAAATTGCAAACAACAACAACAAAACCCCATTGGCTTCTAGCATGGAATCCAGAGCATTCATCAGATCCTAGGAAGTCACATTTTCATTTTCAAAAGCAGCAGGGTTCTAGCCTTCATGGTAATGGGAAAGGCTTTGGAAGTTAACAGACTGTCTGCTGATGTCTCAGATACTGGGGGTTCTGAGTGGAGCATCAGGGTTCCCAAAGAAGGGATTAGTTCAGTTTTCTCAGAGGGTAGCCATGTTGGTCTGCAGCAAGGTTTTCGGATTATGAGCTTTCAAGAGTCCAAGCTCCCGTCCCGACTAGGATTGCCAGATCCATGTTGGGAAACTCCCAGAGATTTGGGGATGGAGCCTGGGGAGGGCACGGACCTCAGTGGGGGGCAATGCCATAGAGTCCACTCTCCAAAGCACCCATTTTCTCCAGGGGAACCGATCTCTGTACTCTGAACTGCAATTCCAGGGGATTCCCGTGTCAATATTACGCGGTGTTAGCCCACAGCAGACCAAACATGGGTGCAATGGTATCCAATAAAAACTGGAGTCTCTCAGGCTTATGTACAAATAATATACAGTTTATTATACAAGCCTCTCACCAAATCTTTACACTGAGTGACGTAATGCTCCGCTGCGCTCGCATTCCAAGAAGGAATGGTCAGTACAGTTCGTCACTGAAGATATACAACCATTGGCCAATCAGAGCCAATGCTGAGTCACTGTGACTCAGTGCTAATTAGCTCCAGCAGTAGCCAGCTAGAACCGGTCAGAGCCAGCTCTTATTACACTTAGAGCTGTCAGCTCCTGTCAGTTAGATGCCTCAGATCTACAGCATGACTTAACACTATACATAGAATACTGACACTCCCCCTTTAAGTCATAGCTGCCATAACAAGTTTGTGCTTCAGCACTTCAAACTTTCTCACATACAGGCATCTAGTTAATAAGTCAGCCACATGTTGTCATGTACAATGGTTAGCTATAGCAAGCCTCACACCATTACATATTTACATTTTTACATTTACATCACATTTTGTATTTACAAGCATACAATCACTTTGTTATTTTGTTTTGTTGGTCACAGTAAACATCCCTGTTGCAATCAACCTTTATTTACTGCACCATTTGTTAGCGTTCTTCTTTGCTTTCATGCTTCATGCATAGCTTTATTTATTTGACACAGATAGTCATCACAGCATTTATTTAGCCCTTGTATTCACAATACTTCCAGGCAACCTTGTTAATGCAAACCTTCATTGTTTGCCATCAGGAACCAAACCTTAAACTTAGAGCAGGTTACTTGCTCACAAAGAGCTTAGTTTTCAACACCTTTGTTATATTGCTAGCTTTGCAAGCCTCAGCAATGCACCTGTTACTTATTTACACTTTGTTACTGCCCATAGGCACGTGTTACTATAAACACTCTCTTTACATCTTTGTTATTTGTGATCTAGTACACAGAAGCACCCTCTTCCACAGGGAAACCAGTGATCATATCACAACCATACCTAGTTGTATAATTTGTGACTATGTCACACCCAGGCATACCCAGTTTGCTCCAAAGAGACATCTTTTGGGGTACACGTTCAATAATAACAGGTTGTTTTTTATCCCCTTGAGCTGCTTTCACAGAAACAGGTAAAGTTACATTTTTTACAGTGCTTGGTTCAG
>NW_015173674.1:1933244-1937111 GCF_001447785.1 Gekko japonicus
GGTCATCCCCGACACTGAGAATGATGAAGGCCAGTGCCTTTCCATCAGCTTGCTCCTCAAGCGGCGTCGGGTCCTCTGGGGGATTTTCAACACACTCCCACAGAGCCTCCTTGACCAAAAAGTGCTTCATTTTAAGTGCCCACACAGCATAGTTGCTTGAAGTAAGCTTCTCCACCATCTGTGCAACAGATACCTGGGCCATGGTTGTTATCAGCTCTGGCAGCTGGTCATCCCTCTGCACCCTGGACAGCTTCCAGCTCCAGCTCCACACCGTCTCCGCTCCGGCTTGGCTCTGCTGCTTCCTTCAGCTCCGAAGACAGCTCCTCAGCCTCTCAGCCACGGCAGACAGCCTCAGTGCTCTGGATACTCAATCCTTTCACACCACTGGACAGCTTCCAGCTCCAGCTCCACACCGTCTCCGCTCCGGCTTGGCTCTGCTGCTTCCTTCAGCTCCGAAGACAGCTCCTCAGCCTCTCAGCCACGGCAGACAGCCTCAGTGCTCTGGATACTCAATCCTTCCACACCACACGTCCTCTGCACAGCCAACCGTGGACTGGGCCCATAACCCTGTCAATATTACGCGGTGTTAGCCCACAGCAGACCAAACATGGGTGCAATGGTATCCAATAAAGACTGGAGTCTCTCAGGCTTATGTACAAATAATATACAGTTTATTATACAAGCCTCTCACCAAATCTTTACACTGAGTGAAGTAATGCTCCGCTGCGCTCGCATTCCAAGAAGGAATGGACAGTACAGTTCGTCACTGAAGATATACAACCATTGGCCAATCAGAGCCAATGCTGAGTCACTGTGACTCAGTGCTAATTAGCTCCAGCAGTAGCCAGCTAGAACCGGTCAGAGCCAGCTCTTATTACACTTAGAGCTGTCAGCTCCTGTCAGTTAGATGCCTCAGATCTACAGCATGACTTAACACTATACATAGAATACTGACATCCCGGCCCCCACCTGGAGCCTGGCATCCCTACGTCCCTACGAAAAGATCTCTGACTCTCGAAAACTTATACCTCAAAAATCTTATTGGTCTCTAAGGTGCTACTGGACTCAAATCTAGCTGTTTCACTATTTTGTAATTCTTATTCGGTTGCCAACCTCCAGGTGGGGTCTAGGGTTGACAACTCTGAGTTGGGAAATTCCTGAAAAATTGGGGGTGGAGCCTGGGGAGGGGGTGGGGCTTGGGAAAGGGAGGGACCTTAGCAGTGTTATATGGCCATAGAGCCCACCCTCCAGAGTATCCATCTTCTCCAGGGGAACCAGTCTCTGTAGTCTGGAGATCAGTTGTCATTCCAGGAGATCTCCAGCTCCCATCTGGAGGTTGGCAACCCTAGTGGGGCCTGGAGATCTGCTGGGATTATAACTGATCTCCAGAGTACATTAATCACTTATTATTTATTTATTTAATCATTTTTTCCACTTCTCCTGGAGGAAAATGTTTGCTTTCGGAAGGTGGGCTGCATGGCACTGTACCCTACCAAGGTCCCTCCCCTCCCTAAACCCCTTGCTCTCCCAGGCTCCACCCACAAATCTACAGGCATTTCCAAACTTGGAGTTGGCCTCCCGAGTAATTCAGTACTCTGTGGCCATACTCATGACTATCCATTCCTTATTTGTCAGGCTATTTTGCAGTTAAACAATGATAGTATCCAACCTAATTCAATGGATAATAAAAGCATTGCAGTTTGGCCTCTGAGCAGGGACAGACTGGGAGGCCAAAACAGCCCTGGAAAAGAGTCACATCGTCTCCTGCAGTCATGCACCCTCACCTGATGGAGGCCTCCTTGCCAGCTGCACCCTGCCTGAGCCAGCAGGGCAAGGGTAGGCACTACCACGTGTCAAACTTGAGTCCTCGTTTGTCATGTGTTTTATGTCTTTTCTGTATCTTGCTGTAGTGGGTGGTGTGCTGGATGTGTGTGTGTGTGTGGGGGGGAAAGTGCTTCACTTAGGTGCTGGGCAGCTATTCCTAAGAGAGCCTCCTGTCTGGGAAGAATTTCCGATAACCTTGGACGCTGTCTCGGCTAGCTCGCTTGTAGAAGATAATATAGAATATGTTGGCAGGTATGGGCAGGAGAGCTAATGGTGCATGCTTCTTTTAGGTGGGATGTGTGAACAGAGTGATTGGATGAGACAGTGGGGGGGGCTTGTTTGAATCCTGTATAACTTTGGGTTTGGCACCGATTGAATTAGTTCTGACACAAGTGGTCACAGCTTGATACAAGCACTTCTTTCAATAAACAAATCACCTTGCAGTGAGTGTTGTTGGGGCACATTTGTTCATGAGTCTGACATAGTGTCACAACTACTTTATCTCCTCGACCCCTCACACCACGTCCGTACCACGTCCGTGACGAGTGAGGGCAGTGAGGACCTAGGGGCTGGGAACGGCACACAGACTGAACCTGCTCCAAAACATGAACCTGCTCAGCCTTCAGATGAGGGGAAGGCCTGTGAGATGGGTGCATGACCGAAAGGCCACCAGACCGCACAAGCAAGATGGGACGACCCAGACTGGCTGTTGTCCCTGGAACCTCGAGCTTGGGGAAGGCAGTTGGAGGCTGATGCACACTGGGCATCAAGACCATTCCAGGATGACTCCAAGTGTCTGCGATTCGTGGGGATGCTGGCAGAGGAGACGGGCATCGAGCTGGTCCGGCAGAAGTTCTGCAGCGAGATGCACAAGCTGCAATGAGACATCAGAGCAGTGCTGGCAGATCTACTGGCCACTATCCAGAAAGCCCTGCAGCAGGAGCTCCAAAGCCTTTGGAGGGGCTCCTGCCTGGCAAGTCCCCACAGGGCCGGTGGGGCCCTCAGCAGGACAGGTGCCAGTGCCAGGACTGGGGCAACAACCTGCACCCTAGCCCGGTCCTGAACCTGTCTAACCAAGAGAGACACTGGAGGTGACTTTTGATGGGACCCTGGAGAAACTAGCATTCTTCCTGAAAGACTGGGGTCACACTTCCAGGATGACCCCAAGCATCTGCAATTCGCGAGGATGCTGGTGGAGGAGACTGACATCAAGCTGGTCTGGCAGGAGTTCTGCAGCGAGATGGACAAGCTGCAACAAGACACCAGAGTGGTGCTGGCAGATCTACCAGCCACCATCCAGGAAGCCCTGCAGCAGGAGCTCCAAGCTCTGTGTGAACAGAGTGATTGGATGAGACAGTGGGGGAGGGCTTGTTTGAATCATGTATAACTTTGGTTTTAGCACCAATTGAATTAGTTCTGAAACAAGTGGTCATAGCTTGACACAAGCGCTTCTTTCAATAAACAACCTTCCAGTGAGTGTTGTTGGGGCACACTTGTCCAAGAGTCTAACACCATGCTTCCCCTCTCCAGACCCATTGTGCCTCATCTGGCACAGAATGAACCCAGGTGCTAATGGGCCCATGCTTCTCCTCGCCAGCTTGGATATAGTGGAGTCAGAAAAGAGGAGTATGGGTAATGCCATGCACCTTTTTGCTGGCCACGCCACACCTTCAATTTCCCCATCTGCCATTTTATCTCGTCCTTTCTTTCTTCCCTCCCCCTTGTAGCTTCCTGTCTTTCCCTCATTCCTTCCTCAACTCCAGCTTTAGGGCTCTAACAAACAACTGGAGACTGGGGCGGGGCGGGTGTCAGCAATGGTGTGACATCACTTCCTGAAAAACCCAGAAGTTATGTCATGCCTCTCTAGGAACCACCAGAAAGTATGGTAAAACCATACAAGTTCTGGTGATTCCTAGAGAGGACTCACATCACTTTTGGATTTTCCTTGAAAGCCATCACACCATCAGCCCAACAGCCATAAATTTCTCCTGAAGCTTCTCAGAGTGGTGTCAGGAACCAGAAGCGGGGGAGCAGGGCATTCCT
>NW_015173674.1:1937199-1947515 GCF_001447785.1 Gekko japonicus
TTCCTGGCCCTCAGTGGTGACCTGTCAACCCTGCCCAGCGTCCATTTCCTCCATTTTTCTTTCCTCTTTTCCTCTACCCTAGCTTCACTCCCCTGATATTTCTTGTCTTTCTTACATGCCACTCCTTCTCCACTGCAGTTTTGATGTGAAACTATTGCAGCCATTTCAGAACATCCAGGCAACAATTAAGATTGCCGAGCTCTAGAAGGGGACTCGAGATCTTCCAGAATTACAACTCATCTCCAGATGACTGAAATCAGTTCACCGCAGAAAATGGCGGCTTTGGAAGGTAGATTGTATGGCATTATAGTTACAAGATTTTAAGCCTTTCAAAAGTGCTCCTAGAGACACAAGGGGATTTTCTGCCCTGGGTTTTTGCTCCAGCTTGGTTTCTTAACTGCATCATGCCCCCCTCCCCCAATACACAGGATTGTTGCCCTCCCTATTTTTAAAAAAGGTTTTCCCACATTTTTTTCATACTACTTACAAAGTGGTATGAAAAACTACAGGAAAAACTCAAAGGAAAACCAGAACAACACCCGACCAATCATACTGTGTGCAAGGTAGGGGGAAAACTGACAGTGTTAAAAAGCCAAACTGGAGCAAAAACCAGGTGCAGAAAAGCCCGTGCTGCTTTATTTCTAAATAATAGTATCCATATCTTTGTGCAGGTGTTTTGCAGTCTGATAAACACCTTTTCTTTATCCCTACCCATATTGTCAGTTGCTTCTCAGTTTATTTAGGATAGCTTTATTCTGATATCCGATTTGCATTTCATTGCATTTGTTTATTTATATCCCACTTTTCCTCCTCAGTTGAAACTCAAATGTTGCTTCCCACTAAAGAAGTCCAGCTATCCAATATTTGAATGTGACTTGGAGCATCAGTATACACATCAAAATCTGTACACATATAGGCTTGATGCAGGCACCCCCTCCCCAAGATTTTTATATGCCTAATGTTTCTGGAGGTTTCTGGAACAAATTGATTACAATGCCTGCAACTTAAAAATGACTTATTTCTGTACAATGCAGTTAAGCCTGTGGATAATCTGTCTCACAGAGACAGGTCCTTTCCCTGAAGGGGTCTCAGTCACAAATGAGACAGTCACATTGCATTACTTCCATCCGGTTAACACCCAAAGCCTCACCACTATCCCACCAAGAGGATGGGAGAACAGACACTGATATCTATGGCAAAAGAGAGAGAGAGAGAGAGAGAGAGAGAGAGAGAACGAGAACAACTGGTTTTCTCCAGCAGCTGGGTTATAAATCTTCCAAATCAAAACAATGGACGGTGGGGAATGGTGGAGGAGAAAGGGAGAAATGAACAGACCACAAAAAAGAGATGATTTTGACTTGTCCAAAGTGGTGGAAATTCATTACTCTGATAAGCTGTCTTTTTTAAGCTTTGCCATGGAGGTTCCCTAGAGAAATTTCGCCATGTTCAAGCTAATCTTCTTATAAACATGGTTATTTATTTATTTTATTTTATCTGACATGTGTCAAGCAGGCTCGCTAAGCGTATTATATCTCTAGGGAAGCTGGGTTCCCCCCCCCTTTAAAACTGCCTGTCTTTGTGGTTGGCTGCTTTGGACATTTCTCCATCACTGAGGACAGAGCAATTTCCTTCTAATTAGAACTGGGCAAATCCTATTGGGTTTACAAGGTTAGGGAGAATAAATACTCAGAACTGTGGCTGCTACTCCAAATGGTTTAGATGACAAGAATCTGACTGTGCAGTCCCGGGACACAGACTGGAGTAACTCTGCACAGGATGACACAACTAATGTTTTACAATCTCCTTGTGGCATCTCTTGTTTATGGGCAGCTTCTTCCTTCTGGGGTTCAAAAAACCCCAAACCCAAATGAATACAATGCCTGTGAATTTAGGTTTTCTGTGATTTTGATTCAGAGCTCTATATATTCTTTACAATTAAAAAGAGGCCAGTATCAGAATCTGGATCCTTGGTTCCTTTAATGGCTGAAGAGAACAATAATGTAAAATGACTGGATTCAAGCTGAACCTACATGTGAAAATTTGATTTTTAAAGGAACATAACTTTGAATCTTAATAACTTTCTGTTCACATAGGAAGGAAGTGAGGGTTTTTTTTCCCAATCCCCTCCCCCCTTTACTGAAGCCTTCCAAGCTACACAGTATATTGTTTACAAGTCTCCCCAGAACCCCAAAGTCCTCTTTTGCAACCTCATATGAAAGTCCTGAAGAAAGGCAGAAAAAGTTCAGCCTTTCAGTGGAAAGATCATAGTACTTAACCTAATAAATTTTAAAAAATATTTTAGAACAGGTTATACAAACATAAAAAAGTAAAAAGAAATGGGTAAAAAGAAAAATCATTAATATATCACTGAAACAGATGGTATGTTACACCAGCAATATTACAACTAAGGCTGCAATCATAAATACACGTATTAGGGACTAAGTCCTATTGATCTCACTGAGACTTACTTCTGAGTATACATGCTTAGGATTGCATTGCAATTTACTTATACTACAACTAGGAATAAGGCCCATTGTGAAAATAAATACAACGAGCTCTAGAAAGAGGCTCTGAGAGGGTGCCCTGGCCTTGGGCACTCAGTGTCAATCTGCTATGGTGACCTCAGCAGGGTATAATGACACAGAGTCCACCGTTTTCTCCAGGGGAACTGATCTCTGCCATCTGAAGAGCAGTTGTAATTCTGAGTGATCTCCAGCCCTCACCTGGAATTGGCAATAATGGTTCCCCAGGAGGAAATGGCTGGTTTGGAGGGTGGCGTCTATGGCATTGTACCTGTCTGAGGTCCCACCCCTCCTCAAACGCCACCATCTCTAGGCTCCACCCCTCAAATCTCCAAGAAGTTCCAAACCTGGAGGTGGCAACCCTATCTCCTTCCCAGTCAACTATCAACCTACCTTTATCTGCCCTTCTGACTTTAGCTTTCCATCATCCCCTCACACACACAGCTTCTACCTAGGAAAAGTACAGTCTTTCTCTGCAGTGGAGACCCAACCAGGAGGGAAGTGACCCCAGCAGGGTATAATGACACAGAGTCCACCCTGCAAAGCAGCCATTTTTTCCAGGGGAACTGATCTCTGCCATCTGGAGAGCAGTTTTAATTCTGAGTGATCTCCAGCCCTCACCTGGGCATTGGCAGCAATAGTTCCCTAGGAGAAAATAACTGCTTTGGAGGATGGACTCTATGGCATTCTATTCAGCTGAGGCCTCTCCCCTCCCTAAACTCTGGCTTCTGTAGACTCCACCACAAAGTATCTAGGAATTTCCCAACTTGGAGCTGGCAACCCTAGTCAGGACTGGCCCCAATGAGTTCCCCTCAAAGGACAAAGTACGCCTGGAAAGGTCCTCCTGCCTTTGCCTTTTTACTGACAGAACCAAGCTTGGTTGCCTAGCAACACTCTGTGAGGGAAAGGTTAGCCCCACAGTAGGAGGAGAAAAGAATGGTTTGATGGCCGGTGGCCCACCTCAGTAGCCAGTGAGCCAGCCACAGAGGAGCCAAGCAGGAGAAGCTTCTTCATCAGGAGAGACAGACGTTTTGGCAGTTTATTCTGACAGGGAAGAGTGTACAAGCTGGCAGTAGGTGGGAGAGTGGAGCAGACCCAGCACCAAGCCAATGGCACATGAGTACTCTTGAGTGGCAGTTCACGGGCCAATGGCTGATGGTGTGCACAGCACAACTAATGGGAGAACTGGCTTTTATATATATCAGAAGATGTATACAGAGTGAAATACAGTAAACAAAAAAGTCCATACCTTCACTTATGGTAGGAATGACCTACAGTTGGAGCCATGTATCAAATTATTGTCAAACATTTTCATACTTGCAACCACAAATAAATCCTTCATCTACATTATTGTTCATGCCAAAATGGGCTGCCTCTGCATTATATTACAGCATAAAACCATAAACTCAATGTGAAAATTTTTGAGAATCAGGAATTAAAAGGTTTTGAAAGATAAAAAGAATGGGCCCACATAACCAGATGGTGCATTATAATTAAGTTTATTGCTGCTTCTCATCTGAAGTTAAGTTAGCATCAAACTTAATGCCTGAGTTAACATCCATGATTCGCTGCTCTAAATATGCTGTATAACTTCAGTGGAATGATAGCCAAATATTCCTTATTTAAAGGAATGTCTCAATTTCTGTTCTGCTTCACCAAAATATAAAGATAAAACAATCACATTTTAAAATTATCTGTCAGGAGGGCGACGGCAACCCCCTCCTGACTACGCAGGGAATCAACCCCGTAGCTCTCGCCAGTACCGAGAAACCGGTCCTAGACCGTTCCCGGGAGGTCCCGGTACCCTGGATCAATGTCCACAAAGAGGCAACAACCCGAAGAAGGGAGGGTGTAGCGGCCGTGGGACCACTTGGGTGGGACGTCAGGGATCTGATCGATGGAGACAGGGTTGGAGGGTGGAAGGTAGGGACCAAGACCCATTGGAAACCCGGCTTGTTGCGCGGTTACTTTAAGAAATGCGTGGTGGGCGAAACAGGTGTGGAGGCTGAACAAATAAAAGAACCACACAGGTGAAGCCGGGGAGGAGTGAGGGAGAGTTCACTAGGAGACAGAGAGGAGGGAGAAGGATCCACTCGTACTCGTCTACGTGAATTTTCCCGGTTGTGGCTAGTGATGTTAACTAGACCAACAACAATTCTGAGGCAAAACCTGGACCTGAAGTTCATCCTCCCAACCTGGATTTGACTCACGACCGTGCTGAACCCTCTGAGAATCCAGAGCGTGACATTATCATTAACAGAAACTGAACTGGCTAACCATAGTTTTGCGAGTATTTTAATTTGGTTTTTAGATTAATAGGCTACTGCTGAGTTGCACTGACATCTCGATCAGCTGTTTGCTGCTAATCAGCTGTCTACCATACAAAATCCTAATGGTTTGCGAAGGGCTGTAAATGGCACTGGACTGTTCCATTAGCACAAACCAGAGGGACAAGGGACACAATTGTTGGCTGTTATTCTGTAACAGCATGAATTGAATTAAGGTGACTCATAGGAAACTCCTATCCTATAGCCTGCTTGGTTTGGTATCAGCTAATGGCATAATTATGGTGATGTCACTCTTACTACCTTCACTGGCATCTTCTGAAAATTTGAAACATATTCTTCAACTTTATGAATTTCTTTCTTGCAAATATTTATATGAACTGTGTTAAAAAAAATTTACAGCAGAAGTGTCAATCTCATTTGTTACAAGGGCCAGATCTGACATAAATGTGACTTTGTCAGCCAGGCCTCATGTGTCAGAAACATAATGCCAAGTACTGTAGATATAAAGGACAGCAGCTGGGAAGCTCCGAGTTGGTCTGTCCTCACTGCTAGGCCAAGGCTTCCCTACTCTGGGTTGGAAAATTCCTAGAGATTTAGGGAGTGAAGCCTGTGGAAGGTGGGGTTTGGAGAGGGAGGGACCTCAATGTCTGGAGATGAGTTGTAATTCCAGGGGATTCCCCAGGTTCCTCCTGGAGGCTGGCGACCCTAGCTAGGCCCCATGGGCTGGAGGGGTCTGCAGAGGAAAACCCACATGGGCAGACTGGAGAGCCAAGGGTGCAGTGCTGGGCAGACAATTTTATGCTGCCTGGAGGGAGGCAAACCCCTTCCCCAGCCGACTCTCACCACCAATGCTGTGAGCCTGGGCCCGGGGTAAAAACACGAAGTGGCTGGGTGTTGCAACCCAAAACACCACGGAAGGGGACTTGGAAGACAAGCTGAACTAGCGCCCTCACCTGTAGAAGTGGGAGGGTGGTGGCCCAGGTTTTGTCCCTCGGGATCTCTGAAGTGTACATTGTTACCAGAAAAGGTCTGCATGCTTTAAAGAGAGAGATAGACTCCATGCTTTCAAATACCAGGACACTTCTGCATGTATTGAGTAAGATGTCTTGAACAATGTGGAGGCCCTATTCAGAGTCCCACTGACATGAGTTCCTGTTAAGTTCATCCTTCATAAGGGCTCCTTGATTAGATACGGGAAGATAGATGACGAGGTGGCTGGACAAGTGGACAGTGTTAGGCTCTTGTGTCAAGGGCCTTTGTTTTCTTATTAGTGAGCATGTAGGGTGTGGATGAAGAGATAAATTGTTCATTCTGGAAAGAATCATTTTGGACAGGATGAAATTTATCACTGACTGGAGAGAAAGGGGCACAAGAGAGAAAACTATTTTTAAGTGGCCATTTTGGCAAGGAAATGTCAGAAGCTCATCTCTCAGTGGGGAGATAACAGAAAGAGTAATAGGAGCATATAACACCCACACACGCACACCCACACCCACCAAAAGTGGGGTTGCCAGGTCCCTTCAAGACGCCAGTGGGGCGATGGGGGGATACTCTAGGAACTGGAAACGTTGCCCCCGATGTGCCGACATCACTGGAAGTGACATAGCACACTGTGCCTACATCACTCGGAAGTGATGAAAACATGTTGGGGGCAATGCTCTGGTTTTTGGGCAAAACTCTATGGTAAAATCGCCCTCAAACCATAGTAGAGTCACTTCTGGATGACGTAAGCATATTGCTCCATGTTGCTGTTGTGAGGGGTTCCTCCCACCAGCCAGCTGGCCGGCAGTGGGCAGGAACCCACAAAACCAGAAAATCCCCTGCCCCCAAGTAAAGACTGGCAACCCTACCCAAAGGCCTTTGCATGGAAGGCTCAGAAGGAGCCCATCAGATTGCAGCAGAGTTGGGACAATTTAAGACATCTCCCAGTTACTGAACTTAATTTTTGGAGTTGTTCTGGAAGAAGGAGAAAAGGTTCTCTGTTTGAGTCCCCTTGGTAAATAAAAAAGCAAAGTATTTTTTTTTAAAGTGCATCCCACTTTTCTCCAGACTACTGTCTCTGTCTTCAGTAAGGAATGATGAGGATGAGCCAGGTATGCCACACTGATCTCCTAAGATGAAAGGGGGGGTAAAAATGTAATTACCCGTATTTTTCGGACCATAAGACGCACCTGACCTTAAGACGCACCTAGTTTTTAAAGGAGGAAAACAGGGGAAAAAATATTCTGAACCTTCGGTCCATAAGACGCACTCACTTTTCCTCCCACTTTTTTTGGAAGAAAAAGTGCGTCTTATGGTCCAAAAAATACGGTATGTAATGGAGCCAACAGATGAAACCTGCCTCCCAGGTTTTTAGGCTAATGGGGCACAGCTGACAGCCTGGGAGAAATACAGGGAGGAGTTCTCAGAGGCAGGAAGGATGGAGCTTCCATCCTCAAAATGACCAGCTTCATGTTGGCAGAGTTTAAACATGCAGAGAAACGGAGCACCAACTGTTTAAAGAAAATAACTTGGTTTATTAAAGAAGAAATAAACTCTGATAGAACAGAGGAGAGGCAGAGAAGATTAACTAACTGACTAACTGCTGTGAGAGACAGGAATGAAGGGGGAGGACTCGGAGCAGGAAGTCTTCAAAGAGACAGGAAGGACATAATTTGAAATTGCGGGAAGTTCCTAATCTAGCTATGCTAACTACCAGTCCTTCAGCTGTCCCCTATAAACTGTTCTTCTGAACTTCTTCAAGTAGGTGCACTATATGCCTTGTATTAGGCTTGCCAAGTGGCGGCGGGGGATCCGCATGTCTTCACAGGATCCCTACGCGATGCACCCGCTATCACCAGGATGTGATGCTACGCATCGCTCTGGCAACGGGACTCCAAACAGCCCCGTTGCCAGAGCAACGCGTTGCATCACATCTTGGCGATGGCAGTGCAATGCGTATCACCGTCCCCGTGCCAGGGATCCTGTAAAGACATGCGGATCCCCCGCCGCCACTTGGTAAGCCTACCTTGTATACCAACACATTGTAGGGCTGCCAGCTCTGGACTGGGAAATTCCTGGATATCAGGGGGTGGAGACTGAGGAGGGCAGGGCTTGGCAAGGAGGAAGACCTCAGCAGGTTATAACATCATAGGGTCCACCCTTCAAAGCTGCCATTTTCTCCAGTCTGGAGCTCACTTGTAATTCTGGGAGACCTCCAGGCCCCTGCTGGAGGTTGGTAAGTCAACCAGCATGTCAGTTCTCTTTCTCATTGGGTAGGGTAGGCTGAGGTAGATGCAGGCTGAGAGGTGCTGGGGCTTCATGACCTTAACTTGGGAGGCTGTCAGGTGGGTTGCTGGCCAAGCAGGTCAAGCAGTGGGAATTTTAGAGATCAGGGACACTCAAATTAGGAAGCGGCTGTTTTATCATAGAACCATGGAATCCTAGAGCATTACGCTGATGTCACTTCCAGTATTGCCACAATGTCAGTTTCCCCACCATTTTTCTCCTGCTGCTGGCTTCCTTAATTGCAAGTCAAGGCAGAGGGGAAAGGAGTGCTAGGATAAAGCTGTTGCATTCCAGAACCAGCTCTGGAAACCCCTGACCTGAATGTCTCCTTTCCAGAGAGCCTCTGGGAAGTTGGCCTTAAAGTAACAGTACCAATATAGAAGGAAGAGTCTAGGCTCTTTGGCATAAAGCATCCTGCACCTGGAAGTGAAGAAAGTTCAGACTGTTCTCGTTCTATTGCTTGCGTAGCTTTCTTTTTGACTCATTCCTCATCAAAGGCAGAGACAGAGCTCTATGGCTGGGACTAAACTGCACCACTAACTTGATTCATAGAACTCAGGAGTTGTAGCTGTCCTCCAAATACTGAGGCCCACGTCTCGCTTTCATTTACAAGATGGGAAACCAATTTAACAAGTCTAGAGAATCCACTAATAAACCACCCCACTGATTTCATACCATGGTTCTATGCGCAGGACATTACCCTGAGAGCCATGGAAGCCAATGTTTGCTAACTCTGTTACTTATTATTGCCACTAATTCATCTGACTTCATCTTCAGCAACCTTCAAGGTATGTCATGCAATCCAAGAGTTCTTTTCTTTTCTTTTGGGAAAAGTGGTCGTCCCAGATCTGGAGCAATAAGAGGTTTTTTCTTTTTCTTATTGGCTTGCAATGTCACTTTAACTAACTGAACCATAAATGGAAGCCAAGGAAAGATGTTAAAAAAAACCCCTTTACAAATAAGATTGCCTTGAATGCAGCTGCTAAGCCCCACTTTTGCCTGTATTTAGCAGTTGTAACAGGAACAGGGAGAGAAAATCTGATCAATACTGCTCAAAAGTGTGTTAGAATTAGAGAGGCTCAGAAATGCCCACTCACCCTGCTTTTCTCCATGGGAAGGAGCTGTGCAAGCAGCACATCATCCCTTGCTAATAATACAATTCCATAAATAAGTGGCACTTAGCGGCAGAGTAGCAAGAAGCCAAATGGTTCAGCTATGCCCCTGCTCTTACTCATCTTGTGTTTTTGTATCACCTGTAATAACTCTATCTGGAAAATGTCTGCCTTGGTTCCATTCTCTTTGGCACCGGTTCACAGCTGGTGTTCCATCTCCACCTTTGGCAGAATACAAAACACTTTGGGGTTCACAATGCAATGATACCTCACACCCCAAGTAACCCTCACAAAATTCACCACCTGAGGTGAAGTGAGGAGTTTTAATTTGCACCTTGTTGATGTCTAGAGGCTAGCCTAACAATGGCTGTCTGACACCAGATATTACAGCACCAGGCTACACTGAGAATAAAAGGTATTCTTATGTAGTTGTGGTTCTGCCTGAGAGATAACTGAGGGGTCAGTTCCTCAGGGGAAGCTTCTAACTGCCTGGGAAAAGAGTTTTGAGGAGAGGTAAAATAGAGAGAAACTCCTGTGTTGTGGAATTAGGCTGGAAGAGGAAATCTTACTGAGGCCTAGTGTAAGACACCGGCTTCAGGTTCTCTGGCAGAATACTTCAGGCTCCACAATCAGGCTTGGCAAATTAGGCAAAAAAAGCTTTTATTGTTGGAAAAACAACAAAGGCAACCTCAATTAACAATGCTTTAAGGATAAAGCAAACGTCCTTCAGGAGGTTGCCAAAATACAAAAAAAGTAATTAAAATAGCACTTACAATAACTCCACAAGGTAGGAAAACATCCTGCCCACCAAACGCGCGTTATCTTCCCCCCCCACCTTTTGCTATTTTATCTATTGAAGGACCTGTTAAGACGCTGCCCCTCCCTGTCTCCAGTGCAGCTGTCCATTAAGAGATCTCAGCTGTGCAGCTCTTGCAAAGCTGAGTACCGGACAGTTCCTGTGAAGACTTACAAGGTTGATCCTCCCCCTCCTGCCGTCCTTCAGTTCTACTGAGCTGCTGTATTACCGCCAGGTTGGTGTCTTCCTTACACCCCCCCACGCAGAAAGAGAGTGTACCTCCATCTCACTTTCTGCGAGAGAGAGAAAAGGAAGACATAAATTCAAGCCA
>NW_015173674.1:1950174-1958391 GCF_001447785.1 Gekko japonicus
TAGCACTTACAATAACTCCACAAGGTAGGAAAACATCCTGCCCACCAAACGCGCGTTATCTTTCCCCCCCCCACCTTTTGCTATTTTATCTATTGAAGGACCTGTTAAGACGCTGCCCCTCCCTGTCTCCAGTGCAGCTGTCCATTAAGAGATCTCAGCTGTGCAGCTCTTGCAAAGCTGAGTACCGGACAGTTCCTGTGAAGACTTGCAAGGTTGATCCTCCCCCTCCTGCCATCCTTCAGTTCTACTGAGCTGCTGTATTACCGCCAGGTTGGTGTCTTCCTTACACCTAGTAACTTGGAATACTAATAATCATGGCATCAATGCCCATTAAGATATTTGATGGCTACATCTCACACTGGGTAGAGTGGAAACACATGTTTGTGGGGTTGGACTTGTGTGGTTGGCGGAGTCTAACTGGGGCCAGCAACCACCGACTCCCTCCACATTAGTGTCTTCTAACTTACTAATGAAATAGCCATTGAGTAATGAAATAAATATACTTTATGCAAGCAAGAGTGCCAAAACATCATCATCATCAACAACAACAACAACAACTATTAGCATCGAGCCAGTATGGTACGGTGGTTAGAGGCTAGACTAGGACCTAGGAGATCGACACATCCCTGAAGCTCACTGGGTGACCTTGAGCCAGTTACTCTCCCAGCCCAACCTACCTCACAAGGGTGTTGTGAGGACGAAGTGGAGTAGGGGAAAACCATGCATACTTCACACACACACACCCCGAGCTCCTTAGAGGAGGGACAGGATAAAAATGTGATTGATGGTTAAGTCAAAAACCAAAATAAAATGGTGGCTTTTTTTACTAGACACAAAATGAATTTGTCCTCAGAAGTACTCATTTGCAAAACTTTGATAGCAAGAATTCTCCAAATATCCTGAATACGCAAAAATAAAAAATCTACATATATTTGAGCTTCAACGCTCACATTTTACATTCCATGATAGTTAAGTGCTTCTTATTTTCTCCTCTTCTTAGACAAGATATGCTGCTGTTAGGAGAACTCATGTAAGAACTACTTTTGATATTTAACAGCTTGTATTCTGGAAAAAAGTATATCAGGAAACAGCCAGGAAAGGTCCACAGGTGTCTCTCTCTGTGACATGTGAACCCTTCAGTATAACCATAGGCAGAGAAAAAGGGTTTCACAGGCAAAGGCCTTTAAGGCAAGAGCCAGCTCATCTGTCTGAATGAGAGAGATTTTTGCTCCCTCGTATAGACATTTATTCAGAATTTTTATATGCCTGCCTTTTATCTAACCACTAAGGACCCAAGGTATGTTGAGAGACAGAGGATCACTCTAGAGCCATTCCCTAGAGATAGACGCATCTTCCCCCAGACTCTTTAAATTGCTCTTCTTGCCCTCAGGGACTGAGAATTGTAGAAATGTTTACTCCCTTCAGACATATAAAGTCTGGAAGAAGGAGCAGATGCCTTGCAGCCTGTTTCCCCCAAATCTTGGTTAGGACTGAACCTGTCCAATCTTCCCAGGCTTCTATCAAGGTATATTTATTTATGCATCACCTCATCAGAGTGCCAGCTTGAAGCAGTTCACAATTAAAATAGTAGGCTAACAATATAAAAAGCCACAAAAACAAACCCAGAGACACAAAGAGCATAAAACTACTGAACAGTTTGTTATTACCCACCAGATCAAAGGTTAGAGGATGATTTAAAAATAGCAAAAGAAGAAGAAGAAGAAGAGATTGGATTTATACCCCGTCCTTCACTACCCAAAGGTGTCTCAGAGCAGCTTACAAACTCCTTTCTCTTCCCCTCCCCACAACAGACACCCTGTGAGGTAGGTGGGGCTGGGAGAGCTCTGACAGAAACTGCTCTTTTTCTAGAACAGCTGTGCCAGAACTATGGCTTGCCCAAGGTCATCCAGCCAGGTGTAAGTGGAGGATTGGGGAATCAAACCCGGTCCTCCCAGATTAGAGTTTGCGCACTTAACCACTACACCAAACTGGCTAGATGCATTTAGATGAAATAACTGTATTATAATAGGAGCTGTTAATTACCCACACATTTTTTGGGGTCAATATGTGTTCAAGTCAGGAGAAAGACTGGGTTTCTAGATACTCTCACTGACTGTACCATGGAGGAGAGGGTCACAGAACCTACCTGGGGGAGGTGATTCTGGACTTGGTCCAAAGTAGTGCTCAAGACCTGGTGAGAGATGTAAACTTGATAGCTCCATTTGGGAACAGTGACCATAATACTATTAAGTTTAGCATTTATGTAAATAGAGAGTTGCCCCCAAAGACCAATGCAACCACATTTAACTTTAGAAGGGGAAACTTCTCTCAAATGAGGGGGCGTGGTGAAGAAGAAACTGAAAGGAAAAGTAAGGAGGGTCAAATCTAGGGGTGTGCAAAAAACTGAAAGTAAGGAGGGTCAAATCTAGGGGTGTGCAAAAAAACCCCCAACCCAGTATTTTCCAGGTTCCGATATATTGAACCCGAAAAAAATTAGTATTTCTTGATATTCCTGAATCCCAATGCCAGCATGGTATTCGGATTTGGGAAATATTTGGGATTCCAGAACTTTTCCAGGTCCAATGGACCCAAGAAGAAGAAAAAGAGAGGATCAGCTGAGGCGGCGGGAGTTGAGAGCTCCGTGCTGCCCCCAAGTGATCCTGGGCTGGCTCTTCTTTGCACCTCGGTTGAAAGGGGTAAAAAGATTACTAAAGGATGATAGGAAATAGCAGAGGAAATAGCAGGGAAGCTGCATGCAATTTTCTTTTGCCTCTGTCTTCACTGCAGAAGATGGAAGGTGCTTGCCCACTCCAGAACCACTGATTTCAGGAGGGGTGTTGAAAGACCTGAGTAGGATTGAGGTGATGAGAGAGGAGGTCCTAAAACTGATAGACAACTTAAAAACTGACAAATCAGCAGGCCCAGATGGCATACATCCAACAGTTCTGAGAGAGCTCAAATGTGAACTTGTGGATCCCCTGACAAAAATAGTACTAGGTCCAGTGCTTTTTAACTTGTTCATTAATGATCTGGATTTGGAAGTAAGCAGTGAAGTGGCTGTCTGCAGTTGTTCCAGACGATGAGAGCCAGGGCGAACTGTGAGGTGCTCCAGAGGGATCTGTTGAGGCTGGGCAAGTGGGTGTCAATGTGGCAAATTAGGTTCAGTGTGGGCAAGTGCAAAGTAATGCACATTGGAGCCAAACATCCTAACTATAAATATATATTGATGGGGTTCAAACTGGTGGTAACTGACCAGGAGAGAGATCTTGGAGTTGTGGTCGATAACTCACTGAAGATGTTGACTTATATAAATCACATTTTTAAAAAAATTGCAGGTTTGTCAACAGTATTAAAGCAGCCTTTTCAGAGCTGATTGTGAGATTAGTTTCCCCTACTGCCCACAATTTTAAAAAAGGCAAATGCTATGCTGGGGATTATTAGGAAGGGGACTGAAAACAAATCAGCCAGTATCATAACACCCCTGTATAAATCTATGGTGCGGCCTCATTTGGAATACTGTGTACAGTTCTGGTCACTGCACCTCAAAAAAGAAAAAAAAGATATTATAGCTTTGGAAAGGTGCAGAAAAGGGCAACTAAAATGATTAAGGGGACAGAACACGTTCCCTATGAAGAAAGGTTAAAGAGGTTAGGGCTTTTTACCTTGGAGAAATTATGATTGATTGGTGACATGATAGAGGCTTACAAAATTATGCATAGGACAGAGAAGGTAGAGAAAGAAGTACTTTTTCCTCTTTCTCACAATACAAGAACTTGTGCATGCTCAATGAAATTAATGAGCAGAGGCTTAGAACACATAAAAGGAAGTACTTCTTCACCCAAAGAGTAATTAGCATGTGGAGTTCTCTATCACAGGAAATTGTGGTGGCTACAAGCATAGACAGAATCAAGTGGAGACTGGATAAACATATGGAGCAGAGAAAACAACAGAGGTTCATCAGTGGCTATTAGCCACAAGGTATGGATGGAACACTCTGTCTGGGGCAGTGATGCTCTGTATTCTTGGTGCTTGGGGGGGCACAGTGGGAGGGCTTCTGGAGTTCTGGCCCTACTGGTGGACCACCTGATGGCACCTTGGTTTTGGCCACTGTGTGATACAGAGTGTTGGATGGGCCATTGGCCTAATCCAACAAGGTTTCTCTGTTTATCTATAAACAGGAGAGGGCTAAAACTGCGATTCCCTTCTAAGCATCCACTGTTAACCCCCCCCCCTTCACCCAGCCTGTCTAGGTGTGCTGCCCCAGCCAGTGTTAATGTACCTTTAAGAGTAGTTGCACCCTGGGAATTGAAGTCCACAGTTAGGGGTCCCAGAAGCTTCCCTCTGACTGGCTCATTAAGAGCAATTTCCTGAGCTCAGAAGCGCAAAGATAGGAGTTGATTGTTCTTTTCCGCTTCTTTGTCCACCAACCCTTACTTGCAAGGAGAGGGGAAGCCATCTCTTCTCTCACTGCGGCTATAGAACTGACCTAGATCACAAGATGTAACCTTCCACCCAGATATATCAGCTGATTGTGAGTGAACTATTTTCTGGCTGCATGTGAAGCTGAATAAAGATGATTTAGGCTCTCTCAGTAGTCGTGGTTGAACCTAGAGGCTTTGGCTTAGCACAGCTAGCGCTGGACGGGATACTAGGAATCTCTAAATTCCTATCCTTCCCCTTAAGCAGAGAAGAGGCCTTATAAAGCTAGGCAGGTCATGTCCAGTTCACTGCTGTGGTGCTGGGGATGCCTATGGGATTAGAGCCCTGTAGGGCTGAGAAATCTTAGATAGGTTTAGAGAGCATGGTAGAGTTACTGCCCACTTGCTGAGTTACAGCTGTTTTTTCCCCAAGAGGCTGTGGGGTTCTAGGGGAGGAGAGCTCCTGTCCTAGTAGGCCACTATTGTTATGGGAGATGGAAGGATGAGTTAAAAGGAAAACAGTGGCTTCCCTAAGGCTTCCAGCTACCCATGACTGGCCCCAACATTCCATCTAGGAACCTGCAAAAGTTCCACCCCTCCCATCAGGCAGAGAGGAAGTTAAGCAGGCCAAACCCTCTTAGGGCTGCCAGCTCTGACTTGGTAAATTCCTGGATATTTGGGGGTGGAGCCTGGGAAAGGCAGGATTTGGGAAGTGGTGAGACCTCAGTGGGGTATGACACTCCAAAATCTACTCTCCAAAGCAGCCATTTTCTACAGGGGAGCTGAGCTCTTGTCAACTGGAGATCAGTTTTAATTCCACGAGATCTCCAGGCCCACCTGGAGGTTGGCAACCTTAAACCCACAGCAAGAGATGGCATGTCTTTCTGTGGTGTTGGGGCATGTCTCACCACAACAGCTAGTGTGGTGCAGTGATTAGAATGTCGGGCTAGAATCTGGGAGACCCGGTCTGAAACTCCTGCTCTGCCATGAAACCTACTGCGTCCCTCGGTCGCTTTCCCTCGGTCTCTTTCCCAGCCTCGCCTACCTCAGAGGGTTGCTGTGAGGATAGAATGGAAGAGGGAAGAAAGCTGCTGTCAGCCATTTTTTGGTCCCCATTGGGGAGGAAAATGAGTTATAGATATCAAAATGAAATAAAATCCCTGGTGAGCTTGTGGCTGAAATAAGAGTTCAGCTGCGGACTCCTCTTTGCCACCTTGGTATACATAGATGTTACACAGAAGTGGGTAAGAGAGGAATTAAGAATGACTTGCACTTTCTTGCTTCGAAAGATGGCACACATCACCCCTGCAGGGAAGTGTGTATCTAGTACAGAATGTGCATGTACGTATCCACAGGGCGGGACACCCATCTCTTTCCGTACAATGAGACCTGCAAACACCGGCTGGGGGAGTGTGTTTTTCTTCCCCCCTCTTGCTGCTTCTATGGAACGTCTCAAACAGCTCACAGACGTGTTGACTGTACAGGAGGATCCTGCTGCTGCTCTGCAAGAGATACATGTCCCGTAAAGATGCATGTTTATGAGGTCGCTTTGCTGCCGCCTGTGTTTCTCAGAACCCAAGCAGGAGAAACTAATCTCACAATTGGCTCTGAAAAGGCTGCTGTAATACTGTTGACAGACCTGCAAGCTTTAAAAAATGTGATTTATATAATTGTTGGGGTGGGGAGATGGAGAAGCTGAAATATTTCCTTGTGTCCTGATCTGAATAATAAATTACAATGGGAATAGGCCAGGCAAGTGCATCATAATCCCCCAGAAAGGTACATGATGAAATGTCTGGGTTTATGGAAACCCCCCTGGGAAGAAGTTGAGTTCTTATCTCTGTCACTAGGCACAGTCAAACGCAGCCAGTTTGGTCTGACCCTGCCTCCTCCCTCATTCTAGGGTGACTCTAATCAGGAACGGCAAGGATGCCAGCAGATAAACGTGTGTGCTCAGAAGCCTGATTTCTGTAACTCATTAAAGGCTCCGGTCTCCAAGTGCGACCAGGGGAAGACTGGAGATGGGAGTCCGGGAGGGTGGGGGCAGGAGATAAGAGCAGTCAGGCTTTCCCTTAATTAAACAAAGCCCGGTTATCAAGGATTTAAATGCAGGGGGCAGGGAGGGAGACATGGGGGCAGAGGTAATGGGGGAGGCAGGTGCAAGCATTATCACTGAGAAACAGTTTTAAAGATAGTATTAGGAAATCATTGGCTGGGTTAGCTCTCCTTTCTTTGTGGAACGGCTATTTGGGGTGCTCCTCTGGGCACCTACCTACAGCTGTCGGCCATCGCTTGGTTAGCTGGGATCACTCTGGCCACGTAAGGATTCTTCAGGGATTCCCAAAACGGCCTACAGTAAAATTATAATTTGCAGTCCATGAAATACATCATCATAATACAACAACAGTTTAAAATGGACAGCTATTTAAAAGATGCAAAGCAGGAACTTGAAGGATTACACAAAGCAACAACCAAAAATAGGTAAAGAAGAAATCAGAAGTAGCATAAACTGTTCACACTAATATGAATTCACTCAAACCAGAAACATTCTGGAAGAGAATGGTCTGCACAGTTTTTCCTCAGTGGCAATGTGTCTCATGAGGCAGGTAGTTCCAGAGTCTACCATCAAGAAGGTGCTCCCACCAAGAAAGACCATGTCATGGGAGACCGCACGCAGAACTTCTAATGACAGTGGAACACAGAACAGGGCCAGTCATGGCAGCTTATATGCATGGGTAGGTTCATGCTGAAGAAAGTGGTCCTCAAGGTGTCTCACTCAGTCTCAACCTATGAGGGCTTTAGATGGGCTTGGAAGCACCCTGGAAACCAGGGGATCTGAAACAATACAGAATGATATATATGGCTACTCCCTTGCAATGATTGAACTGCTGTATTTTGTACCAGTTCCACTTTCTGAGAACATTACAGACACAAACCTATATGGAAAGAAGCTTTCCAGTGCTTGTAGGTGGCTGCCAGTCCCCAAGCAACTTCAGACAGTCACGTCTTAAGATTCGCTTCCAGATCCAGCTCTCTCCTCACTTTGTGCTTTGGACAAGGAGAAAGCCACTGCAGAGCGGGGGGTGGGGGGGATAAAAAGATGGGAAGGGGCATGGGGAATGAGCAGGAGAGGGCTCAGCTGCCGTACTTCCCACTTCAAGTTTAATTGCAAATCTCCGAGTTGTGACCTGGCAACGGTATTATTTCTTGAGCAGACTGGATCTTTACTCATTGCGGTGGACACTGGACACTGGACACTTACACCACTACAGTGTAGTCCTAAATTACGCCCTTCTAAATCCACTGATGTCAGTTGCCTTAGAAGGTGTCAGTCTCCTTAGGATGGCACCGTTACTGTTCATTTGGGAATTCAGGCTCAGGGCCAATCTAGACTAAATTCATGATCAGCCTAGCTCTTATCGATTCGCTGCCAGTGCAGTTTGTTCGTTTCCTGGTTTCTTCCCATTTCGATATGACATTGTTAATTGAAAAATATAAGAAAGTGGCTATTGATTGCATGTAACTGTCAGGAGTCCCTGCCTACGCCAGGAGAGGCCAACCCGGATCAGAGAGGAAAGGAAGATATTGCAACATGGGGAATAGGGTGAGCCAGAACCAACAACAGAGCGACTTGGAAGAAAAGAAGGGAAGACCTACGAGGAGAGGACGAGGAGACCTCAGGGCCGGAACAACAAGAGAAGACGCAGGAAGAAGACAAGGGAGAGCCGTATGGCTTTAAGTGGGAGGGACGGCATGTAAAGGGAATAAAGGTGTCCACAATCTCACCCGGTGAGGAAGA
>NW_015173674.1:1960211-1960366 GCF_001447785.1 Gekko japonicus
AACTGCAGAGCGGTCAGGTTAGAACGGATAAAAGGAAGTACTTCTTCACCCAAAGAGTGATTAACACTTGGAATTCACTGCCACAGGAAATGGCGGCGGCTACAAGAATGGACAGCTTCAAAAGGGAATTAGATAAGCATATGGAGCAGAGGTCC
>NW_015173674.1:1960516-1970608 GCF_001447785.1 Gekko japonicus
TTTCTGGCCACTGTGTGATACAGAGTGTTAGACTGGATGGGCCTTTGGCCTGATCCAACATTGGCATCTCTTATGTTCTTATGTTCTTATTACCATAATTAAGTTAATAACAAAGTACCTACCTTGTGGCTAATAGTCACTGATAGTTTAAGTTTAAAAAATTTGGTTCTCCAAAGAAATGTCAGTCGTAGTACTGTTGATATTTGGGTCTTTTGACTAATGTGATTGGATTCATACCCTGTTCTTCACTACCAAGAGGAATCTCAGATTGCCTGACAAGTTTCTCATGGACCTGAAACCCTCAGAAGCTGACACTGTGCTGGTTACACTGACATCTAAGTTACCACTCAACTAAGCCCGGGGTTACAGGTTGTTGTGTTGTGCAGTTAAAAAGAAGAAGTTAAAAAAAGAAGTTAAAAAGAAGAAGAGATTGGATTCAGCTGACATTTAACTTACCACTCTGGCCAGGCGGAGGTTAGTATGGGCTAGCCCAGAGTAACCCCCCGGCCAGAGTAACCCCGGGGTTACTCTGGCCTAGCCTAGAATAACCCCAAAAAAAGGGTTACTCTGGCCGGGGGGGGATTAATCTGGCCTGTTACAGATGGCCAGATTAACCCGGGGTTACTCTAGGCTAGGCCAGAATAACCCCTCAGAACTCCTCCGGGGTTATTCTAGGCTAGGCCAGAGTAACCCCGGGGTTACTCTGGCCGGGGGGTTAATCCGGCCTGTTACACCGGGTAGCTGGAGCGACAACCGTGACAGTAACCAACACAATAGTAGCTCTTTGGATTCTAATCAGCATTAGGGGCATTAGATGAAGACACAAATAGTGTGTGTGTGGGGGGGGAGATGCAATAGAAGCTATGTGAATTTGCTAATTTCACAGCATCGTCTTTGTAATTCAGAAATTGAACTTCCATTAGCAACTCTGTGATTTTACATTTGGGAATAAAAGCCTTTCTAAGCAGACTTGTGACCCCCTCCAGTGTTGAGCAGAGTGGAGCCTTCTGAAAGAGCAGAGCTGACATGAGATGCCCTCTGACTGAGTTCATATTACAACTCAAGAAAGGTGGAAATGCTGGTCATGTATGTACATGCTGTCAAGTCATAATCAGCTTACAGCATCTCCAGCAAGGGGTTCTGGACACCATATCTCCAAAAGGACATTGCAGAGCTGGAAAAAGGGCAACCAAGATGATTAGGGGGGTGGAGAATCTTCCCTATGAGGAAAAGCTGAAGAGTCTAGGACTTTTCACTTTAGAAAAGAAACAACTAAGGGGGGGGGGAGACATGAGGTTTATAAAATTATGCATGGGGTGGAGAGAGTTGAGAAAGAGAAACTTTTCTCTTTCTCCCCAAATACTAGGACTTGAAATCATCCAATGAAGCTGATGGGCAGTGTGTTCAGGACAGACAAAAGGAAATACTTCTTTACACAGAGAGTGATTACAAGGTGGAATTCACTGCCAGAGGATGTAGTGATGGTCACAGGAATAAACAGCTTTAAAAGGGGATTAGATAGATTCATGGAAGATAGGTTTAGCAGTGGCTACTAACCAACATAAGAACATAAGAGACACCAATGTTGGATCAGGCCAAAGGCCCATCTAGTCCAACACTCTGTCACACAGTGGCCAAAGATACTAGATACCATCAGGAGGTCCACCAGTGGGGCCAGGACATTAGAAGCTCTCCCACTGTTGGCCCCCTCAAGCACCAAGAAGACAGAGCATCACTTGCCCCAGAGCCCCTAGCTATACCTTGTGGCTAATAGCCACTGATGGACTTCTGCTCCATATGTCTATCTAATTCCCTTTTGAAGCTGTCCATGCTTGTAGCCGCCACCACCTCCTGTGGCAGTGAATTCCATGTGTGAATCACTCTTTGGGTGAAGAAGTACTTCCTCTTATCCGGTTAATCACTCTTTGGGTGAAGAAGTACTTCCTTTTATCCGTTCTAACCCGACCGCTCTGCAGTTTCATGGAGTGCCCACGAGTTCTTGTATTGTGAGAAAGGGAGAAAAGTACCTCTTTCTTTACCTGCTCTTTCCCATGCATAATCTTATAAACCTCGATCATGTCACCCCTCAGTTGTCTTTTCTCCAAGCTAAAGAGCCCTAAGCACTTTAACCTTTCCTCATAGGGAAAGTGTTCCAACCCTTTTATCATTCGAGTTGCCCTTTTCTGCACTTTTTCCAAAGCTATAATATCCTTTTTAAGGTGTGGTGACCAGAACTGCACACAGTATTCCAAATGAGGTCTCACCATTGATTTATATAGGGGCATTATGATATTGGCTGATCTATTTTAAATACCCTTCCTAATAATCTCCAGCATAGCATTGGCCTTCTTTATTGCAGTCACACACTGTCTCAACATTTTCAGTGGGTTATCTACTACAACTCCATGATCCCTCTCTTGATCAGTCTCTGCCAGTTCAGACCCCATCAACGTGTATTTATATTTAGGACACTTTTTCCAAAGCTATAATATCCTTTTTAAGGTGTGGTGCCCAGAACTGCACACAGTATTCCAAATGAGGTCTCACCATTGATTTATATAGGGGCATTATTATATTGGCTGATCTGTTTTCAATACCCTTCCTAATAATCCCCAGCATAGCATTGGCCTTCTTTATTGCAGTCACACACTGTCTCGACATTTTCAGTGAGTTATCCACTACAACTCCAAGATCTCTCTCTTGCTCAGTCTCTGCCAGTTCAGACCCCATCAATGTGTATTTATATTTAGGATTTTTGGCTCCAATGTGCATCACCTTGCACTTGGCCACATTGAACCCCATTTGCCATGTTGACGCCCACTCGCCCATCCTTGACAGATCCCCTTGGAGTGCCTCACAATCCTCACTGGTTTTCACCACCCTGAACAACTTTGTATCATCCGCAAATTTAGCCACTTCACTGCTTACTCCCATCTCCAAATCATTAATGAACAAGTTAAAAAGCAGTGGACCAAGTACTGATCCCTGCGGTACCCCACTGCTTACCACCCTCCACTGAGAAAATTGCCCACCTACACTCACTCTCTGTTTTCTATGAACTAGCCAGTTTTTGATCCATAAAAGGACTTGTCCTTCTATCCCATGATTTTTGAGCTTACTTAGGAGCCTTTGATGAGGAACTTTATCAAAAGCTTTCTGGAAGTCAAGGTAAATAATATCTATTGGATCCCCCTTGTCCACATGTTTGTTCACCCCCTCAAAGAACACTAACAGGTTAGTGAGACAAGATCTTCCCTTACAGAAACCGTGCTGAGTCTGCCTCAATAGGTTTTGTTCATCTATGTGCCTACTAATTCTTTCCTTAATAATGGTTTCCACCAATTTACCCGGTATCGACGTCAGACTGACTGGCCTGTAATTTCCCGGATCTCCTCTGGAACCCTTTTTAAAGATGGGAGTGACATTAGCTACCTTCCAATCCTCAGGAATGGAGGCAGATTTTAAGGAAAGATTACATATCTTTGTCAGGAGATCTACAAGTTCACATTTGAGTTCTTTCAGAACTCTCGGATGTATGCCATCTGGGCCTGGTGATTTTTCAGTTTTTAAGTTGTCTATCAGTTTTAGGACCTCCTCTCTCGTCACCTCAATCTGACTCAGGTCTTTCAACACCCCTCCTGAAATCAGTGGTTCTGGAGTGGGCAAGCACTTCTCATCTTCCACAGTGAAGACGGAGGCAAAAAATGCATTTAGCTTCTCAGCCATTTCCCTATCATCCTTCAATACTCCTTTTACCCCTTGGTCGTCCAAGGGCCCCACTGCCTCCCTGGCTGGTTTCCTGTTTCTAATGTATTTGAAGAAAGTTTTATTGTTGGTTTTTACGTTTTTTGCTATATGCTCCTCATATTCCCTTTTTGCCTGCCTGACCTCAGACTTGCATTTTATTTGCCATAGCCTGTGTTCCGTTTTATCAGCCTCACTGTGACTAGCTTTCCACTGCTTAAAGGAATTCTTTTTACTTTTTACAGCCTCCATTACTCTGTTTGTTAACCATGCAGGCTTTTTCCTATACCTGTTTGTGCCTTTCCTAACCTGCGGAATATATATTTTTTGAGCTTCTAGGATCGTAGTTTTAAATAGATCCCAAGCTTCCCCAATTGTTTTGACCCTTTCTACTTTTCCTTTCAGTTTCCTCCCCACGTGTCCCCTCATATCAGAGAAATTACCCCTTTTAAAGTTAAAAATGGTTGTGTGAGTCTTTTTGGCCAATTCTCTATTTGTACAAATGATGAACTCAACAACATTATGATCACTGTTTCCAAGCGGTGCAATCACTTTTACATCTCTCACCAGGTCTTGAGTGTTACTTAGGACCAAATCAAGGATCGCCTCTCCCCTGGTAGGTTCCGTGACCATCTGCTCCATAGCACAGTCATTTAGAGTGTCTAGAAACTCAATCTCTTTTTCCCGGCTAGAACACATATTGACCCAATCAATGTGTGGGTAGTTAAAATCACCTATTATTACACAGTGTTTTTGTCTAGTTGCTATCTTTAAGGCATTCATCATTTTATAATCCTCCTCTATCTTTTGATCTGGTGGGCGATAACAAACTCCCAGTGTTAAGTTTCCTTTTGGCCCCCCTATTTCAACCCATAGAACTTCCAGAAGCGAATCCAATTCACTTAGCCTCTCAATCTTTCTAGACTTTATACCCTCTCTGACATACAGAGCTACCCCACCTCCAACCCTTCCCCCCCTATCCTTCCGATATAATATATAACCGGGAATCACTGTGTCCCACTGATTTTCCTCATCCCACCAAGTTTCAGAAATACCCACAATGTCTATTTTTCCCTCCGACACCAAGCACTCCAACTCCCCGATTTTACCTCGGACACTTCTAGCATTTGTATAGAAACAGCTGTAATTTCCCTTACAAGTTAAGCCTGCATCCTTCCTCTTGCTATCTCGAGTCGTTGTCCGGCAGTCCATGTCACCAGCCATGGCCTCTGTGGACAATTTCAATCCACCTCCCTGTAGAAAAGCAACCGGTACCCCCTCACCTCTCTCAGATGAGCCAACCCGAACCAGAGACTTTTCATCTCCTGTCGGCTTTCCCCCAATATTCAGTTTAAAAGCTGCTCTGCCACCTTTTTGATTTTAAGTGCCAGCAGCCTGGTTCCTTCTCGGGACAAGTGGAGACCGTCTCGCCTGTACAGCTCCCTCTTGTTCCAAAAAGTATCCCAGTGCCTAACAAACCTGAACCCTTCCCCCCTACACCATCGTCTCATCCACGCATTGAGACTCCTGATCTCTGCCTGTCTCTCCGGCCCTGCGCGTGGAACAGGTAGCACTTCTGAGAAGGCTACCTTGGAGGTCCTGGACCTAAGTTTCCTGCCCAGCATCCTAAATTTCTCCTCCAGGACCTCACGACTGCATTTCCCCACATCGTTGGTGCCGACATGCACCACGACCACTGGCTCCTCCCCAGCACTATCTACCAGCCTATCTAAAACACGCGTAATGTCCGCTACCTTCGCACCAGGCAGGCAAGTCACCATACGGTCAGTACGTGGGTTCGCCACCCAGCTATCTACCTGCCTGAGGATCGAATCACCAACTACCAAGAGCTCCCCTCCCACCCTACGCAGGGATGGTTCCTTGGCGCAAAAGGATACCCGCTCACCAGCTGGGGAAGAGGTCCCTTCTGAGGGCACATTCCCCTTATCCTCAGCACAGTGCCCTGTTTCTCCTTGACCCTCATGCTCCCTGACAGCGGCGGGGCTGCCAGATTCAGAGGGGGACATATCTATCAAGTCCTCGAGAGTCTTTTCTGTGCTAACTAAGGTGACTGAGGGGAACCACCATGTTTAGAGGTAGTCAGCCTCTGAATCCTTGAGCCAGGAGACAACATCAAGGGACGGTTTCAGCCTCTATGTCCTGTTGTTGGCCCTCCAGAGGAACTGGTTGGGCACTGTGTGAGACTGGATGCTGGGCTAGATGGACCACTGGTCTGATCTAGCAGGGCTCTTATGTTCTTATTCTGCAGAAGCCCCAAGTTTGTCAAGGGCACATAACAATGCTAATGGTAGGGCTTAGCTGTAATGGTGATGGCTTGCACTGCATATGCTGTTGAGTAATAGTGTTAAGCACACTTCACATGTGAAATTTTATAGCAGGTAAGGATGAAACGGGACATTGACCTCATTCTATACTGTCCTTTTCACACTTGGAGATGTCATCTCATGGTCAGATCTGATTGGCTCATAGGAATGTGAGAACATCCTATTCAGTATGTGATCTCTGATTTGCTGGGCCAGGAGAACTAATCACAGCAAAGGATAATAATAGTAAAAAATATACATTTAAGGATTTGTGGGGAGCAATGTTCCCTCTAAGCTGTGGAGCTCTGTGAGCAAAAATAGTTCTTTCTGAGCTGCTGGCATTAAAGTTGTGAGCGAGCAATTTGACTACTGCATAAATTAGTCTGCTCTGGAGCTATCCTTCCTGAGCTAAGACAAAAATGTGTGATCTGGAGGCTAAGAAACTGTGAGCTAGCTCACACTAACTCAGCTTAGAGGGAACACTGGGGAGCCTTTTCACAATTCCTCCCCCAACAGTTCTGTTGGCTTCCAAGATGAAATGGAAGAACAGTCAACACAGACACAGCTGAAGGAAAAGGACAAGCAATAAATTGATATGGGTTTTGACTGTCACGTATTCCAGTCCCACCTAGCAAGATATTTTTCAGTGACTGATTTCCATTGTTTACCTCTGAGGAAAATGGTTTCAGAACCACAACATTGCAGAACCAGTGTGATATATGTATTAATGGTAGTTTGACATTGCTCAGTTGCAAGAAAATGTTATCCAAATGATATTCATTGCATTCACCTACACTGTGCAAGTTGGTTTTGGATACATTTCCAGATTGTCTCTCAGGGCCAAACAAGTTATGATGAAAAGTTAGATGGGATACATAGGGATGGTCTAACCCTACTGACACATTCATCTGTAACTCCTGCTGGGACTTTGGCTGTCTAACTCTGTACTGAGGGTTAATAAACTTTGAGGAAAATGGGATGAATCAAGAGCTGAGGTGCTTGGAGATTTCTCATGGGTGATGTCTGAGGGAAAGGGGAGAAGAAAACAGTTCCTTGGCAACAAGGAATTCTGAAATCTGGGGTTCTGCTCTGGGCAGGTATTGTACGCCACCCCCCACTAGGATGACAGGGGAGGATGGCCTGAACCCTGTCAATGATCTGAGACCAACGACTGACCCTAGTGAGCAATCACTTTCAAAAAGGGAGAATCCATTCATGACTGGAGAAGGAAAAAGCAACTGGAACAGACAATGTGAAAAACCTGATTTGTGGGACCAAAAGCATATCTTGCTCCCTCCCCATCCTTTGATTTCAAAGATATTCCTCAAAACTGAGGCTAAGGACACTGTCCCAACTGCAGCCTGGAAAGGTGCCAAGGCTAGGAGCAACCTTATTTATTGCCACCTCTAGATAGTTTCCCTTTCAATTTCCCTACAAAAAATCCCTACAGTGTTTTAGTTCTATACGTGTACACTGTCTTTACATATCATTTGTTCAGTCATTATTTTTATTTTTTAAGTACCCGTAGGTACACTTTTATTATTTTTCATATTATACACTAACAAACATACATACAGCACATCACCAACACCCATTTACAAACAAAAAACATACAATGAGATTAGTATATTTTCTCTTAACTCTATTACCATATTAAAAATTTCTTATGGTTTGCTTAAGTTTCTGTGTACTCCTTTTTACCATAGTTTCTATTTAACTAAAAGAGATTGATCCTACCAAAAGTTTCATTACTTCATTACTTTCAACTATGCATTTATATTGTCAGTCATTATTTTTATTTTGTTTTTTTCTCTCAATAGTTTTCTCTCTCTCAATAGTTTTGAGAGAAGAAATGCAAAATTAAACAACTAGATCATTGTGGGATTTTTTGTTTGATGATATTTTTGCCTGCACATACATACCCATGTGGTGTAAAGGTTAGAGTGTGCAACTAGGGCCAGGGTTTTCTGCCTTCAGTTCTCACTCACTTATGTTGTTGGGATAAAATGGAGGAACAGGGAAAATACGTTCACTGCTCTGAGCTCCTTAGAAGGCTGAAATAAAATGATCAAAATATAAAAGTCGTTACAGGAGAACATCGTAGAATCAGACAGACACTGCTCTAGAACCAGGAGTATGTCACCATACATACTTTACCCTTGGTGGTAACAGTTTGTGCAAATAACTTGTGCAGTAGTCGATTGACTCCTCAAGGAATGACATTAGATTGTTGTTTCATTCATGCAAACCTACAGCTGTGACAACTTGGCATACCATTAGGCAGCCTTTGTATACCCCCTAGATTTGACTTCAAATTAGAGTGGGTGGAGAGGGAAGGTGAAGAGAAAACAATATATTTGATAAAAGTATGTGGATGGCATAAGTATAGGCAGGGCTCATTTCCTGCAGGAGCGCACAGGAGCAGAGCTCCGGCAGTAAAAAGCCCAGGGGGCGGGCACATGCAACAAGCCCCACCCCCTGCTACCAGCAGCCCTCAGTCAGAGCAAGAAGCATCCAGGTAAGTTGCAGAGCCCTCCCCACCCTCCCACCCCAAAACAGTCCCGTGGCACCTTTAAGACCAAGTTTTATTCAGGTACAAGCTCTCCCTCCTCTGCGAGGACAGATCAGCACGTCCCCCCCCCCCAATAGCTAGAAATCCAAAACAGTCCAGTGGAGCCTGAACGGTGGGTGTTGCCTTCTGACACACTTCCGGTGATGTCAGGGGTGTGGCATATGCAAATAAGTTATGCTAATGAGTTATGCTAATAAGCTCCTGCACCTCTTTTTCTACAAAATGACCCCTGAGTATAGGTGTTTGTTCTCAAGCTTTGTATAGCAAAGATGAATGGGGAGCCTGACATAATGCTTTTTAACATCATACTGATGCAAATATTTTGTGTATTGAATGGTTCATGGGTACTCACATTTTACCTGCTGCTCCAGCCAACAGATCAAGAGACAGTGCATAACTTGAAACACAATCCAACCTCTGATCTGGATTTTGTTCCAGGGTGAAATATTCTGTCCCAGTTTCTTTGTTTGGCTCAGTTTGCTGCCACATCATTTTTATTCTGTTAATTGGCATATTAAGCAGTACAATAGGGTCTGGATTACTTCTTACACGAACCAAGGTACTCCTGGGTGCATCTTACACCCAGAAAAGTGTCCTTAGGACTGCAGCCTTCATCCACTACTAGAGAGGTGCTAAGCAGTTTTGCAGAAACTTCTGCCTTCCACGGTCTTTGCTGTAACCAAGCTAGGTGATCAGGGGTGTTGTGTCCGCTGACCATCACCAGGGGCCAGCAAACACTCCAGAGCTTGACTAGGCTCCTGGTCTCTCCACTGGGGGACCAATGGTGATGCACATTGGACCGTGGCGGGAGATTTAAACCCACCAACGGGACCTAGGGGTGTGTCCCCAGGTATGTATATAGTTGGCCAGCCGGCCATTTGTCCCATGGTGCAGCTTTTGCTGGACTACAGGCAACAAGCGGCTTATCCCACATTTGAATCCTTCACTATGAATTTCCAAATATATGAAATTAAGATGTCAGGGAGAGAGCTTGCTGAGTGCAAGTCCCCCCCCCCCTATTTTTGTGCACCCCAAAGGACTCTCTGGCTGCCAGAGTCCTGGATAAAAGATCCAATTTGATTTCAAAACAGGGACCCCTGATCTAGCAGGAATTTCATTCCATATTCTCACATAAGAGTAGCCCAACTACTGGAATACTCCAAGGAGCACATTGATTAAAGGCCTTTTGTTTAAAGCCTCTGGAGGAGCTTGCTCACATCCTTGCTATGAATCATTGATTCAAGTTCCCTGGACAATAACCCAAGAACCCAGAGCTGTCTTCATGCTACAGCCTTCCCCAGGATTCCAATCAGTAGCCTAGGGAAGGCCATCAAGCCACTGATTAGTCTTTTGCAGACAGCCACTCAGGTAACTCAGTCATCCCCTTCCTGAGTTAAGAGCCCAAAATTCCAATGCACCAATGGGAAACCAGACCCCACCCCCCCATTCCTG
>NW_015173674.1:1970641-2002122 GCF_001447785.1 Gekko japonicus
ATGACACAATTCCCTGTTGAAGTCTAGCTACTTGAGAATAGGGCATCTCAAGCCCCTCCAGCTTTGCAGTTGGCTTTACTCCAGAGCCTTCCTCCCCAACTTCACCGATGGTTCCCCGTCTCTGCTGAATCCCCTCCTTTGGCTCCCCCACCTTTGTTCCTCTCTTGGATCCCCAGTTTTGTAGCTGACTTTGCACTCGAGCCTGCTTCTCCAGCCTTGTAGCTGGCTTGTTTCCTGGACAGTTTGCCCTTTTGCTGAATCACTGAATTCTTCACCATGGATCCACAACTTCTTAGCTGTTTTTATTTGGATTTTTCCTTTGTCCCAAACCAGCTTTCCTCTTCTGTCCCATATCTTAACCTCAACTCTTCTCTTCAGGACAAAGGCAACAATTGTTTTCTTTTTCACCCTTCCCCTCCCTTAGATTCCCCATTAGGGATGCTGCTCCCACTATGGCGGGAGACCTCCTAGCAATCCCTCAGTTGTCCCCCAGCACCCCAAAGGCGGGGGGGGGGGAAATGGGGCAGCCTGGCATCACTTCTGGCAAAAAGTGGAAATGAAATAATGATGTTGGTGGGTTTAACCATAGAGTTTTGGTGAATCCTAGAACATTACTCCCAAATCCCAACATCTTGATGGAAAACTAGAAGTGACCTGTCCCCACCTCCCAAATCCTCCTTGTGGTGCCAAGCTGTGGCTTGGCATCCCTATTGCCCATTCTCCCCAATCAGGCAAAAACCCAGTTAACACTGCTAGGACTGTGTTACTGTATTGCCACATCATTTCATGTTTTTGCTCTCCCTTGCATTTCATCTTTCTAGCCTTGTATCTTGGTAGGAGAATGGAAATTATTTCTTTAGTTGCTGTAGATTTTCCAGGTTGTGTGGCCGCGGTCTTGGCATTGTAGAATCTGATGTTTCTATAACTGGTGAAACAACAGGTTCTACAATGCCAAGACCATGGCTACACAACCCGGAAAATCTACTGCAACTAATGAACTCCGGCCGTGAAAGCCTTCGACAACATATTAAAAATATTTATTTTTGAGATTCTCTCTCTGTGTGTCATTTTTCCTTCCTAATTGGAGTACTGTGCTGCAGTGTGACCCAGTTAAACAGCAGACTGTTCAACCCCAAAATAGTTGCCCTGGTGGCATGGTCTGACTCTACACATGAAAACGACACTTTGCACATTTCTGGCCTGACACACAGACTTGTTTGGGTAACGACAGCTTAGGCTAGAACACTTCTCCAGGTAGTTTTGAATATGAGAGGGCCTCCTGATATCCTGCAGTCCCAAGTGGTACAGGCTATCAACAGCGCCACCTTATAATTTTGTCTAGGCTCCTTGTGGCCTGCAATGGGTCCCTCATGCCCAGGGCATTGTGCAGACTCTGTCGTTTAAAAGAGAGCAAAATTCTGCTCTGGGGCTTTAGAAAATGTGATTTCAGGAAAGGAGTCTGATTTCCCTTCTTTTGCATAACGTATTCTGTTAACACTTTCAGGGGGAAGGGGTGGGAGCTATGTAGGGCACTGAAGCCATACCCTCTGGCCACTCAAACTCTTATTTAGCAACTCTCCTGACTTCTGATAATCACCAGGTATGTGAATTTCTGAACCACAATAATATTGGGTCATGTTGCCATGCCCCTCCAGTGTAAGGTTGCCAACCTCCGGGTGATGGCTGGAGATCTCCTGGGATTACAGCTGATCTCCAGGCGGCAGATACCAGTTCTCTTGGAGAAATTGGATGCTTTGGATGGTGGAGTCCAGTGGGGCATTATGCCCCACTGAAGTCCCTCCCCTCCACAAACCTTGCCCTCCTCAGGCTCCACCCCCCCCCAATCTCCAGGTATTTCCCAACCAGGAGCTGGCAACCCTATTCCTGTTGCAAATGGTTGTAAACCTCCAGGTAGAACCTGAAATTCTCCCACAATTGCAACGAATTTCCAGACTACAGAGATCGGCTATAACTACGCACATAGATACAGAGGAGGAAGAATATAACCAGTGCCATGAAATGCAAGAAGCACAGTTGGGACATTTCAATGCAAAACAAAAGTGCAAGATGAACACAGTCATCATTCACAACAGTTGTTGTAACAGGAAATAACACAGTTTCCCTAAGTAAACTAAACTGACAACACAAGCAGTGGGTGAGAAGAACAGTGTATCTGTTTAAACCTTGGTTAAATACAATTATATCTATTGATAAATTCTTATCCAGCAATTATTTACACTCCAATACATTTGTTAGTCTAAAGTACCACAAAAACTCTTTTGTTTATAAGGGAGGAGAGCAATTGCGCCATCCATGAAAATGTGTTCTGCCGTGGAGCGACAATCCCTTGTGATGGCTTATTAAACATTATATATTTAATGTTAAAGCACCAGAATGAAATTATATTCCAGGAAACTGTAGGTTATTTCCCAGGAACCCATGTTGTGTGTCATTTAGGAGGTGATTAAAGCAAGTTCTAAACCAAGTTCTGAATGATCCCCAGTTAGTCAGTCACAGAGAGACAACAATGCCAGGTAGAAACCCTGTTAAATTCCGGATCATATAATGGCAAAAGGAGAGGGACGTGAGTGAGATCAGAATCCTCCAATTGCTGTCCTCAGAGAAACTGAATATGAACGGTAAACAGATATTCCAGATGGTCTTTGATGCTCACATATCTCTGTATTTTACAGGAAATATGCAATGGGAAGGGTAACCTCTTTGTTGTTGTTGTTAGAAGGCACTCCTGGCATGAATTTGCCAAGGGCTGGTGGTGCCAGAAATGAGGATGCCAGAGGCATACAGGGCTGTGAACAATAAGTTTCCTGCTTCCCTTTAGGTTCAGAAGTAATCTGATTCAGAACAAGGACTGCAGTTCTTTGAGTGTTTTTCCCATAGACTGTTGGCATGGTATTTCCTTCCTCAGCTGCCTGACTGAGAGCCTTACTTTGATAGCTAAGCTATTCCCAAAATGCAACATGACAAGGCAGGAGAGTAATCTTCTCTTTAGGAGGTAATATCACAGTTCAATGTGTTCTCTGTTTAAGGTCCTTTAAAAACCAATAACCTCAAGTGTGGACTGCGGAAGCAATACAAAGGCAGTTGTTTCTGTTATTGTAGTACCTTCTGGTTTATAGATGCAGGGCTGAGTGAATCTGAGTATGTCTTAAAATATATGCATGACTTGCATAAACTATATTCCCGTTTCCAGTGACAAAGTCTTGCCTGTAACCGGTAAACCTGTTGGCACAATAATGATATACAGGGTTCACACATTGCACACTCATCACTTGATGGCTGCAATCAACAAGGGATTGCACACTCATCACTTGATGACCCAGTCATCAAGGGGTTACTTTTTGTTGTTGTTCAGTTGTACAGTCGAGTCTGACTCTTCGCGACCCCATGGACCAGATCACGCCAGGCCTTCCGGTCTTCCGCTGTCCTCTGAAGTTTGCTCAATTTCATGTTCGTTGCATCTATGACACTGTCTAACCATCTCATACTTTGCCGTCCCCGTCTTCTTTGACCTTCAATCTTTCCCAGCATCAGGGTCTTCTTTAGTAATATGTTACTAAGTTCTTTGCCAGAGACAATGGTAATCCAGGACCATCAGATGGAACTGTTTGGAGGGCTGGATTTTGCTCAGAGGCTGCCAATTCCCAGTCTTGGGGAAGATCCTTAGTATTGTCTTCAGGTATGGCACAAATTCAGAGGCTCCCTTTCCTTATGCACAGCGGACTCCTTACACACCTTCTTTCCAAAGCTTAGAGTTGGTTAGTAAGCTAGGGTTTGGTAGGGATAGGGTTGAGCAGCATTTTAGCTACAGTCATATGAGTAGGCCAATGTTCCAGTATTCCAAGTCAGCCAGTTTTGAATCATGCTGTGGGTGGGGCTTAGGAGAAGTGGGTTATGGAGATATACTGGATAAGCCTAATGCAACACATAAAGCCCTAACAAATCATCATGCTGTACAGTTCATAGATTATATTCACAGGGAGCGAAGTCCCTAACACATTCAGTCATCATGAGAAAACAAACAAAATTTATGAGAGAAAATATGGACACGTATGGGCTCCCTTGACTTCATATTTAGGGGGTCTTATCACATTAACAACTGTCCGAACTTTGAAGCCCAATGTTGTTGTTGTTGTTGTTTTGTTCAGTCGCACAGTCGAGTCTGACTCTTCGTGACCCCATGGACCAGATCCCGCCAGGCCCTCCTGTCTTCCGCCGTCCTCTGAAGTTTGCTCAATTTCATGTTCGTTGCATCTATGACACTGTCTAACCATCTCATCCTTTGCCGTCCCCGTCTTCTTTGACCTTCAATCTTTCCCAGCATCAGGGTCTTCTCCAGTGAGTGCTCCCTTCTCATTTGGTGGCCAAAGTATTTGAGCTTCAGTTTCATTATCTGGCCTTCCAGGGAACAGTCAGGGTTGATTTCTTTTAGGGTTGACTGATTTGTTCTTCTTGCAGTCCAAGGTACTCTCAAGAGTCTTCTCCAGCACCATAGTTCAAAAGAATGTATTCTTCGGTGCTCGGCCTTCCTTATAGTCCAACTCTCGCAGCCATACATGACTACTGGGAATACCATTGCTTTGACCATGCGGACTTTCGTTGGCAGGGTGATGTCTCTACTTTTTATCATGCTGTTTAGGTTCACCATCGCTTTCCTCTCAAGGAGCAGGCGTCTTTTAATTTCATGGCTGCTGTCACAGTCTGCGGTGATCTGGGATCCCAGGAACGTGAAGTCTGTCACTACTTCCATGACTTCCCCTTCTATTTGCCAAGGAGTGATGGGGCTGGATGCCATGATCTTAGTTTTTTTGATGTTGAGCTTCAAGCCCACTTTTGCGCTTTCCTCTTTTACCCTGAGCAAGAGGCTCTTTAGGTCATCTTCAGTTTCTGCCATTAGAGTGGTATCGTCTGCATATCTGAGGTTGTTGATCTTTTCCCCAGCAATCTTCCCCAGCTGTTTGGAGCCCCGTTGCCAGAGCGACGCATAGCGTCAGATCCTGCCAATGGCGGGTGCAACGCATCTCGCTGTCCCTGCAGCAAGGATTTTGTGAAGACCTACGATCCCCCACCACAGCTTGGCAACCGTAGCCCTGGAGGAGAGGTGGGCCTTTGAAGGATGGTTGCCACAGTGACCTTAGGCCAGTCGCATTCTTTCAGCCTAGCCTACCTCACAGGGTAGTGCAGAAAAGGGCAACTCAAATGATAAAAGGGTTGGAACACTTCCCCTATGAGGAAAGGTTAAAGCACTTAGGGCTCTTTAGCTTGGAGAAATGACAACTGAGGGGGTGACATGATTGATGTTTATAAGATTATGCATGGGATAGAGCAGGTAGAGAAAGAAGTACGTTTCTCCCTTTCTCACAATACAAGACCTCATCGGCACTCCATGAAACTGCTGAGCGGTTGGGTTAGAACAGATAAAAGGAAGTACTTCTTCACCCAAAGAGTGATTAACACATGGAATTCACTGCCACAGGAAGTGGTGGCGGCTACAAGCATTGACGGCTTCAAAAAGGAATTAGATAAGCATATGGAGCAGAGGTCCATCAGTGGCTATTAGCCACAAGGTACATATAGGGACTCTGGGGCAAGTCTTGGTGCCTGGGGGGGGGGTCAACAGTGGGAGGGCTTCTAGTGTCCTGGCCCCACTGCTGGACCTCCTGATGGCACCTGGTATTTTTGGTCACTGTGTGACAGAATGTTTGGCCTGATCCAACATTGGCTTCTCTTATGTTCTTGTTCATTTAAGGGGAAATGTGGGGGTATAAATGTAGTTTTAAAAATAGTATTTTTTGTTGACTTGGATTTTCTTAGGCTTTGAATATGGCTTTGAATATCTTTCTGAGTTAGAAAAAAGTATTTTTCATGCTATTTTTTTTCCAGTTTTTGTTCTGCTTTTCAAGAAATGACTGGCCTAAATGGGTTTGGAAACTGTGTCCTTGAGGAGAACAGCCAACATATAGACCATAAATGCATTCCCACTCTGCTGTGTTTGGCAGGCTTAATTCAAGAGTGACTAGATGGGATAGAGAGCGGGAGAAAGAACCATTTAAAAATAACACAAATGCTAGCTAGGAACCTGTGGACCCTCCTAAGGGCTTTTTTCCTTATCAAAACTCTTTTAACTCCCATCAAAACTCCTCAAATCTGTTTCTCAAGCAAGAACCTACATATTTCCCCTGAATTTCACTTCAATGTGGTGGCAAAGAGGGTATTACATTCAAATCACAGGTGCAGAAAAATATTAAAAACAATTTAAGTGTCACTTGCGATAGCAGCCTGAACAGATTCTGTGTTTATTCAGTGGCTCCTCAGATCCCTTGTAAAGCTGCATATTTAAAAAGGAGTCATGAATTCTCCATTCACAATTCCTCAAAGCCAGGAAGTAAGAAAAAGACTTTATTAACGGCAAAAGAAAAGGTTTCCCTTTATAATGAACCTTCTGCCTGTATTGAAGAAAAGCCATCGCTTGCTGCTCCTTTTCTAATAAATGGTTTCTTTAGGGTTTAATTAACTTCTCTCCACTTTTCCTTTGTAGAGAAGTGTCACTCTAACCACAAGACAAACTTTGTTTGCTCCTGTTCTCAGGAGTGCTACATTGTCAGATAACTGCTGGAACCTTCCTGTTTAAACATAAATGATAGCACTGGGGAGGTAAGGGGGTGGGTGGTAAAGGTAATAATGAAGTACAAGGCTCTTCTTCTTTCCACGGTCATTGGTTTTAATTCCAGGACACAGACAAATGAAGTTGCAATGGCCTTCGCTTCCTGATTTCCTGTGCAGCGGGCAAGGCTTCAAATCCCTGTCATTGACTCCAGTGGACTCTGAAGGGTACTTAGGATTGCACAGCACCTACACCATGCTCTTGGTAGACACTGGGAGGCATTTGTATAGCTCTGGGTTGAGAAATTCATGGAGATTTGGGGGGTGGAACCTGAGGAGGGCAGAGTTTGGGGAGAGGAGGAACTTCAGTGGGGCATAATGCCCTAGAGTCCGCCTTCCGTCACAGCTATTTTCTTCAGGGGAGCTGATCTCTGTCACCCTGAGATCAACTGTAATCCCAGGAGATCTCCAGCCACCACTTGGAAGCTGTTTATAGAAGACTTGCAAAAATTATCTAGTTTTTCAACAATCGTTCATTCACATTAAAACAGCACATTAAGGCAACACATTAATATATACCCCGGTTGGTACTCATTTTCCTCAGCTTCGTCATAAATACGTATTTGTAAAAATACATGTTTGTAAAAAAAAATGTGACTTTATGTGCAGCACCTCACAGATTATGACCTGACGAAGCTGAGGGAAACGAATACCAATTGGGGTCTGTCGTTGTGGGACTATATATTAATGTGTTGCCTTAATGTGCTGTTTTAATGTGAATGAAAGATTGTCCACAAACTAGATAATTTTTGCAATCAACTGTTGTTCTTTAAGAATAATTGGGAGAGTAATTTTTATTCCTGAGTAAAATATATACAGTGTAACAGTCTATGAACTGGGTTTTTTTTGCTACAATTTATAAATAACTGTATTTCTATTGTTTGTTAGTTACCACTTGGAAGCTGGCAAATTTGTAGAAAATACACATGCAAGAGATTCAGCCTGTCCACCAGGCAGTGCTGGTTACAGGTTTTGGGAGGCCCTGGGCAGACAGTACCCAGGGGCCCCCTTCTACCCACCACCAGCTCCCCCACTTGTCTCCCTTTCCACCCACTCACCTGTGTGCCCCCCCCTAACTGTGCATCCTTCCTCCACTCACAAGCTCTCCTGCTGCCTGCGTGACAGTCATGCCCTTTTCCTGACAGGACTGGCTAGTGTGTGTGCAGCTGGTAGTGCTGCTACCATGTATCACCTGCATGCATTTCTACATTGGTGCTGAATAGCTGGGAGCCAGGGTGTTGGAGCACCTGCAAGGGAAGGGCACACAGACAAGTGGCAGGAAGGAGTATGGGTCAATGACTGTGCCCCCACCAGCAGCTCTGGACCCTGGCAGCTGCCCCACATCAAGGTATGCTGTTGCCAGCCCTGCCACCAGCCCTCTCTCCCCCAGGCACCTCATTCTACGCCAAGGAGTGTAGGATTTACTCAGCTGTCCCAGGTCCCCAGTTGCCAGAGCTCATGAGAAGTCTTCCATCTCCAGCTTTGTTCCACCACCTTCCAGTGCAAATAGGGTCTCAAAGTTTCACTGCCACCACCAAATGAAAATAGAATCAGAGCTATATTTGTCTAATCCCCAGGACCCAGGCTTTCTCTTTTTGTTGGATAAAAGACTCTTCCAATTAAGTACTGACAACCTACTGCAAATCAAAGGGATTTAGCAGAAGCACTGAAAACTTCACTTAGGCCCGGTCACATGGAGAATTTGCCACGCGAAAGGCATGAATGTCGGGCGGATTTTTGGGGCGCGATCACACCGCAACATCTGGGAAGCATAGTGCATCCGTGGCCAACCCGTGGCATCCAGCTGAAGATGTGGAGTTAAAAATTACCAAGGAAAGTGCACTAGTATCCAGAAAACACGCAGCACAGGCGGGCGTCTGATCGCAGGAGCGCTAGTATCCCGTGGCATCTGGCACCCATCCATGTTCTGTCGCAAACCGGATGTTTTTCATAAGCACATGCGCACAAACACAAAACTGAAAGCAGTGCTGCTCTGCAGAACTGCGCATGCGCACAAACGTGAAATGCTTGTGTGATTGCGCTGCACTGCTTCTTTGCCACACTGCAGCTTTGCCGTGTGATCGCCAGCTAACAGCCTAAGCATGGAGACTCGGGGGACCATCTGTTCGGGCTACCATGCTTTATTTTGCTCCGGGGCAAACAGCCACGCCTACCCCCCCTTGTTATCTGGCCCATGTGACTGGGGCCTTATTAGGGCAATTCAGCCTAGTTATATGTCTCCTTCCCTTCCCCTTATACCTTGATAAAGGGGACTTGACCCATAGTCTGTGGCTGGTCTCACTTTCTTTTCCCCTCAAAAGTTTAAAGTATTTATTAAAAAGAAAATGTTTACAAGCATACTTTTAGCACAGCACCAGATCTGAGCAAGGGATACAAAAGAAATTGGTTAAAAAGCTGCAAATCCTCTGTCACCCTCTCTATAGTTCTCTACAGTGACCATTACCTCAAAGCTTGCTCCAATTCTCCCAGATCAACTCTCCAGCTCTCACATGGTCAATGGCCACCGGCTTCAGACCAGAGCTCAGAGTTCTCCTCAGGGCAGCATCCTAAAGAAAGAGAGCTTCCTCCTGGCTACCAGGAGTTTTATCTTGAGTTGTTCTATATGTTCTATATATTTTTGAATCTCTGCCATGAATCCACTGAGTATCCTTTGAAGGACTCACACGAGACTAAATTTGCGGATGATACGAAGTTGTTCAGGGTGGTGAAAACCAGTGAGGATTGTGAGGCACTCCAAAGGGATCTGTCAAGGATGGGCGAGTGGGCGTCAACATGGCAAATGGGGTTCAGTGTGGCCAAGTGCAAGGTGATGCACATTGGAGCCAAAAATCCTAATTTTGAGATCGCTGATATCCTGGATTGTAAAGTGAAACGTGGTAAACTCTGGTACCTTATCGAATGGGTTGATTTCGGTCCCCAGCACCGCGAATGGGTGGAAGAAGGGGATATTCGGGCCCCTTACCTGATCCGTAGTTTCCACAGAAGGTTCCCGGACAAACCGGGAGGTCTCCCGCCCAGCCCGGGAGATCTCCCGCCCGGCCCGGGAGGTGTGTTGTAAGTGTATTTTAAGGGGGGCAGTATGTCAGCAAGCTGCCATTCTGTTTTCTGTGACCTCTGTGTACATATTCTTTCCCTGTTGCACCCGGCTTGGTTTCTATCATCCTGCTCCTGCGTTGGAATGCAAAAGATAACTGCTGGAGGTTGTGTGGGGGAGAAGATGCTGTAATGCTTGGCTATTGCTTTTCCCATGACTACTGCACCTGTGTTATGTCTAATATCCTGCCTGGTTCCCATGGACTGGGCGCGCAACCGTTCCATTAGCCCGCCAGCGGGAAAGTTATTCATTGGACCTGTATCTCTTTGAAGTTCCTTTATTATGCTTGATCTAACTGTGTATCCCCAGTTCTAACAAAGAACGTGTTTGAGTATGTCTTCAACGCTTTGAAATAAATTTTGCTTTTCTTAAAACGTGGATTTATTCTCGATGCTTGGGGATCCAACAACCTCCTGATGGCACTGGTATTTCTGGCCACTGTGTGACACAGAGTGTTGGACGGGATGGGCCTTTGGCCTGATCCAACATTGCCGTCTCTTATATTCTTATGTTCTTATGAGAGACTATCTTTGAGGGAGAAGAATCTGTCTGCCACTTAAAAGCAGCAAGAGTTTATTTATACACATTCTGCCCCCCCCCCCGGTGAGGTCAGGCTGTTGGCTTGCACGTATAGAAACAGGGAAAAACAGATACTTAAAATGCCCATATGCTTGCACAGTATCTTAAAACTTGCTTGCAGTTTCAGGATGTGCAAAGGTCAGGAATTTTAGTGTACCTGAGTCACTGATCAATCCTGTATTGACAGAGTCTGGATATGGACAGAATCAGGACAGGTGTGCCATATCGCTAATCCTCATCCACAATCCTTAGAACTAATCTGGGTGTCATCCTAGTGTCTCTAGATTGTTTCTAGAATGGCCTAAGCACTTAATGGTGTGCTGCTTCAATGTATGTTTTGTATAGGATGAGCTCACCAGCATGCATACTGAACTCTGTACATATGTTTCATACTAGGTTGGCACTTGTGACACAGGAGCAGCCTAGATTCTATTACTTTGATCTGTGGTTAGTTGAGATCTGGATAGTTTTGTTTGCTGGCAGAGGACTTTGAGGCCCATGTAATAGCTCTGCACCAATCAACAGAGTTTTCTGTAGGCTGCGTCCCCAGGCCAGATATCAAAACATTTTTAATTGAAAAGTATTCATTTTAAAATGTATATCCTGCCTTTCCATAGTTGAAGGCAGCCCATGGTCAATTAAAATAACATGCTAGAAAACAAATCAATTTTCTCTTAAAACCAAAATTGGCAATCTTCCACTCAAGTGGTCTATGTTAGCAGGCAATACCCTCTCTTTCCATCTGGATCAAGCCTATTTCTGCTTCAGACTTTGTCAAGCTTTTGCTTCTGCAGGGGAAAAATATTTTTTCTGTGCTTCCAGGACTTGTTTTTTTAATCCTTCTATAAAGAAACAATCAATATCAGTAAAATTGGGTCATTGTATTACTAAGGTGCAAACTGCAGGCAGCAAAGCAATCCTCCCTTGCACTTGATTTGTCTCTCTTGCTGTGCTCCAGGGGACAGCAGGCAACGGGGAAACTTTTCCTGCTGTCCTGGGCATAAACAAGCATCCGTGCCCCTAACGTGACTTGAATCAGTCATGGTCAGGCAGAGCAGGGAGGGGGATAGAAGCCCATCAGGATTTTGTAATGAAAGAAAGTTAGCCAGGATCTCCCCTTGACCTTTGTAGCACTGTTGTGCCAGGTATGGTGTGATCCTTTTGGCCTTATCCTAATGCACACAGAAAATTGATTTTCTGCTGCTTTTCTAACAAGACCTTGCAAAAAACCCCAACAACCAACAACCCCAAAACCTAACCACTCCAAAGCAGTCACTACCAAAAGCATGGCATGTCAATCAACCTGCTTCTCCGAGTGGTATATGAGTCCTCTGTAACAGACAGGTTAGGTTCTGCCTCTCCCTAAGAGAGAGGCTGATGGAATGTGTTAAGTCGTGAGCTTAACAAATAGTTGGAGAGTGATTTCAGCAAGAATGCGGCTTTATTCTTCAGAACCAACACAACTCCAACATGGATCAACATTAGTCAGCCAGAACAGCATTAACATTGCAGCTGTCCTGCTTTTAAACATTCCCGGCTAATATAGCCATGCCTACTGTACAATTAACAACCAATGCGGTTGAGCCAATAAAGGCCAATCACGGACGTTCCCGCTCAGGAAGCTTGTTCAGAGTGATTGGACATTGCTTCCTGGGCTAGTGCTCCTATTGGCTACATTAGGATCCTAGCCCAGGACGAAGCTTTGCATTGCATGTCAATGAGATGTTTCATATTACATTCAGTTTCATACAGTTCGATGCATTCAGGTCAATTTGAATACACAACAAATCCCTCTCCCCTAAGCAAAAATAGCTAGGTACAATCATATTCGCTTAGGTAGGATGGTGCTCGGCGCCTTCGCTGAGACCTACGTGGCTGCGTAGTCTCAGGGCACATTTCAGATTGGGGGACTCTGCACGACTCTGGGACCTCAGAATCAGAAACACTTCTGTCCGTTACAATAGGTCTTTGAGTAGGGGTCTGCCCTGCCTCTTGGACAGTACTGGGGCCCTCGGGCTCTGCAGTACTCACCTCTGGAAGAGGTCGTGGAAGGTCCTCAGGTTCCTGGGACTCAGTTGGCTGCGAGGTGGATCGGTCAGTTGCCCACCGCTGCCTCAACTGGTCTATGTGGCGCCTCCACTTACGACCATCCGCAAGTTGGACCACATACATACGCAAACCTTGTGGCTTGATAACGGTGGCTGGTAGCCACAAGTGACCCCCTGCATAATTGCGACAGAAGACTGTGTCGCCTGCCTCATAAGTGCGGACCTTAGTGAGGTGAGCGCACTCTGCTGCTGAGGCTTCAGATCGTTCAAATCTGGATGGAGACGATCTAAGAGAGACGCTAGGTGGCGCCCCATCAGCAGCTCAGCTGGACTGCGGCCTGTGGCTGAACACGGGGTTACGTGCTGGCGCAGTACAAAAGATGCCAGCTTAACACCCCAGTCCCCTTGCACCAGCTTCACAAGGGCCTCTTTGGCCATGCGGACCATTCTTTCCACCTGGCCATTCGAGGCCAGTTGCCTGATCCCATTGTTGGTCAGGATATGGCAAAACTCTTGGGACACGAATTGTGCGCCGTTATCGCTCACCAACACGTCCGGCAGTCCGTGGGTGGCGAATAAGCGACGCAGCACATTGATGACGGCAGTCGAAGTGGTGAAGGTCATGTGCGCCACCTCCAACCACTTAGAGTACGCGTCAACAACAATTAAAAACATTTGTCCCTGTACGGGCCCCGCAAAATTGAGGTGGAGCCTCGACCATGGTTTTCCCCCCGATTACCACTTTTGCGGAGTGGCGGTTGGCGGTTCGGGCCTTGCTTGCTGGCAAGGCATGCATACTTTTACCCAACCTTCAATGTCGGCGTCTAGGCCGGGCCACCATAAATACCCCCGGGCTAACGCCTTCATGTGGACTATGCCTGGATGGCCCTCATGCAGTGATTCCAACACTTTACTCTGGAGCTTGTGAGGCACCACCACCCGGTTCCCCCCTTTTGATACCGAAAACTCATTTTGGTGCGATCTGTAGGGTTTAAACTCCGGCTCCATGGCCCCTGCTGGCCACCCCCTCCAAACACAATTCAAAACACGGGCGAGTATATTGTTCTTTGCTGTCGCAGCAGCAATGTCCGCTGACAAAATGGGGGCCTCAGGCAGTTCGTCAATGGCCAGCGGGGTCCAAGTCCTGGTCGGGCAGAGAGCAACGACTCAGAGCGTCCGCATGTCCAATGGCCTTGCCCGGCCTGTGCTCCAGATCGTAATCAAACGCTGTGAGGAACATTGTCCAACGTAACATCCGAGGCGACAGTATAATAGGGGTTTGCGGTCCGGGGCAAAAATCCCTAACAAAGGCTTGTGGTCGGTGACCAATAAAAACTTTCGCCCATACAGAAAGTCATGGAATTTTTTAACAGCAGAGACCAACGCCAACCCCTCTTTATCAATTTGGGCATAGTTCTTCTCTGCTTCCGATAACGACCTAGAATAAAACACTACGGGGGCTTCGCTCCCGTCTGGCATGAGGTGACTGAGAACTGCCCCCACCCCGAATGGTGACGCATCTGCCGCCAATACCAACAGTTTTTTCTCGTCGTAATGCGTGAGGACCGCGTTAGATGAGAGCAAGCCTTTCACACCAGTGAATGCCCTGTCATGCTCTGGGCCCCACTGCCACTTCACATCCTTGTGGAGGAACGCATGCAATGGGGCCGCCACCGACACCTTGTGAGGTAGGAAGGCGTGGTAGAAATTTAATAGTCCTAAAAAGGACTGCAGCTCTTTTTTGTTGCCGGGCCGTGGGGCATTTTTGATTGCCGCCACCTTGCCCTCAGTGGAGTGTACCCTGGTCTCATCTACCAGGAACCCCAAGAATTCCACACTGGATACCCCAATGAGACACTTAGAACGTTTCACCTTCAGACCGGCGGACCTGAAGCGTTCCAATACCGGCCTCACTCGGTCTATGAGCTCTTGCTCTGATCTTCCGGCAATTAAAACGTCATCGAAATACAGCACTGTGCCGGGCACCCCTCGCAATAACCGCTCCATCATTTCCTGGAAAATACCGGGGGCTACGTTCACCCCAAACTGGAGACGGTTTACTCTAAAAGCCCCTCGATGGGTGACAATGGTCTGGGCTTCTGCTGCCTCCCTAGTGACTGGCAGCTGCTGGTACGCTTGCGCCAAATCCAGCTTTGCAAAAACCTTCCCCCCGCCCAGAGATGCCAGTATGTGACTGATGACAGGAACTGGATAAGAGTGCTGCTGCAATGCACGATTGATTGTGCACTTGTAGTCAGCGCAAATTCTTATCGTTCCGTCTGCTTTCACGGGCGTTACGATTGGAGTTTCCCATCTGCCAAAAGGAACCGGTTCAAGCACCCCTTGTTCCATTAGTTTATCCAACTCCGCCTCTATCCGGGGCTTCAGGGGAATGGGCACCTTCCGGTACTTAAGCCGGATCGGGGTTACCGAGGGATCCAGTTCAAACGACACTGGGGGTCCCTTGTACCTTCCCAGACCGCCCCCAAATACTTCAGGGAACTCATCATACAAAATGGCCCATTTATTTTCGGACACACTGTTAACACCAGTAACTGCAATTCCCAGTGGGTCAAACCAGTCAAGGCCCAGCAAATTTGCTCGATCACCCTCCACCACCAACAAAGATAATACAACACTTTTCCCCTTATACTCAACGCTAAACGTATCCCTGCCAGCCAGAGGGATACGCCACCCCTGGAAGTCAGACACCCGGTTGTCTGCGGCCTTCAACCTTCACCGACTCCTGGTGGGGAAAAGCTACTGCAACGTCTTGGTCAACATCACCGTCACGGACGATCCCGAGTCGACCTCCATGTCGCACGACACGCCGTCGAGATGGACGGTGACATGGATCTTTCCGGGACCTCTGGTGCTAAGGACTGTCGCTGATGATGACAGGCTCGATGTCCTCTGACAGCTGTCTTCTCCAGTTGCGGCTCGTGAGCGTTGGTTCCTTGGTGGGGACACTGGTGCAGACTTTTTTGATGCCAGAAAGACCCTTGCAATGTGGCCCCGCTTGCCACATGTTCGACAGGCAACGTCTCAGGCCCAGCAACGATCACGAGGATGCTTCCCGCCGCAGCTCAGGCACCCGGGACTGCCAGCATGCTTCACTCGGGTCCGCATGTTCGTACCCACTTTCACAGTGCAGACGTCATCATCGGAGTCACCACTCGCGTCGTTGGCCACCTGTTCCTGAACACGCTGCTCCATTGCTGCAAGTCGCTGGCGGACCTCCCTGGTTGATCTGTCAGCAGCTTCCGCGGCGACAGCCTCTGAATATGCGATGGCCCACGTCAGGGTCGTTTTGGCAAACAATCGTTGCTGCAGTCGCTCATCCTTCATGGTGCAGATGAGTCGATCACGGAGAGCCTCTTCCACATTTGTGAAGTTGCAAGGTCTCGCTGCCTTGCACAGGGCCGCCACATACTCTGTCACTGACTTGTTTGGCGCCTGACCCCGCTTGTAAAAAGCGTGCCAACAGGCGATCTCCGACGGCTGTGGGGAGAAGTGCGCCTTCAGCTTATCTGTCAGATTTTTGAACGACACCGCTTTAATGTCAGCTGGCGCCACCCAGTGACCGGGCGATGTCGAACACCCGCAAGAGCTCAGAAGGGTCGCCCTCTTCTTCTCCTCCGTCGTGATGTCATTTGCCTCGAGGTGGAACTCGAACCTTGTCAGGTAAGCGTCCCAGTCCTTGGTGGTTGGTTCGAATGCCTTGAACTTCTGGCTGTTGGCCATCCTGACAGATGCTGCCAGCGGAGCGGGTGGTGCCTGCTGCTGTTCGGCCACGGTGATTTGCTCGCTGTTGTCCATCAGGGGATCTGCACTAGCGAGGCTGCCTACCCGCATTAGTATCCCATCCTCGTCGCCAATTGTTAAGTCGTGAGCTTAACAAATAGTCGGAGAGTGATTTCAGCAAGAATGCGGCTTTATTCTTCAGAACCAACACAACTCCAACACGGATCAACATTAGTCAGCCAGAACAGCATTAACATTGCAGCTGTCCTGCTTTTAAACATTCCCGGCTAATATAGCCACGCCTACTGTACAATTAACAACCAATGCGGTTGAGCCAATAAAGGCCAATCACGGATGTTCCCGCTCACGGAGCTTGTTCAGAGTGATTGGACATTGCTTCCTGGGCTAGTGCTCCTATTGGCTACATTAGGATCCTAGCCCAGGACGAAGCTTTGCATTGCATGTCAATGAGATGTTTCATATTACATTCAGTTTCATACAGTTCGATGCATTCAGGTCAATTTGAATACACAACAGAATGTTAGCGAGAGAGATGGTTGAAAATGGCCGTTAGGGAGTTAGAAGGTGGACAGTATGTCTGGCTGGCTGAAGCTGTGGCAAAGGGCAACAAAGCTAACTAGAAAGAAAAGTCAGTTTGTAACAAGAGATTCCAAATGCTGGAATATGGAAACAGGACAACAGTTCAATGGAAAAGAGACTTTGTAACATCTGCCTTACTTTCTTCAGTGTTATGTTCAAATGATAAATAAAAGTTAAATACTTGTTTCATTGTGTGGTCCGGTTGTGTCAGGGAAAGAACCCCCCCACACACACACACATGCACACAGAATCTAAAATCTCAGTCTGTCTATATATTTTGGACATGCACATATGGTGGCAGTCTATAAATGGAACAGTGTTGGCATCCCCCAACCCCAATAACTATGTGCAGTGTTTGAGTGAGGCGGAAATTATTATGGAGACTGGGTTACCCTATCTGCTGGTGAGTGGAAGAGAGGACCTGAGGGGTTTAATGGGTATGGCTTTCTCTATATTTTAAAAGAGGCAAGAAGCCTGGCAATATGTGATGGTCTGACCTACTTCTAACCCTGAACCTGAGAGAGATTGTGGAGGGTGGTAGGCACTCTGCGCGTGAGAAAAGGGGCATCACACCTTCTTGGAGAAATGTAAATATTTACAAGACATGTGGAGAGCCCTGCTGGATCAGACCAACTGCCTATCTAGTAAAACAGCATTTCCCCGTGTCCAACCAATAGGGTTGCCAACTCTGAGTTGGGACATTCCTGGAGATTTGAGAGTGGAGCCTGGGGAGGGACCTCAGCAGGGTATAACGTCATACAATCCACCTTCCAAAACAGACATTTTCTTCAGGAAACTGATCACTGTGGTCTGAGATCAGTTGTAATTCCAGGAAACCTCCGGGCCCCACCTGGAGGTTGGTGACCCTACCAATAAGTTGTCCCAAGAAGGTACAGAGTGGTTCTTAGCCCAGTTTTATGTGCATGAGGATATAAGACTACAGGTGAACAGGAAATCTAGAATTCCATCTAATAGCACTGTGCTCTTAAGATCAAAGAGAAGTTGCTTGGACAGAGGGACCAGGCCAGAATGTGCTGCTTTATAGGTCCACTGAACACTCAAGGGATCTTACCATTTAGGGATCAGTAAATACAGTATCTAGTTTCTCCCAGACAACCGCAGTGGTAGATTGAGGGAGAGTTGTATAGTGTTGGACTAGGATCTGGGAGAGGTTGGGTCAACTCTCCAGTCTGCCATGTATCTTGCTGGGTGCCCTTGAGTCAGCCTCTCTCTGTCTCACCTGCCTCACAGGGTTGTGGTGAGGCTAAAATGGAGAAGAGAGAACCATGTATCCAGCCTTGAGCTCCTTGGAGGAAGGGTGGAATAAAAATGGTCTAGACTGAGGGAGAGAGGCAAAAGCATGCCAGTGGTTTCCTTTTCCAGTTAGCTACTGTGTTGACCCAGACAGCAATAAATAGGGGTGCCAGGCCTCCAGCATCCCAAAGCATGAATCATGCTTGGTCGCTAATTTGATTCCCCAACTCACACTCCAACCCACCTTACCTTTTCCTCTCCTCCAGCTTTGCAAGTACAGGGTTCTGCACTGAGCAGTTTGATGCTCCTTTCTGTGCCTTCCAGCTGATCATTTCTAGCATGCCTAGAGTCTGGGTTGCTCTCTAGAAGAAATCTCCCACCTGCTTGTACTGTCCCCCTGCACAACCTTTGGTCATATACTGTTCACAGAGATGGATAGCCAACAGGGGAGAATGAACAGTCTTTCCTGGAGGGATTGGTCAATAACCTTTTTGCTAGTGGCAAAGAAAGTATGTCATAACTTTTAAATCCAATTTTGTTGTTGTTGTTGTTGCAGCATGAATTCATGGATTTTGGATGGAGTGTGCAATCTGTTTCTCGAAATACTTACCTTGCCCTTTAAAAAATTAAGAAATGCTTGCCAAACAGATGCATCTGTCAATGGCTTGGCATTGGATAACGGTGTCACCTACGTGACATGGGTGAACTAGCTAGCAGGAGCCCTGAAGGCAGAAGGGAGCGGTGGCGCAGGCGGTAAAACGCCCGCTTTAACAACACTTGAGCAGCCACTATGGCTGTTTGAGACCCACCGCGGTCGAGGTGAGCTCTCAACCCTAGTCCTAGCTCCCGCCCACCCAGTGGTTCGAAAGTAGAAGTAACTATAATACGAGTAGATAAATGGGTACCTACCCTTAGAAGGGTGGGGGGCACCCTCCTCTGATGAGGCGTGTGGAGGAAGGCGGCGGCGACGGTGTTGGCGGCGGCAATGGCAATGGCGGCAGCAGGACATCGGCTGCAGCGGAGTACCAGCGGTGGAGGTGACGTGACGTGGCGACGCGGCGGCAGCAAGCAGCAGCAGCGGGACCAGAGGAGCAATCCCTGGTGGCCAGCGGCAGAAACAGTGAGTGGCTGTCATTCAGCGGAAGCGGAGGCACGCGGTGACGTCATCCATGGGCGCGGTGGAGCCTGAAAGACGCAGCCAGCCGGAGGAGGACGTTGACTCTGTGCCTGACCACCTGAGCGCCAGAAGAAAAAAACATCCAACCAGCCAGTAGACCGCCGGGAATGGAGCCAAGCCGGACCAAAAGAGACATCAGCCTTCACCTGGGTGCAGGTAGGCAGTCCCACCCCCAAGAACAATGTGGCCTAAGTTAGGGTATAAAAGTGATTAGCACCTCTCCCATGTAAACTGCCCAGAGACCCCTAGGGGGGTTAGGGCGGTATATCAAATCAAAGGAATACATAAATAAATAAATAAATAAATAAATAAATAAATAAATAAATAAATAAATAAATAAATAAATAAATAAATAAATAAATAAATAAATAAATAAATAAATAAATAAATAAATAAATAAATAAAAGGGGGGCCTTTATGGAGCTTACACACACGAGCCACATATGACAAAAAGTTGATTCTCAGGATGCTGAGTCCATCCACTGCCCATGCCAAAGTCTGTGGGTTTCCTAGGCATGTAACCTTCCACTATAAACATAGGTACATATATAAGAGGGTAGCCTCTGGCCACATGCATGCCAGTGTCATGAAACTAAAGAACAGTTTGTGCATTTTAACAGAAAAGGCGAGCAATGACCTCCTTCGCTGCGCACTGGACTTTCAGTTGGGCTTACTTCCTCACAAATGTGCTTTGGCTTGTGGCCTGAAACCCTTCCAAAAGCACCAATAGATAATGGTTGTCCCTAAGAAACACTTTGGATTGGTGCCAGAAACAAGACTGGCAGACACCGGACAGAGAACCTGTAAGGACAATGATAGTGTGACATTATTCGCATCCTACACAAGCAAGCTGAAGAAGATATTGTCTGGTCAAATTCACTCAGTGGACTGACAGAGGCACTTTAGCAACTGGCTGGAGGAAGCCTGAGGCAGATTCTAATCTCCAGCAGTTAGCAAGAGTGCTTGTTTACTCTGTTCCCTGCTACAGTTATTGACTGTGCAATGACTAATCAATGGCTGGCATTCCTTGGTGTGATTTTCGGCCCTGCCTGGATAGGCCGCCTTCCTCTGTTACTTAGCAAAAGGTTCAGTGAGGACAAATAGAGACTAAATCACAAAGAATGGGCCTAGTCAAAGATGTTCTCTCCTACTGCAAAGGGAATAATGGGATCCAGAAAAACTCTTTCTGTATTTGGGGTAAGGCACTAGTCCTCAGGCTGGTTGAACATGAGGGAACTTTTGGAACTCTGAGAAAGAGTACTGTGATTGCTACTTTTTGAGTAGGACGTAGTAGGGCTGCCAAGTGGGGGCGGGTGGCGGGTAAACCCCCGCTTTGGAGGCCCGGTTTCCGCCGCCACAGAATCAGGCCCCAGGGGGAACTCCGCCCCCCAAAGCGTCACTGGAGGTGACGCAACCACGTCAATCACGTTGGGGGCGTGGCCCGGATCGTTGGAGGGAAAACTCTATGGTTTTCCCTCCAACGATCCGGGCCACGCCCCCAATGTGGTCAACGTCGCGCGTCACCTCCGGTGATGCGTTGACGGCATGAAGGGTTGGTCTGAGGGTTGGTCTGAGCCATATGGAGGAGAAGAGGTGATTTTGCCTTCCGCAGCCAACACATCTATTGTAAATAATTGTTCTGTGCATGAGTTGAAGAATATCAGTTCAGTGTAAGCATGTCCTGGCATGCTTGTGGGCTTGATAAATGAACCCTTCACATCAATCTATTGTGCTTTGAGAAATAATGGGAAACCAACCATCATCTATCTGGCACACTGTTTAAGAGCAACATTTAAAACAGAAACACTTTGAGGAGGGGGGAAATCTACTGAGGTCTGTGGCCTGCATAAATACGTCCTGCATTTCCTTTGTTTAAAAAAGTGCCCCAATGGAAAACCCTGGTCATGTGTCAGATCTTGGCGGCTTAGACTGGAGCTGTGAAATGAAACTAACTTCAGTTATTGTTTTCTTAAGCAGGGGAAGAAAAAGGGTATAGTGTACAGCCCCCAGTTGAACAAGATGCTCAAGTTGCAACACTTTGTGACTGATCCAGTGGGATTTGCGACATCATATTTGACAGTTGCCAACAGAAGCTGATTACTGTTGCCACTGTCTGTCTCTTACAGGTTTAGTTTGCTGTACAGTATAGTCTGTCTAGAATGTGTCCTGATGAGGCCCTGCATAGTTCTCCTTTGTGCTTCAGGTGTCCAAAGTTTGAAGCTGGCTGTTATTTATTATTATTTCTATAGTGCCATAATTGTACGAGCCATTGTAATGGGGTAAAAAAAAAGCTGGTCCCTGTCTCCAAGGACCTTACATTATGGATTTCAGCAGCTCAGGTGCCATTACCAAAATTTGCTATCTTTTAAGCAGGCAAAACCTTTTTTATTCTCTCCAGCTTTTAGGTAATTGCTCCCACAGGAGTTTTATCAGCTGTGCCTGTGAAGTTTTATCAGCTACAACCCCCATCTCTTTTATTCTCTGCCTGTTGAGGTCTAGGATAGCGCTCCGGTTTTTATGACTCCTGTTCTTAAGGATATTTTTAGATCTGTTATCTCTCTTAATAGTTTTATCAGGTCATTGTTATCTGCTTAGGTGTTACACTGCCATTTTTGTACATTTTAGATTAGTGCATCGTATTGGTTTAACTGGATAACACATAAACTGCCTTGACCATTACCCGGAGACCCCTGGCTAGCCCAGTCTTGTCAGATCTTGGAAGCTAAGCAGGGTCGGCCCAGCCTAGTATTTGGATGGGAGACCCCCCCCCCCCAGGGAGTCCCAGGATTATGATGGAGGCGGGCAATGACAAACCACCTCTAAACGTCTCCTGCCTTGAAAAGCCCACCAGGGGTTGCCGTAAGTCAGCTGTGACTTGACAGCACTTTCCACCACCACGATGCCTTGAGCAAATTATTGAGACTGCATGATATAAATATTTTAAATACATAAGTAATTTGAATGGGATCCTTCTAAATAACGATTAAATACTCTAAACAGTGTCACAAGCTGATTGTTGTCTTGGTTTGGGGTTACTTTTTCAGAACTGAGCCAAAAATGTCATCATAAGCTCCCTTTTGTTTCTTCAATACCAGCCTGTTTTCTCAGAGAGCCAGTTCGGTGTAGTGGTTAAGTGCGCGGACTCTAGTCTGGGAGGACTAGGTTTGATTCCCCACTGTTCCACTTGCAGCTGCTTGATGACCTTGGGCAAGCCATAGTTCTGTCAGAGCTTTTCTTTCAAGGACAGTTCTGGAAAGAACTCTCTCAGCCCCATCTACATCACAGGATGTCTGTTGTGGCGAGGAGAAGGGAAAGGAGTTTGTAAGCTGCTCTGAGACTCTGAGTGAAGGGCAGGGTATAAATCCAATCTCTTCTTCTTCAGTTTATGTTTGGTACCCCCTTTTGGAAAATATTCATCATAATTTGAACTGCATGAGTCATCACTTTGACATTTAGTGATGTTGCAATACTGTGTGGTATGTAGCATCTTACTGGCCCATGTGGTTTGATTTCCTTAACCATCAAGACATTATTAGTTTAGTTTAGTTTATTTGATTTATAGCCCACCCTCCCCTGCAAGCAGGCTCAGGGCGGGTAACAACAATAACAATTAGAACAACAAAATGGTTACTTAAAGGACAGTATCCTTCTACTCTCTGTGTGGATGGTGTCGTTTTCCCATGTTCCTCTCCATCACTGCAGCTGTTTCTGACTCCTTTGAAGATCATTTCAATGGTCACAGGACCCACATGGAGAAACTGCCACAGGGAGGGAATGGGAAGGCTGAGGCCTGGTGGGACAAGGGGTGAAATCTATCCTCCTTTCTCTTCAATAACTGCAGTTCCACTGAGGCCACAATTAATCCCTTTGTCCCTCCTCATTTCAGCCCACCAACTTCCATGACTGTTTCTTCTGCGTGGACCCTTTGACTCCAGGAATGATATTTCCAGGGGTCCACTGCTACAGCAGTGGAGAGGAATACAGTGAAACTTTGAGTGCCTCCTGCTCACAGACTGCCCACCATCTTTCCATTTCTTATGCAGCATTATATTGACTTGAACAGACCTGTACATTTTTATTTACAGCAGTCAATGCCACTGTAGAGTAAGAAGAAATTTCAAAAGAAAAGAGTAGAAAAGAAAAAGGGTGCCAGATCATCACGAAACAAACATTATTCCATTGGGGGGTGGGGGGGAGAGAATTGTACACTACTGGCTGCCAAAACCTGTCTCAACATGAACTTGATATCTTTTTCTGAGAACCACCATGTGACACAAACTTGGCTTACATCAGAAGTCCAAATTTACACTAACTACTCTCAACTCTCCCATCTAAGCCAGGCACCAAACCACCTGGTCTCCTGTTTTTCAAGTGTTCCCAAGTCATCTTGTTGGCACTTGACAAAGTGCTTGTCAGTAGTTAGTCAATATCAATTAGCATACTTATTAAATGCAGATATTTGTTGGCAACAGCTTTCTAATTGCCTTAGCAAGTGCTACAGTGGTCACCTGCAAACAGTGGCATGTTGCAAGCATTGCTTTTAGACTGTAAATTCCATTCAGGTGATTGTTGAGGGTGAAGAGTGAAAGGGGCAGATTTATTGAGTGAGGTGCATTTGTTTTACTGTTTACTGAAGTTTTATTACATTTGGGAAGCTTGAAGGGCACCATTGAGCCTGAATGCATAAAGATCTGCATGTTGGGCTCTGCTCTATCACAGAGTAAAAACAAGAAAAACTGTGACTGAAGGACTTTGCAAAGAACAGATTATTTATACCCTCATCTGGGCTATTTCCAGAGGTTCCATTTCCCTTTGGAACCCACTTCTCCTGAGACCACAGAAACATAGAAAAAAGACTTGGGGACTGTGATATAATTTCTTTTCCTACAAGGGCCAGCCGTATCATTGTGTGGCAGGCCTCAAGGTTAGCTTTTGTAGTACAATTCAACGGCAGGTAGCAAATGGTCTGTAGTTTATTTTTATTTTTTAACAGCAAGGGAGAGATAAGAACCATTTGGATTTTCTGCTCCGGTTGCCAAAATGTTGCGCGGTTCTCCTCTCCTTTCCCCCCACTTTATGCGTAAAGCTACACAGGATGTCTTCAAGATGATTGTACTTTCAGAAGTTTACATTTTTGTATTTGTATTGGGCTTCAAAGTTCGGACAGTTGTTAATGTGATAAGACCCCCTAAATATGAAGTCAAGGGAGCCCATACGTGTCCATATTTTCTCTCACAAATTTTTTTTGTTTTCTGCTCATGATGACTGAATGTGTTAGGGACTTTGCTCCCTGTGAATATAATCTATGAGCTGTACAGCATGATGATTTGTTAGGGCTTTATGTGTTGCATTAGGCTTATCCAGTATATCTCCATAACCCACTTCTCCTAAGCCCCACCCACAGCATGATTCAAAACTGGCTGACTTGGAATACTGGAACATTGGCCTACTCATATGACTGTAGCTAAAATGCTGCTCAACCCTATCCCTACCAAACCCTAGCTTACTAACCAACTCTAAGCTTTGGAAAGAAGGTGTGTAAGGAGTCCGCTGTGCATAAGGAAAGGGAGCCTCTGAATTTGTGCCATACCTGAAGACAATACTAAGGATCTTCCCCAAGACTGGGAATTGGCAGCCTCTGAGCAAAATCCAGCCCTCCAAACAGTTCCATCTGATGGTCCTGGATTAACATTGTCTATGGCAAAGAATTTAGTAACATATTACAAGCAAGAGCCTTTGTCATTCCTTTGTCATAATGACCTTCCAGTATAATTAAGTAGTGACTGACCTCATTCCCATTTTAATAGCTGGAAGTATTTCCTTCAAGGTTTTGATCAACCTACCCCACGTTTTGTCCGGCATCTAGTCCAACTTCCTGTTGGCACAGGAAATCCCAGCCTAGACCATTCCTAGTACAGGCTTGCCTATCCTTAGTTTGAAGAAGACCTTCCCTGGGGGAGAATCCACCCCTCCCCTGTTGCTGAACTGCTGTCACCCTCAGGAAGTGTGTCCTAATGTTCAACTGAAATCCACCTTCCCTTCTCTAATTTAATAGATCAAACCCAAGGGTTAAATGATCACAATAGCAAAATAGTCAGCGCTGTGCCAATTCCACTGAGGGTTAACTAGAAAAGGTGGGGGGCAGTGGGAGGGTGGTGGTTTGAGCCTGCTCAGTGCTCAAGTTCCTGAGGGTCTAGAGAATCCTAGAGGGGGTGGTTTTAGGGTTTGGCCTGGATTTCCAGTTTTTTCCCCTTCTTGTTGCTTCTTGTGGGTCTACAGTTTGTCTAATCTCATTAACAAATATCAAATGTCTTTACAACTCTCTTAATAATCTCATCTGGAAGCGCAGGTCTGGCTGATAAATCTGAAAATAGCTACCTATCTATGGTATGTGTGAAAACAGAGAGAAAGTGAGCATGTTATAGTAATGCACTCGACTTTCTTACTAATGACATATCCCGTATTGAAAATGAATGTGTTAAAGACCAGTCCTTCAGGTTAGCTCAAGCAAGAAATTATTGTTTGTGTCCACCTGAAGGACGGGACTTCTAACGTGTTAATTTTCACTGTAAGAAATGTCATTCTTAATGTTTTGCTTGCACAAAGGGACGAGTCTTGAATAATTCATTCCTCACATTAATTCTACTCCACATTAAGTCAAATGTGGCTTGTGGGGAAATTATCTAAACATTTGCACACACCTTTTATGAAAACATTAAAATAAACTTCTGCAGTCATGAGGGAACAGAAGGGTCATGAAGTAATCATGTTCAACTTTCTTGCGACTGAGCTATTCCCCTCCCCGCATAGATTAAGCAAGAGGATTAGGAGGTTGTCTGCTGTGGAGTTTGTTTCGCTCAAACTATTAAAGGCAAAGCAATAGAAATTATTCCCTCTTAGGCTACAGCAGTGCACCTTGAGACAGCAGTGTTCTGAAATTACTTCTGTGCATTTTTGCACATCTTGCCCACCACAGCAGCATTGCAGTCAAGATGGAAGGGTCCTGGAGCAGAACCTGTGAAGGTCAGATGTGTGACAGAATGCCTGTTTTTATTATTTGCTTATTTTATTTTAAATGTCTGCCCCTCAATCTAAGCCAAAATGTGACTGGTGCCAACAATAACTAAAACACAATATAACTATACGATATCAATAAATCTATAAAAAACACATTAAAAAATAAAAGAAACAAAACCAGCAAGTCACTCAAGAACACAGAAACACAAAGACAACAGTCATAATCCAAATAGAAAGATATTAACTATTTTCCTGAAAATGCCTTGGAAGCTAATCAGGTTGATCTTAAGGGACAGAAGGGGCTACCAATGAGAATGCCTTATTTCCAGTCAAGACTGAAGTAATTTATAAGTCTACAGTTCTAACAATGCCTATGTTGATGGCAGATATTCTGATGTTCCATTAGGTCATCATTGCTGTGTGTGTTCCTTGGTGTGATGGAGGATGCTATTATATTTTATATTGTAGCCTTTATAATGGCCCTGGTACAACTGCAGGTCCCTTTACAGGAGTTGACTTGATTATGCCACAATCTGAACTATTCTGGTCATGTTTCTGTTCATTGCATATAAAATGACTGGTATAGCAAATAATGCTAGACAGATTCATAGGAATCATCTCTGGAACATAACTGTAAACTATATAGGGGCCAATTAAAATTAGAAACACAAATGATATCCTCTGCTTCCCTGGAAGGAGCCTTCTGTCTTGTATTTTGAAGTTATTTTTTAATGCAACATGGTTGGTATCTTGGCAGTATGTTATGTTTAAACTGTGATGACAAATGGTTGCCCCAGAAGCAACAAGCATTTCAGTAAAAGAGAATGAGAGTTATCATCTCACAGATAAAACCACTAGACTTGCATCAGAGAAAATTTTTGAATAATGGCTATGTTAGTTTGGATGGCTCAGGTTAGCCTGATCCCATCAGATCTTGGAAGTGAAGCAGGATCAGCCCTGGTTAGTACTTGGATGGGAGACCACCAAGGAAGTCCAGGTTTGCTACACAGAGGCAGGCCATGGCAAACTAACTCTATTCATCTCTTGCCTTAAAAGCTACAGGGTCACCATAAGTTGTCTGTGACTAGACAGCACTTTCCACCACCAGAAATCTTGTGTGGATGAGGGCCAAAGTCAATTCAGACGTCAGTCCTATCAGCTCTAACAGCCACTGCAGCACTAACCTGTGTGATTTCTTAAACTTGCTGCAGCTGAGACCTGGAAGCTGCCAACCTACAAATCGCATTCTCACCTGAATGATCATTTTAAAAAAATAATAAGATACAACTCAACACATCATCAGTACAAATGTACAAATGATCTTCCATTTGGTGCACATCAGCACCATTTAAAGGGGTGGGGGCAGTACCTTTTCAGGGCTCATTTGATTGAACCTGTATAAGTGGCTAATTTACCAGGTCTACAGTATGAAGCTGTATCCAGATGTTTCATAAGAAGCAAAATGGAGTTTGTAGAACTAGGAAGTCTGCTGTCCGGGCTCTGTGTGCAAGGAGAGGAGGGCGGGAGCACGTAAGCCCAAAAATAAACCAGGGTTGTTCTCATGTACTCCTTTCCTTCTCCCCTCATACACAGAGCTAAGATGTCAGAGTTCTTGGTTTTGGAAGTCTTCCATCTCAGCAAAATGTGTTGCAAAATCTGCATTTTGTGTTATTCAGTAAACTTCCTGCCCACAAACTGGGACTCCTGGAATTAAACCATGCTTAAAGCACCTGAATTTGGATTCACAAAAAAAGGTGGTTAGACTGAAGACATCTGAAACCAAAGACTTTGATCTTGGCATTACATATGCTGGGGAAAGTGCATGCATGAGCCCAAGAATAAGTCAAGCTCATTCTCAACCCAAATTGGCACATATTCATTTATTTATAAATTACATTTATGAATCACCCAATCCCTGAGTTCACAGGTCTCTGGGTGATGTACAGTTGTAAATAAAATACAATATGAACATTCAGTATGATCTTAAAAACAACTCCCAGATGGCATCCATGAGTCAAATTTTAAGCCAGTTCCAGAATGTGTTGCCACCTCACAAGCGGGACCGAGAGGAGGCCAAAAGAAAAATAAAGATGGAATAAAGGAGGGGGTGCCAGCCGTGATACAGCCTGTCGCTGTCTTCAACCAAAAGCCTGGTGGAACATCTCTGCCTACAGGCTCTGAGGAATTGCATTAAGTCCTGCAGGGCCCTGATGTTATTTGGCAGAGAGTTCCCCAGGTTGAAGTCAGGGCTAAGAAAGCCCTGGCTCTGGTTGAGGACAGCTGGATATCTTTGGGGCCAGGGATCAACAGCAGATTACTCTCAGCAAAGCATAATGCTCTTCAGGGGACACACCAGGGGAGGTGATCCTGCAGATATGTGGGTCCCTGACCACTCACAGCCTTAAAGGTCAGTACCAAAACCTTGAACCTGACTCGGTACTCCACTAGGAGCCAGTGTAGCTGGCACAGCAGAGGTTGAATATGTGCCATCCATGATATTCCCGTCAGGACTGGTGCCACCACATTCTGGATCAGTTGGCATTTCCAGATCAGTCTCAAGGGCAGGCCAGCATAGAGCAAGTAACAGTAGTCTAGCTTGGAGGTGACCATTGCATGGATTACTGTGGCTAGGTCAGCATGCACTTGGCGTAGATGTAAAGGGGCTAGTTGCTGCACTTGGCATAGATGGAAGAACACCAGCCTGGCAATATTCATGACCTGGGCCTCCATAGATAAGGAGGTATCCAAGACCATGGTCAAACTTCTGTCAATTTGGCATCCTGTCAAGAGTGGGAAGTTTGTGCCCCAATCCTGAAGGGCCCCCCCTCCAGCCACAGAGCCTCCATCTCTGTTGGATTCAGTCTCAGCCAGCTGTTTTTTAACCATCCCACCACAGCCTGCAAACCTGCAGCCAAGTTATGCAGGGTAGTATCTGGGTGGCCGTCCATTAACAGGTATAGCTGGCCGTCATCAGCATACTGATAACATCCCAGCCTGAAACTCTGCACTAGCTGGGCGAGGGAGCACATAAAGATGTTAAATAACATTGGATTGCCCCCTGAGGAACCCCACATATTAAGGGGTACCTAGTTGACACAACTTCTCCCCCAGCACCACCCTCTGTCCCTAACCAAGGAGAAATAAGGAAAGCCATTTCAAGGCTACCCCATGGACTCCCATGTCAGTGAGGCAGTGGGTCAGTAGGTCACAGTCGACTGTGTCAAACACTGCTGTGAGGTAGAGTAACAACAGCAGTGCTGACTCACCTCGATCCAGCTGTCTGTGGGGATCATCTGTCAGGGTAACCAAGACTGTCTCTGTCCCATGGCTGGGGCAAAAGCCAAACTGGAATGGATGCAGTGCTGATGTCTGGATCCAATTCATGTCAATTTTATAAACAATGGAGGCCCAACTCTTCATATATCTTCTTGTAAATAAGTCCCACTGTGTTCAAAAGAGCTTAGTTCCAGGGATATCCAGTTCTGGTAGAAGCAGCGACGAACGATGGCGGGATGAGCTCCTGCTTGATTTTGGAGCTATACCCTGCTTCAAGATACACCCCAGCAATTTGGGGGGGTAACAGCCTTTGTCAAGCCTTCCGGAGTGAAAGTTTGCAGCAAGAAGCTTGACTCAGCAAGAAAAGACGCGACGGCACCTTTGAAAGCCGAGACTGCTTCAAAGCGGGAGGCAGGGGAAGGCCCAGCAGACAGCTAAGTTGGCAAGACTCAACTGTGAACCTCTACAAGAACTTCCAGAGACAGGGAGACATAAGGAGAAACCGGGAAATAACATCAACCTTTTGTTTTATTTACTGGCAAAATTGTAAACCAAAAGAAATGGAGGGGAGAGAAGAGAAGAGAAGAGAAGAGAAGAGAAGAGAAGAGAAGAGAAGAGAAGAGAAGAGAAGAGAGGAGAGACGGGAGAGGACAACTTAAAGAGACAGAGTGGCTGTGGAAGTGAGTTCTTCCCCCGGGAAGGACTTAAAGCTAACAAGCCCCTTTAAGCGGTGAGAGATTCCTGAATACAGAACTGCTGAACTGATTTAATCGGAGAACAGTCAATTAACTTTGGGAACATTGAAAGTTTTGTTAGAGCCAAGACAGAACTGGACCTGAGCAAAGACTGGAACTTATAAAAGCATAATTTATAGAGACAGAAGGAGGGGTACTCCTATTGAAATGAACAGTGTTTTCTAAATGAAATATATGTAATGAAATATATTGAAGGAACAGAAATAATAACAAATGCTGATAGTAATTATAGTAATTAATTGACCCCATTTAATGAACTAGGTTTCTATTGAATGATTAACTTCCCTTCCTAGGAAGATATATGGGTAAAAATTCGAATGGTTTAGTAAGTTAACTGAATAGATTGTCTGTGTAAGTTAACAAACATATATGAAGGGGAAAGAGCGCAGGTGAAGAAAAGAAGAAAGAGGAAGGAAGCAAGAAGGAAATAGGAAAAGAGAAGAAAATAAGAAGCAGAGAAGAGAAGAATAGTAGAAGAGAAGGAAACAATAGTAATCGTGTCTAAAGAGTTTTGTGTGGGAACAGTATTGTGTGGAAACAGTATTACCTATTAAAGGGGAAAAGGGGAAAGCAGGGTAAATAGATAGATAAGATTAGGAAAAATAGAAAGATAAGAAGAGAATAGTAGATAGCCAAATGAAAATAGAATAGAATAGGAATAAGATAGATGTAGTGTTAAGATTAAGAAAGTAGGATAGAGAAAGATTAAGATTGAAGGTGAATAAGGCAAGATAGAAATAAGATAGAATAGGTAAAATAGGACATCTAAAAGATAGTAGTAACTATATAGTATAAGCCCTGTTTAAAAATAACCATCTGTATAAGAATTAAACCAAAATGGATAAGGATAAAGATAAATCAGCCAACCTTAGGCACCCGTCTTTCTCATCAGTACCAAGTATACCACCAATATCGATGAAATATTTACAAAATTATATCCAAGATGCGGTAACAGCTGCAGTAAGCATAGCAGTGAAATCAGCAGTTAGTGAAACAATGATGGATGCCTTAAGCTCAGCGGTAGAAAGAGCAGTTACGAAGGTTATAGAACCAATTCAAACAAAGCTAGACGACTTAACAAATCAGTTGACAACGCAAACAGAGGAAATAAAGAGGCAAATTGCGGAAAACAAACAAAGTATAACCTTGGTGGTAGCACAGACTAGTAAAATGGAATCAGAGATGCAGGCAGTGGATGCCCAAGTACAAAATTTAAAGGAAAAGCATGAAATTTT
>NW_015173674.1:2002344-2007240 GCF_001447785.1 Gekko japonicus
GATCAGACGGCTAGGCAGCAGTGGGACTACTGAATGGCCGGCGGGACATCGTGACCCAGACAAACCCTGCGGAAGGGCACCTGGGCCACCGGCACTGGAGACCGAGCCAAGGAGGTCGACGGGACAGACACCCCCACCCCTGGGGTGGTCCAGGAGATCCTCCCAACTCTGCTCCAGAGGTCTGGAAAGGGACTTTGCGGAGCCACCCACACGCGTGCTCCTCCTCCTCCTTCGCCTTCACAACCAGGAGGCGACGCTGATGGCCAGGAACGACACCCCCCGCTGCCACCGCCCCCAATGGCGGAGAAACCCAGCCCCCCCTCAAGGACCAGCCCCCCCATCGGAGTGAAGTGCTGCGGGCCCCCCACAACGCCTGCACACCGCCTGCCCGCCTGCCTCTCTCCGCTCGGCCTCGCCACCCCCTCCACAGGGTGCCCCGGTCCACCACGACGGCTGCTCCTCCCCCTTCTGTGGCCTCACCACCCCCTCCGCAGGGCGCCCCTGCGTTCCTCCTTCTTCTGTGGCCAACACCGCTTCCTCCTTGTGCGCATGCGCCGTTGGGTGCTTTTGAGCATCCTGGAGACTTGGGGGGGGAACCCTTGATGGGACATGGGCGGGTGCCTGATGCAACTAACTACCATCAGAAACACGATCAGATGCCTGCCCTTGCCCTGCGGTTTCTGGAAACTAGTACCTCGGAGGTACTAGTTTTTTAAACCACATCTTCAGTGGGAAGCCTCGGGTGAGCCATGGGAGCTCTACGCTTCCCAGATGTGGTGGTGTGATCGCGCCCGGAAAATCCGCCTATCTTCCATCTTTGTAGCATGGCTAATGCTCCGTGTGACCGCAGCCGAAAGTACTCTTACTATCAGTAATGCAGATGTAAGAGTATTAAGGGAAATACCATGGAAAGTCGGGGAAAAGAGACAAGAATATACAATTTTGGCTAACCTACTGAAAGATAATGGGATTCAATATCGCTGGTAATGCCAGAATGGTTATTCTTTGTGTACAGGGGGAAAAGAAATAAAATTAGCTCTATTTTTAAGCCTCAAGACTTTTTAGAATGGAATGGAGAAGATTTAAGATGGAAAGGTAATGAAACTAGTGAATCTGAAACCCAACAAGAGGATGCCAGCGAACATGAGAAAATACATACAAAAAAAAAAAGGAATAGACAGAAGAAAGAGTTTGGTACCTTTAAGATGACAATGCGGCAGAAAGAGAAAGAAGGGAAGACATCAACAGAAGAAGGGAAAGATGGATAGGCAGAAACTAAAAATAATATTGATTAATATAAATGGATTAAACGCACCCCCAAAAAAAGGAATTGTATTTTCCACCAGATACAAAAACTTAAAGCAGATGTGATATGCCTGCAAGAAACACATATTAAAAAAGAAGACCAAAAATATCTAATAAGAAACAAGTTAGGGAAATCTTTTGTGGCAGCCGATGGACGACAAAAGAAGAGAGGTGTGGCTACTTATGCTAAAGAATATTTAAACTCAGAGATGCTATATAAGTCAGAAGACGGTTGACTTTTGATAATTAAAATAAAGAGGAAAGCTAAGGCATGCTTGATCACAAACATCTACGCTCCTAATCAAAATCAAGATTATGAAACAGTGAGGAATGTAATTGCTGACCAAACATTTGATGAGATCTGTGTGATTGGTGATTTTAATGCTGTATATTGAAGACTCTATGGACAGAAAAAGAGAACTTAAAAAGATGAAGCAGGGAAATATCCTCCCAAAATCCTTTTTTAGATTAGTAGATGAACTGTCTTTAGTTGATTCCTGGAGGACTAAAAATATAAAAAAGAAAGATTTCACATTTTACTTGGCCAGACATAGATCCTGGTCGAGGTTAGACATGGCCTGGACTTCTATAGAGATGACGAATGATATTTGGGAAGCAGAAATATTGCCCATTTCCTTCGCAGACCATAATCTAATTTTATTGACTCTCACAGATACACCAAAACGAGGCAGGTAGACTATGAACATGTATAATTTTAGAGATGAATTTTTTTTAGCAAACTCTAGAATAGAATGTCAAGCATTCCTCAAAGACAATTGGAAACCGGAAGTACCCATAGACGTTATTTGGGATACTTTTAAAGTAAGAGGGTGGATGATACTTTTAAAGTAAGATACTTTTAAAGTAAGAGGGTGGATGATAAGACAGAACGCATGGAAAAAGAGACCAAAAGAAGCTGTCTACAAACTAGTTCACAAACAAATAAAGCATGAAGAATACAGATATAAAAGATATTAATGTCCAGCTTATTAGGAAGAAAATACATAAACTACAACATAAACTACATATACTCTTGACGGAGGAAATTGCAAAAAAAGTACAGTATACTAGACAATATTTTTTTCAAAATGCAAACAAACCTACAAGGTGGCTGGCATACAAATTAACAAAGGAAAAGGAAAAAAATACATTAAAAACCTGAAGGATGAATATGGAGAAGAGGAATTTATCTTGAAAGAACTGAAGAAGATTGCTGAAAACTATTATGGAAAATTATATCAGCAGGATGATTATGATCAAGAAGAAACCTGGCGATTTTTATTAGAACATACAGATAAGAAATTTTCTGAAAGCCAAAAAAAAGATTTTAAATGATCCTATAACTATATGTGAATTGGTAGAAACAATAAGAAGCCAGAAAGATAATAAAACCCCAGGACCAGATGGAATACCGGCAGAGTTTTATAAAAAATATGAAGACCAAATTATTCTACCTTTGAAGTATACACTTAACAACATTCTAGATACAGGAAGAGTATCTAATTCTTGGAAAGATGCATTCATATCGCTAATCCACAAAGAAGGAACAGAAGAAAACGAAATTAAAAACTACAGGCCAATTTCGTTACTAAATTCTGATTATAAATTTTTTACTAAAATACTAGCAACAAGATTTAGGAAGGTGCTATCTCAGATAATAGTTAAAGATCAGGCTGGATTTTTGCCAAAGAGACAATTAAAAAATAATGTACGAGTAATTTTAGATATACTTGAATATTATGAGATGCATGTAGAAAATAATGTGGCTTTGATCTTTATAGATGTCGAAAAGGCTTTCGATAATTTAAATTGGTCTTTTTTATTAGAAAAACTCAAAATAGAAGGATGTGGGGAAAGTTTTTTTAAAATAGTACAAAGCATCTATGACACACAGCAAGCAGCGATTGTAATTAATGGAGATATGTCAAATAGCTTAACAATTCAAAAAGGTGTTAGGCAAGGCTGCCCAGTGTCACCACTTCTATATATATATATATGCACAAGAAACATTGTTAGAAATGGTTAGGAAAAATAAGGGGATCCAAGGACTACGAATAAAAAGGGAAGAATTTAAAGTGCAGGCATTTGCCGATGATATGGTCTATATATTAGAGGAACCACAGGCATCGATAGGTCAATTGGTTTTAGTATTACAAACTTATGGAAAAGTAGCAGGATTAAAAATTAACAAGAACAAAACAAAAATTATAACGAAAAACTGTGATGCGAAGATAATTGAAAAGATTTTTTAAAATCAGGTTTTGAAATATGTAAGAAAATTAAATATCTAGGGATCCAAATAACAAATAGATGCAGTTCGCTTTATAAAGATAATTAAGACCCCGGTCACACGGGCAGGAAACTGCAGAGAAGAAGCGTGGCTGTTTGCCCTGGGGCAAACTACTGCGCAGTTACGCGATCAGACCTCCTGTGGAGGTACCGTGGAGGTACCGTGGAGGTTCCATGGCAAGGGAGAGGTGCTGATCACAGGACAAGCCGGCGCGCAACAAAGAAGCGCGTGCCGCGGCAAACTGTTTTTTATTTTTGTGTACATCCCGCCCTTGCCCCGCAGTTTCCGGAAACTAGTACCTCCAAGGTACCCGCCTCTCTGCACCCCTCACCCAGCTACCATTAAAATCAGCGTGGACCGGGAGGGGAACTTGGCCTGGAAGACTTGCCCTGCCGAAGAGAGCACTGAAGCTCAGAGGCTGTGGTCCCTCCCACATCCCGGACGGCCTCCACGGCACCTCCTCTGCTTTTTATGCCTGGCTGCTGCCTTCCTCTGATTCCCCTTCACTGCTGCTCTTGCTGCTGCACGCTGGGACCAAGTTGGCTGGCTTTGTAAGGGCATGGGTGGGGTGGGGGCCTGAGAGAGGGCGGTGTTCAGTGAGCCTGAGGCTGTCCGAAGGAAAACTGCCTCTGCTCTCTTTGGAATACCCTTCCCGTCCTCCCCACCCATCTGTTGTGCTGCTTTTATTCTCTCTCTCGCCCCCTGTTTTTAACTTCAATTGTACTTCAGTTTCGTCTGAGTGTGTGAGTGCCCCCCCCCGCCTGGGCTTCTACTCTCTTTTTATTCCCCTTCTCCCCTCCTCCCCCCACTTGGGCTGCCTCTTCATATAAATATGTGTAATTTCGCCCCCTCTTTTGTTTCTTTGTTTTTAAAATCCCCCTTTCCCCAGTGTTTACTTTTGTGGCATTTTATAGTGTTCTCTGTCACATTATGCCATGGTGCTGATCTGGTTTGAGTCGCTGGTATAGTGCACACAGTGGCTGTATGCAAAGTGCATCTCTGTTCTGTTCCCAGGGGCTGTCATTCCCTTCAGGGGCCTGTCATTCCAGTCCCAGAACTCATCTTCAACCCACAGTCCCAAAACACTTCCTCTACTCCCAGGGGTTATCACTGTACTCTGGGGGCTGTCATTTCAGTCTCAGAAAACATTTGCTACCCCCTGGGACTGTCATTCCACTCTGGGGCCTGTGAATCCAGTTCCATAATGCTTCTGCTACTCCCAGGGGCTGTCATTCCACTTTGGGGGCTGTCATTCCAGATATCTTAAAAGAAAATCCATTCCACATTTTCTTTGCAACTTA